>NC_092818.1:61087212-61407712 GCF_023375885.2 Dermacentor andersoni
ACAACATAGAAACATGCATTCAATAGAATCAGTGTTTATCAATTGTGATAATGGCAGGCTGTTCCAATCTGTTACAGTGCGCGGGAAGAAGGAAAACTTAAAGAGGTTAGGTTGGGTGTTATAAGGTGTTAAGGAATTAGTGTGACGATGCCATGTTCGACGCGCTGTAAGTGATTTAACACAAGTGTGTGGGTGGAGGGACAAACAGTTGTTTTTAAGCAAGAAAATAAATTTCAATCGTTGTATTTTCCTACGTAGCTGTAGCGTTTGAATATTATGTTGATTCATTAGGCTAGTAGGAGAATCACTCAGCCTATATTTAGAAAAAATGAACCTGACAGCTTTACGTTGGACCATCCCTAAAGTGTTAATGTTAATTTTGTTATAGGGATCCCACACAATGCATGCATATTCTAGTTTCGGTCGGATGAGTGAAGTGTAAGCCAGTAATCTAGTACCAGAGGGAGCGTGCTTTAGTTTGTGCCTGAGGAGACAAAGCTTCCTGAAAGACTAATTACATATGTTAGAAATGTGGCCATTCCAGCTGAGGTCACTGGTTATTGTGATTTCAAGATATTTATATTGGCTAACTTTGGGCAGCGGTTCAGAGCCGAGATTATAGACAAACATTTTTTTTGTTGTGGACATGCAAACAGTTTTTTCTCTGTTCAATTCCATGCCCCACCGACTGCACCAGGAAAGAATGTTTTGAAGGTCAGAGTTAAGCATTAATTGGTCTTCGTGGCAAATAACCTCGTTAAACAACACACAATCGTCAGCAAATAGTCTAACTCGAACAGGATGAGAAATTTCGTTATAGATGTGGCTTATGTATATTAGAAATAGTAAAGGTCTTAGCTCGCTACCTTGAGATACTCCAGAGGTTACTGAAAGTTTGTTAGAAGAGTATCAATTGAAACAAACTGGTTGCAATTAGAGAGATAAGTTGCCACCCAGTGAATAATATAGGGTGGAAGGTCTATCGACTAATTCTTCTATAAGCTAATTGTGAGGAACAAGGTCAAACGCTTTTTTAAAGTCCAAAAATATTATGTTAATTTGACTTGACTTGTCAAGAGCACTTGCAAAGTTGTGAATAATTGTGGTTAAATGTGCTACAGTAGAGAAACCCTTCCGGAAACCATGCTGATGAGGAGACAATATGTTGTTGTCACTTAGGAATTTGGTTATTTCATTAGCTATATGTTCAATTAACTTGCAACATGATGAAGTTAATGATATCGGACGATAACTAGTTACTAGGGCTTTGTCGCCTTTTTTCAGTATGGGTATGACACGTGCAGTTAGCCAGTCTGTAGGAAGATTAGCCGAAGATAACAAGGAATGAAAGATAACAAGAAAAGGGGATAACGCTTCAGCATACCCGAGCAGAAAAGTGTTTGGTATGTCGTCTGGTCCTTGAGATGATTTAGCTTTGAGGTTCAGCAACATCGACACTACACCTGGTTCCGAAACAATATCAGAGGTAGAGTTACATGGCATGCGGTTAAGGTTTATGCCATCATCGAAATTTGAAAAACACTCAGAAAATAATTATTGAAGTGCTCCGCGATACGTTGTTTTTCGACAGTGACATGCCCCTCGTGAACAATTTGGTCAATTGACTTAGTTTTTGCGCTTAGAAAAGCCCAAAATTTTTGGGGTGCCGTTTGAATGAAATTCGGCAATGTATGGTGAAAATACGAGCGCTTAGCTTGCTGTACTTCTTGGTTTAGTTTATTTTGGATTTCATGAATTGAAACACGTGAGGCACATCATCGTCTTAAGCGCTTAACTTTTCTGTTAAGGTGCAAGATCTCTCTCATTATGAAAGTTTCTTTAGTTTTATTGGGAATAAAGTTACTTTAAGTTTATCCCAAAGCACAGTAGCATTATTACTGTGAAGGTTATCAAGGCATTGTTCAAGATAATCCAAGACACTTTCGTCTCTAGCATGAGAAAAATCTTTAACAGTGGTTGTTTTAAATTTTTTGGTGTTGAGCACTTCCAAAGAACAAGAAAAATATACCAGACTATGATCAGAAATTCCAGGTTCAACTAAAACAAAAAAGTTTTCTAATGAACGACTTACAAAAACAAGGTCAAGTATGGTTGTTGACGTACCATAGGTGCGCGTTGGCTGTTTTACAACCTCTTGTAGATTGTGAGACAGAATGATGCCATGCAAGTAGCCTAAGTGTGAATTAATCCCGGTGCAGAAAAACCAGTTCTCCCAATCAATATCCGGTAAGTTAAAGTCGCCTACAAGTAGTACTTTATCGCTTGTGAAGGAAACCACGCGTTCAAAAAGATGACGAAAGAATTCTGGGGGCGAGTCAGGTGCTCGATAAACTGCGAATAGCAAGAATGATTTATCCCAGCAAGTAAGCATTATTCTAATAGATTCCAAGTTATCAACCTGACATAACAGAGTAGCGGATATAGTTTCTTTTACCAAAACTGCTACCCCACCCTCTCTAGTACACCTGTCATGGCGATACGCTCGATAAGATGGAGGAAACAACAGCATCTTCAATATTGTCATGCAACCATGTTTCTGTTATCACAACTACATGGGGATTGCAACCCATGATAGTTGCCTCAAGGCTTTCCGATTTATTAACAACACTGCGGACGTTGATCTTTAAAATTCTCAGTTCTTTAGCACCAGGGGAAGTGTCAGCGGAGGCAAGTCAATCATTTTTCGGAGTACTTTCATAGCCGTCAATTTTTATCCTCGAGTTCTTATTGTCATCCCATAAGAATAGCTCATTGTTAACATGCATCTTATCATTAATTAAGCGAACTTTCCTGCCTTGTTCTCTTTCACTTTTAGCACTATCCCACAAGAGTTATTGTTTCCTTAGTGTGCTGCGCGAGTAATCGTTTTGAATAGATATTTGACTACCCTTTAATTTGTACGCACTTTTTAAGACAAGCTGTTTTTCGGTAAAATCCTGAAAGTACATGATGACTGGTCTCTTGTTACCTTTTTTACTAAGACGATGAATTCTGCCGACAGATTTGCAAGGAACAGCAAGCTTTGCAAAAAACACCTCGTCAAGAACTTTATTTTTAAGAATAGGTTCAGTTTCACCGGCATCCTCCAGAACGCCAAAGATTCCAAATCAGTCAACTTCACCTCCAGTGACCTTACTGTACGCTCAAGGTCACCTACACGTGAGGCTTGTTTTTCTAATTCAATGAATCTGGCCCCCATTAAGCTACAATGTTTTCCACATTCTGTTGCTGCCTGAGCACAGTCACGTCCGCTGCCAAGTTGTTCTGACCAGACAGCAACTCTTTCAGCATGGATTCGATAGAGGCCTCACTACCGTCAGTGGGGCTGAGATTTAACTCGATGTCACCACACATCAGCCGCAAGCATACGCAGTACACGTCATGGACAATAGAAGCACACCATAGGGGGCACGGCAAGACCAAAAGACCACGACAATCACTTCTAATCGTGCTATAGCAGTTACTAACCTGCACAAGGTAGCAGAATGGTTTAAGTCACGTGCTCGTCGATGGTCCGCCATGCCCCCTGCAAGTGTAGGTCTGGAGCTGTTCCCTTATAAACCGATGCATCAACGTCATGTGAAGAATAGATGGTGCCTCAAGTGACGTGTCCCAAAGCAGCAAAGGATTGGCGTCATGAAAGCAGTGACGTGGCATTGGTGTCGTAGTTGTGGTCCAAGTGCACGTGGCAAAGTTTGGTAGATAAGGATGGTCGATTGCATTTCTTGAAGACTGGTCAGGCTGCGGTAGTTATGGTATCGTTGATCCGGCCAGGCCATGAGCAAGCACCTGCACATGGTAGCAGAACGGTTTAAGCCACATGCTCGTCGATGGTCTGCAGTGTTTTTCATTTCATTAGTCACCTTCTCTCATAAGCCCAGGCTTGTACGTATCTTAAGTACTTTTCAGAGTATCTTTTGGAGATACCATAAGAGAGGAGCATTTTCAATGTAATTTAAATACATTTCACACTATCTTGTATTCATTATTTCATATACTTAGAAGGATAATCCAATGCCTTTAACAAGAGAGCACAAAGCCAACCCATCTGGCCACTACAGGCACAATTCCTTTGTTCAACACCAGCAGGCTGTAAGGCTGCGTACACACAAACTTGTTCCACAAGTTACGGGGTTAAGCTACCCCATAGTATCGCACTCCCCATTTCTCTTAACTGCCACCTAGTTTTTCCTGCTGTCCCCTTGGTAGCGCAGGTGTAAAAATCTGCTACTACAGAAGTCCTTGCCTCGTGGTGGGCATGAACTCTCTTACCCAGCGTGGTTTCTGGGCAACTCTCCACAACAAGGGAGCGCCTGTTCCCTCAAGAGGAACAAATTGTTGTTGAAATTTTGCTGACAGATCTAAACAGCGACATGGCAGCATTAGCCGAGAATAGCTCACAGGCAGTCCCGAGCAGGTTGCTGCAATTTTGCCGCCAAAGATGGAACATGCAGCAAGGACGTTTACTGACTGTGTGTTGCAAAGGGCATTCCCAGTTCTAAATTAGTCACATTGGCAGCAATATAATGCAGTGGCTGGCTGTGGCTGCAGAATGTGGGAAACAGAGAGTATCGCACTAAGAAGGAAAGAAATCAATTGGTTCTATTTCGAATTTGTGCAAGGATGGTGGTGAGCATATAGGCACAATGTGGTGGGATTTCCACCTAGCGATGTTAAAGCTGGCTGAAGCTATCGTGGGATGGTCGTTAAGCTGTAACTGCCAAATTTTCTTTGTGCAACAGCTTCCCTTTTTTAATCGCCAAACCCGGCTGTATGGGGCAGTAGTCATCTCAGACTGTAAAACTGTGAGGTGTCGTACTCCACTGTAGTTTGGGTTTCACCAACAGTTATGGGTGTCACAGGAATATGTGCCCACAGGCACAGGGTGACTAAGGTTCGAACCTCTGACTACCAGATTTTGCCGAGTTTAGTGCAAAGACGAGACAGAGTTCAGAATCGGCAAACAAACAAACTTTAATACAAGGCATGAGGCCACCTGTAGGAGATAATAATAGAGTTTCAGCTGCTCATGTGTTGCCTGCGTACCTGTGTAAATATTAGTTTTTTAATAAAAGTCACAGTTCTATTGAAGTATCCTGTGCTTCACGAACTCTTCCTGTGACATAATTTCCCTGTCCCATCAAGCACATCTGTGAAGGACCTTTTCTGCATAAGGAGTCATGTAGCTATTATTTTAAAAGAAGAAACAATCCAGCTTTTTTGCTAATGCACATTCTTTAGGGCTTGTTAGTGAACAGAAAAACAGTCATAGATTTTACACGAGTGCATTAAATTGTCCCTCTTGTTTACAATGACTGGGGGTGAACAAAACATTGTGTTAAACATGGTATGGTGGGAGCCAAGAAAATGAAATAGGTTGTTCCTGCGAAATAATGATTAATTAATGCATTCATGTCAAATGCTTCAAATCGGCAACATTTTTCCTGCAAAGGTTGACGAAGTTAACCTATGTTCTATGCAGCTGTGTTTAGCTGTTCCCTTTAGTAGTGGACCATAGTGTACAAGCATTCTCTCACTCGTGCAGTGGGAACTCTGGCCAGCACCCGCATGGGACAGTGATCGGCGGTGGTGGCACATCCCCGCTGAAGCGGCCCCAGGGTCAGCACTTCGGCTGGCGTCACGTGAGCGCACCACGGCCGCAGCAGGAGCCACACCAGCCCGTCTGCGACGTGGTCTCGAGCCACACCCTGCCGGTGGCCACATTCGTCACCATCCAGGACCACGACAGCAGCTCCAGCGAGCCAGAGTTTGACGGCGAAGTGCCCCAGTCGGAGGAGGAGGTCAGTAGACTGTGAAACGACGGCTGGTGCTCACTGGTGGCAATCAATCACGCCAGACCAATCGCACTGGAGTTCGGAACCTATATGCTCGATCGATCACTTCCACAGATTGCATTTTTATCGTGCTTGTTGATCCTGCAAGCTTACTTGTACACAATATGTAACCACTTAAGAAACATTGATGCAATACTTCCAGACTGAGAGTAACTCGCTGTTCAAAAGGTTAGGCACTGAAAACATGGGCACTGGAGGCTTAGCATTGCTTGAAAAGTTTGGTGTAAAAAGCATTGTGTCTCTGTTAGACGTGAAAAATTCTTTTCATGCCTAACCTTTCAAGCAATGAATCCCTACCAACTTGCTCAGCTTTCTGCATCTCTAAGTGAAAGTCAAAGCATTGGAAACATCATTCCTCACCCATAAAATAAGTCACAGTATTAAGCCACACTGAAGGTGTATGTCATGAATAAACGGTGTCACACAGCTGTACAGGGTGTTCAGGGTAAATTTGACATGTGCAGGCGAAATACGAAAAAGAAGCCATAAATTTAGCAAAACAAAATTTATTGGACACACGGAAAGGGACATAAAGCTGAAGAGATGGCAAAGTGACGTCACTCAAACAAGCCACCCTCAGTATCAGCAACTGTCTTGAGGTGGCTCCGGAACCTGGAACATGCGACCTTTACGGTGTCCCGAAGGAGGACTGCGAAAACTGCCCAAATCTTGTCTATCAGCAGTGTCTTGGTGTTACTGGCATTGCGGCTAAACCTAGCCCCATACACAATCATTCATAGGATTGCAATCAGGGTAGTTAGTGGGCCAGACATTAGGATTGGTGAAATCTCAAAAATTCTCGGACAACCACTTTTGAGTTTTCCCAGTGGTACGCCAGAGAGCAGAGTCAAATTATAATATGGGTGGGAACCTATTCGAATTTAACCTTGAGTCTTTGTGGAGATAACATTACCCTAACTGGAGAGATCCAAAGACCAGCACACTTTGTGGAAATTTGGTCTTCACAATACGCAGAACATGAAACAGTGTCTTCAGCCATGGCTTCATAGTCTCCGTTGTTGCACATTATGTTGTGCCGTTTTTACGGTGTTCAAAGTACACAAAGTAGCTGCTTTGATTGCACAATTTCGCTGCCTGGCACAAGTCATGATGCAGGCAACACCTTTATAATATTTTGGCAGCTTCCTTGTGTACATTGCAGTTTCGTTTGATTTGATCGGTTTCTAAGAAGCAAAAGAAAAAAATTATATGTGAACTAAAAAAGCTATGTATGACAATGATATTTACAGCTAACTACACCAACTGTCAAATTTACCCCAAATGCCCTATATATCCTTGCCCTCTTCAAGGGCTGTCCCATAATCCTCTGCTTAACACAGAAAACTTGCCCATTCCAACACCAAACTTAATTTTATGTTGGAGAAAAATAAAATTTTTAAATTATATTCTAGGGTCTTGCATGCAAACACAATGATGCGATTATGAGGCACGCTGTGGTGGGGGAGTTCAGTTTAATTTCGACCACTTAGAGTTCTTTAACGTGCATCTAAAAAAAAGTGTGCAAGTGTTCTTGCATTTCGCCTCGAGATGGGGCCGCCACAGCTGGGATCGAACCCGCAACCTCGAGCTCTGCTGTGCAACGCCATAGCCACTGGGCTACCATAGCGAATTCGGAGAAAAAATTATGTGGATCCCATGCACTGTGGGAATTGGCCTAAGCGAAGTTTTCTATGCTGTTTGCTTTGATTGGTGGTAATTAGCGGCAATGTTGACGGCGAATGTTTAATTTCTTCAGCGTTTAGTGCAATGCGAGAGTGCTGCGTTGATGTCAAACGTTCCCTTGTGTCCACCACTCCAGTTTGTTTGCACAATACACGGAACACACAGGGAGATGTGTTTGCTTGAGGCGCTGTTCTGCGCCATTGTTCATAACCTCCGAAAAGGTTAGTATTGTCATTGCCTAATACAGCACATCGCATCATGGCAGAAGTGTTAAACATTAATTGAATTATGGGACTGTACATGCTGAAACCACAATCAGATTATGGGGCATGCCGTAGTGGCAGAGTACGGATTAATTTTGACCCCTGGGTTCTCTAACGAGCACCTAAACTTGAGTACACGAGTGTTTTTGTATTACGCCACTGTTGAAATGTGGCTGCTGCGGTCAGGATCGAACCCGCAACCTCGGGCAATGTTATAGCTGCAAGTTACCAGGGCGGGCACAGAAGTGTTGAAGTGTGGGTGCTACAACGTCGCCTGGACGCTACAGCGCTTTATTGCGATTTTGAGCCTGCACGCTGCATGTCAGTTGTCCGCTTGACAAATTTGCGCGGTGTTTATTTTTTCAGAAATAGCAGAAACGTAACCGAACCTTCAACTTAAATGTATCCAGCTAGTGCACAACCACTGTCGTGTCTTGTAGTAACAAGGGTGCATCGGGGGCGCGCGCATCAAGGCACCCTAGTAGTAGCATTTCCTCACCTTCTCACATTACCTTTTTCCTCTCCCCCCATGTATGCGAGTTGCCAGCAAAAAGCGCCAAGAATATTATTCACTCGTTTTGTGGCTGTGTCGGTTTTTCCCATTTTCTGTCTCCTCTTCCTCCTCCTCCTCCCTACCATGCTATATACTTCCTCTCTGGACGGTTGCATGTTAGTAGAAAGGTAAGCGAAAAGATTCAAGCAGACATCAGACAGGCACAAGATTATCTGTTGGCAAATCATTGACTCGACATACATGCAATCTCGGAGGTGGTTGGAATGTTAAACACCACACTACAGTGCATTCTGACCAAAGAACAATGTGCAAGGTCTCTCCCACAGGTTGGTCGCGAGATCACTCATCCTAACTTGCAGCTGCCCAAGGCAGATCCTGCAAACTTCCTAGCATGGCATGTGACTGTTGATGAAATGAAGGTCAGCATTTCCAGCAAGTAAACCTGAAGTTAAAATGATCGGAACATCTTTTTCCACTCCTCTAGCAACGAGGTCGGCTCCGTTTTGTCAGCAGGCATAGCGACGCCTACGGTTTTACTGTATTCCTAGGGCATGCTTTCTTTCACCGTCCTGCTGAAGATAGACCATCATTAGGAAGTACTATGCTCTCGCGATTCACTGCCTGTGGGATCCCTCCAGGTCTAGACTGAATGTTATGCTTAAAAAATGGTCCTTTGATCTCCACCCTTGAAGTTTCCTACAAGACTTGTATACTTGCAACTTGTATACATTACATAAAAATGCAGCTTCGCTCAAAATTGTAATTGATCACAGTGACGAACTACTGCCACATAAAAGCAGCTGTGCAATCACTCAAGAGTACGGAATTTTGCCTTGCTTTCCTCTCAATGTTTATAAACATTTCGCGAATACAATTAATAAAACGAGCTGGCCTGGCTGTTTCAGTGCGTCCACTGCAGCCTTTCACGCAGTTTAGCTTCATTAACTATTGCTTTCAAAAATCTTTGTCAGCCATCTTTCTTCTGTCTTTATTTTCTTGAGCACAGCCAGGGGTGTGCACCGGTAGCTGGACAAGTATACTCTGGACACGGCGCTTCGAAGGTTAGGCTGCTCCACTTACAATGTTGGAGTCGACACCACTGCATGCTCTGCTGTCACACAACGAGTAGCTCGACACACATGATTACTAACCAGGAGATCTGATTTGTGCAGCTGCGCAAGGCCTTCAGGAACCAAAGTGCAGAGCTGCGGCGACTGCGAAGCCAGCTGGCCAACAAGGAAAAGAAGATCCAAGAACTGGAGAGCCAGCTCCAATTACAGGCACACAATGGCGGCTGCTAGGAGGCGCCCACCTGCCAGGCCACGAAGCAACGCCACACGCGTGCAGAAGACTGTACAAAGCCTGCTATCGCAGAAAACGTTTCTCACACAAAGCTAAAGCGCTGCCCGCTATGCCCCTTTGCAGGATGCATCTCTTGCAAACACAGCCCTTAGCTGCAACGTGCTGTGCAAGGCTCTTGTGCAGGAAACTACTGCTTGCGCTTCGAGATGTGCGCGCACCTGGGGCAAGGTATCACCGTTTAGACTGCAGTGCTTGTTCTTGCCCAATGCCGGATGGTAAATACACTCATACAAGCCTACCTGCGATGTTTGGCCCGCATATGTGCAATCTGCTCACGCTGTACACGGCTAATGTTGAAGCTTAAGTGAGCTGGTACAGCGCCTTCGTAAGAGATAGTGCAAAAACCACTTAGCACACACAAGGCACACATAGGTTCACATACAAATTTTGTGTGTGCACGCGTGTGAACATGTTTAACCTTCAGTGTCCTGTAGTTTCTGTGCCTACCATTCGTCAAGATGCTGGTGTAAAGTCTCTGATGGGTGTTGCACAAATGCAAACTGTTGTCATGAAAAGTAGGCACACAAATCAATTAGAAATGGTGTTTGCCTCTTTTGAGACACTAGTGAAAACTTGAAATGACACCATGAACATAACCAACTACACACTACGGAGGAGGAAAAGTTCAAGTTGTTAAAACTTAACTGCAACATTGTTACTGCTGCTCTACGTATATACCAAGCTACATTTTGTCAATATTCCACTTTTGTCGTGGTGTACAGTTGTGTGCCAGTATTGTTTTGTATAAATATGTTAATGCTAAGTCAGCAGTGCTGTTAAGAGCTGCACGAAATGTGCTCGAGCGATGGTTGATTTTTTTTTTTTTTCAGCAGACCAAGGTCTATTATGGAATTTCTATGCAACTTCCTTTGGCTTGGCAAATAAAAGCTTCTCCAAATGGGTTGTGTGTACTATTCTTCGTTACTTACAATTGCCAGCTGAAACAGAGGCACTGTCAACAGCATGCCATTTCTCCAGATGCTCTCTAAAGGGTACCGACATGCTTTCAATGCTCTAAAACAAGCATCTCCCAACAAAAGGATAGCAGTTGGCAAGCACGAGAAGGACCCAAAAGTAACGACTCTTTCAAATATTCCTCCAAACATTCTCAAACTTTAATAACCTTCAAAGTACTTTCCTTGAGAGGCAATGGACTCGTCCCACAACTTTATCCATTGTTAAAAATTATTCACAAGGTATTTACTATCTGGCATTTTCAAATTTCATGATTTCTCTAGGTTTTTCCAGTCTCCTCTTGCGAAAATAATCTGGCAGTCTATGACACCTGCAGTTTAGGTACAAGAAAAAAAATTGTGGTTTACAGCTTGCAAAGTCCAGCCCACAATTTTTAACTACTGCCAGTAAGACGTCAGTCAGTTGACATACACTATCAGATCTGACTGAATCATGTTTCTCAGGCAGGTTTCAACCACACAGCCAGTGTGATCCACACCCACAAAACCAGCCATAATTTGCAGATTGTCTAGGCTTGGTTAAAACCATCAGTCTTCTGCCATACCACTGTGTGTGCCATGAATACTGCAGGTACTAATTTCCCCAATTCAAAGCAACCAAGGTGAAAATTCCAAATTTCTTCCCCAAGTATTCTAGAACTTTAAAAAAATTTCCCCAAAATTGTCTTCCTTGATGGGAGACACCCTGCAATGGTCCAGCAACTTGCTTGCTTTTCATTCCATGGATCTTGCCCACTACGGTGGATGGGCCAAGAAGCCAGCTGTTGTAAAGAGACTGGGAAAGTAAGGTAGGGCAAGGTAGAAATTCTGCAAAGAATGTGAGAACAGATGAACTTCACATATACTTTTTTTCCAGATAGAAAAAGAGAGAGCAATTGTTGTGAACTGATGATAGTGGGTTAGAGCAGGTAAAGGTATATATTCCTGCTACACTTCAGCAAGCTCAGCTCAGCATTTGGGGGGAAGTGGAGTGTAAGGATAAGGAGTCAGGTGAGAAACGGCAGCAGATAGCCTAGTCCGTGCGTGGCAGTAGAACCAGATAGACCACACAGGGAATGGCACGAGTGGGTAGGCCAGTGCATAGATGGTGGCGATTCTGGAGGGATCCTTCGTCCGCTGTGGACACGTGCAAAAGATCGCAGCGTCACAATGTGGCTGCCCACAAAGGTGGCAGGAGGTGCAATGCGACCCTTCAGAGGTTTCCGTGAAAATGCAGCCGGTCTGCAGGCGGCCACGGCTTGTCGTACCCCTAAGAGCACAGTGCGCACACTTGCACAGCTGCTGGCACGAGAAGCAAGACCGACGTGAGGCGTGGCAGCCAAGGAAGAGAAGCAATGAACTGCACGATCGCTCATCACAAGAGCAGAGACTGACCTCAATTCCCTTCACTGCTTCTGTAGCTTTCTCCTTTACTCTCTCCAAGTCTGCAACAAACCCCTTCCTTTAAAAGGTCTCGTTTCACTTTTGGAGACAAGTCTCAAGGGGCCAAATACTTGGAAGTAGGGAGGGTGAAGTTCTGTACTCTCGTCTCATTTTTATTGGAAACTGTTGCACACTCGCTGCTGTGTGGACAGGCGCATTGTCATGGCTCACAAGCCCCTTGCCAGAGTTCCACAGACTGGGCCACTTTTTCAAACTGCATTTTCCAACTGCTTGGGCACTTCAAGGTAAAAGTGCTGTTCCCCCAACCGTCTGACGTCCTTATACAAATTTAAACGAAGTCTGTTGGATAAAAAATTGCTAAACAGGAAACTGAGCTTGATGTACACACTTTTTTGGGTCGCCTCTCATATGGCAGTTAGGGAAACAAGATATTTTAGATAGGTACTGATGATCTCAATAATGCTGGTCCTGGCATCGTGATGTCATCACAAAGCCAACTTTGCTTACTAACGTAGTGCAGCAGTAGGGCTATGTATGATAATGCTGCTACATGCATACTTTACGAATGCATTTGCATGTGGCAGCCAAGATGATCACAGGAACAAAGCAAACCAGTGCATTGCAACGCATCCATCTCAGGGTAACGAAACCAAGTGGTTTCTAGAATAGCTAATTATTTAGGGCTCTCAGATGCTCGAGTGCTTTTTCTAGGGTTTGGAGTGTGTGGACGTTCACTTCACGAGCAAAATGATCTCTTTCACCACTTTCCTGTAGAGAATGCTAAGTCATTCTGATAACATGCGTGTCATTCATGGCCCGTAATTACTGGGCCGCACAGAGTTGAAAGGAATGCAAGACAAATGACAATTATTGTTACGGGACAAGGCAAGCCCCACAGGGTGCAAATTTTTTAAAGAGTGTACACGGCATGGTGATGATAGGCACTGCTGCCTAATGAAGTCGGTGTATTCAACTGTAGGTCCATTCGATTTGCCTGCACTTCACCGTTTGTTTCAGCGGCACAAGCATGACACCCTCTGCAAGGCACTGTTTGTTTAAAAAAAAAAGCTAAGTTCAAGCCCAGCACCGTTGGAATTGTCCATGCCAATGTAATGCACAGCAGGGCAGCAGACGATCCCTTCGGAGCCATGGCAGTAGATGCTAAAAGAATTGTGGCCGTACTGACAGAAATGGCATGGTTATACAGCAACACCACCACCCACGTTAATGAGAGAAGTCTGTACTCATACGTGGCCCTCCAACACATCTCGACATGGGTGCAAAAAGCTCTTAATAACTCTTACTAGTTTCTTACTACCTCTTCACAATATCGAGGTATCCAATTTCTCTCTATTTCAACAGCTTGCATATCAACATTGCAACTAGACCATTACACTGACCACTTTTGCTGTCGTAATGCTGGCTATTTTCCTTGCAGCACAGCAACTGCGAATGACCTAAATGGACATTCAAAAATACAATAGCAGCACACGCTAGACAACACCAGCAATGGAAGGCGCGAGATGCGAATGAAAAAGCAGAACACCTGCACCACATCCGCACCCGTTTCCGAAAGGCCCCGTTGCCCCACTATGGCTGGAATTTTGAACTGGCACTGCACAAGCTTGGAACTGCGCAGCAACGCGCATCATGAAAAAATAAGTGTGAGCAAATCAAACTGGCCATATCGGTTGCTCGAAAGAATGTTTTCCCAAAACATGGAGCTGCAAATTAAACACCTGGAGGCAGAAAATTTATCATGGCCAGTAAAGTACTACCAATTTAAGTGGTACCTGCCTAAATCATCACCAGGACTCTATAGTCAGCGCAACAGGTGTTAATATTCCCTTGAGGTACACATGCAAGTCCCACGTTAAAAGTTCATGGACCAGTAAAATGGTGCAACGCTATACCATTCGCATGCGCTACAGCAAAGACTGCAAATTCAAATACAAGGCTGTGTGTACAGAGGCTTTTGATGCCAACTATATCAGCTGCGATAACGGTTCAAGCACACCCATCACTGAAAAATATAAAATTAGTTCCATACATCTGCACATATTCCCCGATTAAACTTGACCTGAAGAAATTAACAGTCTGTGTGTACACCAACAGTCTAAGTGCGAATGCACTTCTATAGTATTAATGTACAGCAGGCAAATTTTTATATTAGTCAAGTGTCAGAAATTCACTGCGACACAGGAAATTGTTTCCATACCTGACGCATTTCAGAATGTTTGTGTGGAGCTATTTTTGCATACAATGTAACTATGCAAACAATTCACATTACATATCTGTGCACTGCTGGAAACGATGGTAAGGACTTCGTAATAGTGCCAAAACCAAATCGTAAGGATAAAATTAAATACCACCTAAACGGGACACTTACGTTGCAGAAGACTATGAATCAAATGTGGCAACCGCTGCTGAACAAATTAAACATTTACGTTAGGTAACAAAAAAACAGAAATGGGTGATGGGCAGGAATTACAACTGCAGCCGCACAGCGATTGCACGAATAGGTGTGTGGTAGTTCACACATATTACAATATCAACCAGTGCCAACATGGGTCACACAAAAGAATATGCAGGACATAGTGCAAGCTGCCAACCGAAAGGTTTATGCAAATCGTTAATGATGCACGACAAGCAACTTGCTCATGAAAGCTTTACACAGGGTTTTTATCAGCAGATTGTGCAAGTGCACCATTAACTGTGCAACAAATTCCGTACCTTTATGCAAGGATCATATGCACCATGTGCCATCAGAATCTTGGGAACTATTTGTTTTCACCCATTTAATTTCGTGCAGTTTGTAAAGCACCCGCTGTGCGAAATTTGCAGTTGGTAGTCAGCGCAGTATCATTTTGGAACGGTTTGCAGTTTGTTTTGAGACAGGTTCTTTTATTTAGTAGCAGACCACTTACTAACCACGATTCACGTACTGCACACAAACCTGTCATGCTAGCAACTACTGAACTGCTTGGCACATGTGCATTACTACTTCTCATACATCCTCTCGCAACGAGAAATATCAGCAGCACTACACCCAAGTCTACGAACTAAAATCTCTCAAACCTGAAAAGTGCTTCACTTGCTTGAATGACATGGTTAGATGCACTATGCAGCGCCTCAGTAATACACAATTAGCTCAAGTAAAAATTTAGCACTACTACAATTATGCAACAGCACAGTAGTGATGTAAACACTAAACCCTGTAAGCAATACCTTGCAGCAATTGAAAACGAGTTACAGGTACCTCCACTCGTCAATGAAACAGCTGCACATAATTGCCAATTTTCCCACAAGCTCATGAATTTTAGCATTGACAAGTCCCCAAAATTAGGGGAAGTTTTAATTTAGTTAAAGCTTTTCATTTGAGAAATATTATAAACACCAAACCATGACTTCTGAAGCCAGTGACCCGCTGCAATGCAATAGTGGAGGTGCTCTGGATTAATGTTGACTGCCAGAGATTTGCTGGCGTTGGCAGAAAGTTTTCTCATTCCATCAGCATCGACATGAAGACAAACGAAACCTGTAAACAGTCTCTGCAGTAGAATGTCATTGCCAAACGAGTGGGTCGAACAATGTACAAGGGTTACAGCAAGAATAGGCCTGCAGGTGTTACCAGTCAGAAGCTGGCAGGTTCGTCCAGTTCAGCACCAGAGCTGTCACCTGTCCTGCCATCAATGCACAGGAAGGGTCTTGACACAGCTGCCCACAAGCATTTGCCAAGGCACATAGCACTCTGCAGAGTGTGTACGCTCCCCTTGTTCAGTGACACTGCAAGCGTTGGTGGTTGCCGTTTCAGTAAAAACTTTATTTAACAATTGAACCAAACACTGGACAAAGCCCCTGCTGATAATTTACACTTCCGCAGCACTACTGTGCCGCCGAAGACAGGTAGCAGCAGTGGAAGCGCCCGCACAGCTGCAGATGTGCATGCAAGAGAAAATGCACCTGCACAGGCACTTCCCTCGCAGCCAACATGCGACAATAAAAGGCATTTCATTCAATGTTTGAAAGCAAATTGAGAAAAGGGAGGGCCAAGAACACGGATCGAGAAAAAAAAAAATTGTGTGGATGATGATGAGGATGCGCCCGTACGGCACCGTCCCTAGAGGCCACCCCCTTTTCTGGGCCAACTTTGGTGTAGCCTTGTGTATCAAAGTTCACGTGCCGCCCCTCACAGGCAAGCAGACGCAGAAAGATGGCAGCGCCCCCAAACAGCGCACACCTCTTGGAATGTGCACGGCTGCAAGCGTGACCATTTTTACAGTCGTTGCAAGACGAAATCTGGTTCAGCAGTAACAACCTATACATAGCATATAATAATGCGTCTAGTAGGTAACCTTTAAAGGCACCCAGCAAGCAAAAGCTTTAACGGAAAGAAAAAAAAAAAAATTGTTCAAGAGTGAAATGAACAGGGGGAAAATAAAGCTAGGGACAGGTACCGAGGATGATGCGATTGTGATGTTGCATTTTGTTTCTCTGTCCGCCGCTGTACAAAGTCTACAGGTGACAATGACGAAGACGTTTAAAAAAAAAACTAAAGTAAAGATGCCGGGATGTTCCAATTGGTGTTGAGTGCTTTTCCCGCCCTCCCTCAGTCCTCCCCATCCTCCTCCTCCTCTTCCCGCTTTCGCTTCTGGCCCTTAGGAGACTCGTTCTCTGCAAAACAGATATCCGCACAATAAGCACACCTGCAGCAAACAGCCCACTGCAACAGTGAGCACACTCTGGTCGCCAACTCACCATCTCCGTCTTCATCGTCATCTACATCGTATGGGTTGTAGAAGTCTCCTTCACTTTCCTCCTGGAGGAGGACAAAAAAAAAAAAGCACGCACACACACAAGTGTCAGAGCATACTTACAGACAACCATAGCACAAAACTTTCTCCAATGTAGCAAGAACTGGGCACTGAATGCAAGCACCAGCTGCTTAGGGTAGGAGTCTGAACACTTCAAACTATATGCACAAAACTATGCAATAAGTCCTTCCAAGACAGTGCAGAGGTGCCCAGTTCCTACTAGCCAGCGCACGTAAATTGAAAACAGAGAGAGCAGGGCTCTACAAGGCATTCACTTTCTGTCTCCATATATGAATGGTACTAACATCAATGTCGTCTTTTTCTAGGTAATCGAGACCGACCTCTTCCTCCCCATCTTCTCCATCTTCCTCATCGACATCGTCGTCCTCCTCGCCATCCTCATCATCTTCATCATCCACATTCACATCATCTTCGTCATCCTCTGAGGAAAATGTACAAAAAGTCAGCTACAACCAGAAGAGGAAAAAAAGAATGCAAACATCAGAAGAAAACCCTGCACAGCTTACCGTCACTCTCTCCATCCACTTCATTCTCTTCATCATCCTCTTCATTACCTGGAAGTAAGTAAAAGAGGAGAGAAACGAATGCAAGTAATTAACATAGGTGCCCCAGCACTATGCATTGAACAGCTTCTCACCATCCTCGTCGTCTGCCTCGGAGTCCTCTGCCTCCTTCTCGTCTCTGTCGTAGCCATCCAGGTACTTGAGGCTTGGGATGAGCTCAAAGACACGGTCCCTGTAGTTCTCAATGCTCGTAACTTCACAGTTGAAAAGATCGAGGTTCTTCAGGTTCTTGAACTCTTTCTACAGAAAGCAGAGGCACACGAAGATTACTTCTCCAAGGCACGCGGAAAACGCTTGGTCGGCAGCACGGTACTCGCGTATGTGCACGAAACATACACTCACCAAAGGATCTAAGGTCTCCAGCCCTTTGATTTTGTTCCCGCTCAAATTTAAATGCGTAAGCTTGGGGCTCCCATGCAGGAGGTTGAGGCCGCCCGAGATCCTGTTGTCGCTCAACTCCAACTGCACAGAACGGCAAGAGATAAGGAATCACCCCCACAACCACCTCCCGCCATAGCGCACACCGGCGCGCTAGCTAGCCGGCTCACCTTCTTGAGGTTGGGAAGCTTGGGGAATCCTTTGAGACTCGTGAGGCCGACATTGATGAGGCTGAGCGTCTCGAGGTTGACAAACTCCTCTGTCAGGCCGACGATGGCGGTGCTTCTGCAGTTGTCGAGGTTGAGCTCTGATATCTGCGGAGGCGGGAAGAGCGGGAGGGAATGAGATTACACGAGCCGCCGCCGCCGCGATGCCGCTCGCGACGCCACCGGCCGTGGCACGAAACGCCTCGCACGATGCCAAACGCGCATCGGACGTCTTTCGCTGCGCGCATCGCGAGTACGCCCTACTCGCACAATCCACCGACATGGCCGCAGACGAAAATTACGTAGTTTCAACGTAAGCGCGCCATTTCTCCGGCACCGGACACAAAGGGGATCCATATTGAAAAGTGCGCATACATGAACACACACACACAAAAAAAAGCGCGAATCGGCGCGATGCCAAACTCGAAAAATAAAAACATACTGCAGCCGCGAACACCACAGCATCCAGCGACAATGATTCGCGCCTGAATACAAAAGTTTCGACGCATGCACTAGCCAGACACCAAACCACGGAGGCGGGCGAATTAATTGTTAACTTTTTTTTTCTAACTTGACTGCGCTGCCAATCCAGCCGAGAGTCAACATGGCGGTCGATCCCCAAGCAACCAAGGCCAGACATGGCCCAGGGCTGACATAAACCGTGAGCAGGGCGTACAGAGCCTCGCAACGACCACCGGGCACCGAGAAACGGGATATGTCTGCATACTGCGAGACAAAATGTGATCATTTCGAGTTGCCAATCAGCAAACACCGCGAGGCACGCACCTTCGGCCGATAATGGCGGCGTACCGGTGCCGCACAACGTGGTCTAGTACGGTCTACACAAACACTGACGGCGATACTGATAACCGCGGTTGAGTAACTGACGCATGCAAACCAGTGCTGCCACAGGGGATGCAAACGAGCAAACGACGACCTTTTCCAAGATGACACTGCGAGGTCCTCTTTTGCTAATAGCGCCATGTTGACATTCAGGAGAAAACCGTCCACGTTATGCATCTGCCGTTAGATCGTCTTACTCGTGCAGTTAGATTACAAGAGGGCCGGAGGAAAGTTCCAATGGTGAAATTTTATACAGGGCACGCAATTACATAAGTGGATATACGACACAAAGTACGAATTTTTCGAACATTTTAGGCGGCAAGCTGCCCCCTACGCCATGCAACGATTTTCCTATTTGACGCGCATTCTGTGCAACGGAAACGCGCTACCTATGCCTCGAACAGAAGCGACAAGCCCGAATCATCACAAATTTGCAGAGAACTAGCGGCGACTACACGAACCGCCAATATCGCATCTTTCCCACAGGAAGCACATTTTGCGCTCGCAGCCGCACGAAAAGTGTAATAGTGCAGAAAAAAATAATCTCCGCCCAAGGCGAAGCCGTGCCGCGAACAAACTAGACGAAAAGATTCACCTGCTCGGGGTTTTTACCCCGCTTCTCCAATTCAATCCTCTTCTCCATTTGCACGACAGCAGCAGAGGCGGATGGCACGCAGCCGACTTGCTCGAACTCTGGGAGCGCTGGAAAGCAGGCGCCAGGCAGCGCGGCAACCTCAATATGGGGTCCTCCTTCAAAGTACATGTACGCCGTAGCAAACTAATTACTATTCATGAGGTCACGTTCAAAACAACCAATCGCAAGCAGCGAACGATCGAGGAAGGACTACGTCACGTGGCTCTCCGAGTCTCCGATTGGTGGAGACGAAAAATAGTATTTTCAGCGTTGTAAGCCACCACACCACACCTCGATTATTTTTCGCGCAAACACAATACTCGCTACGCGTGCCTGTGCCAAGTAACAGGCAATTTAAATCAGTACACGACGTTACACGGCGTTTTACTAACGTTACAAGAAATCAGCTGATCGCCCGCGTGCCTCCCCGATGAGCTATGTAGTGGTTCTTGCGTGCGGTTGGTAAATAGCTGCAACATCACGTCTTAACAAAGCCGAGTTCGTGACAAACACAGCTGCGCACATTTATTGCAGTTTTCAAAAGTGTCATGAATGACCGAAAACCACAACTGCACGTAGTCATCGCAATAAAAGCCGGTGTTGCTAGGATACAACATTAGGCAATTATTCGGTGATCACGTGTTACGTGGTTCGCCATTTGCAAGAGCTGCGAAGCTATCGAAACAAGGCTTCTA
This sequence comes from Dermacentor andersoni, assembly GCF_023375885.2. NCBI lineage: Eukaryota > Metazoa > Arthropoda > Arachnida > Ixodida > Ixodidae > Dermacentor > Dermacentor andersoni. The sequence goes on from NC_092818.1 coordinate 61,107,422, forward strand.
GCTATGTACTTTGTGCGAATAACTTGAAAAACGCTTACCGGTACCTTTCGCATGTTCTCTAGTTGATATCAGCGCTTGCTTTACACAGAGAGCTCTGGATTAAACGGTCCGCAACGGCGCCATCGGTGATGTTTGTTTGTTACGACAGGCTTGCCTCGCCCGCCGCGCACTAACTAATTTTCGTCTTCGTTTCGTGGCACCTGGACACGTTTCCGACCACACTTTGCTTCAAAAATGTTGCATTCAGTGTCAAGTCCGCGCAAGCCATGTCAGCCACAGTACCGCAAGGGTTTTGCGACATGCCGAACTCGGTACCGCACCAGCCGCGCTAGCTGCCAACGCTCTGCCGCAAAACAGGCATTGCATCGACGAGATATTTGCGTGGCTGCAACGCGGCCGCGCACCGCGCGTTCGCTCAGTCGAGCCGCGTTTCACCAAGGGCGTGCAATAGCCAACGCAATGTACTTTTGCGTCAACTTAAACCAGTAGCGCAATGGCTATTGTGTTTTCATTGTACACCTTTAAGACGACTATCGACACAACGAGCCGAACACGGAAACACGCATGTGTAGGGCGAACTACTTTCTTGCGCGCATTCTTTTTTTCTGAAGGAAGCATTCCAAGCCGCGATGGGCGCGCCCTTGTCAGTCGGGCAGATTCGCACTTCGACGATATTAACGTACGGAAACCGTTTGAAACGGGGCTGCATGCCGCTGCGAATGTAACCATCGTATTATGCGTTATTTTCATCGGCGCGAGCTTTGAACAAACGCCTGTCTGAGATACACGACGGCCGTGGAGCTACCGGCGTGTTGGGCCGTGCATTACGTGTCGCTAACAGTGATGTAATGGAATCCCTGACCTTGAAACATTTTCTGTAAGCGTCGTTACGCATTCATTAACGGCGACTCCACAGCGCTTCGCCGCAGTTCAAAATTACAAAGCCAGTTTACCATCGACGCAAAGAATCGGCAGCTCAAGTGTCTGACTATCGAAGCACCATTAATTTTACTATAACGTTTTTTTTTTTTCAATTATTATTCAGTCTATCATAGACGCAAAAAATCACCAGCTCAAGTAGAACAGCTGACTGCCCAGGCTTCATTAATTTTACTATAATAAAACACGTTTTTTTTTTTTTTGCAGAAATTTTTATTTCCCAGACCATTCATGAAGCATAAATACATAGTCGTCAATGCAGTCAATACATTTGCACTGAGTTATGGTCTCCTCTCTGGCAGCACAGAGCACATTCTTTGTGGAATGAAGAGTTGGCCCCACATTTCATAAACCGCCGACTCTCTACGAGCCAGCTTTGGAGATGCTGCACCGCAGAGTTCAGCCGTTCATCACCATTCTCACGAAGTCTGCAACAAGAAAAAAGTATTCACACTTGCATGATATAATGGGTTCTGATCACAACATACATGTTTAAATCTTGCAGCAGCCCTCAACAAAGGGCTCAACATCTAAACCCTGAAATATGGACTGCAAAATATACAAATGAACAAGTACATAGGACGCCACGACAACCACACATGCCGCACAATTTTTTTTTTCCCCCTTCAGCAACTCCATTCTTATGGCTTGTACACTGTAAGATAATGAACAAAGAAGAGAGTCAATGCAATAGCAATGAGCATGCATTAACCACAATTAACAACAGTGAACAGTGCTACTGAAAATTGAAATTTGTTTTATTATGATTCAGAAAGTTCTAGAGATTGCTGTGGAAATAAATGTGTAAGTGAATGCTTTTCTTTTTTAACTCGGTCTCCGAGAAAGCAAATAACACATTAAAGATGCTCTCTTCGACAGTTCCTACTATCAGATGACTACACAGATAAAACTTGCTGGTACCTGCACAAAAACTTCGAATTGGGCATAGGCGGCCGCACTGATACTGCTCCCACTTGAGCCTCTAGGACCCAGTCACCAAACAAGACAAAGGTGCTGGCCAATCCACAGGGGAAAGCAGGAAACTGTGCACCACGCTGGGAGCTGCTAAAAGCAGTTCCAGATGACGGAGGGCAAAGGGAATTCATGACAGTACTTGCTTGGCTATTTGTTTAATATTAACTGTCACAAGCAGATATGACAGAAGAAGAGTTGAGCACAGATTGTGCCGACTGCAGCTATGAGGTTCAGTTTTTGAAATCAAAGATTCGGGGTGCACAAACATTAAATATTTCAAATATGAATTGGATGGTTTTTATTGGAAAACTCATCGCACAAAATTGTGGAACATTCGCTTTTCTTCTAACATAAGGGAAAACATTTACTGGTGCCCAAAGGGTGAAGAACAAAGCAGGTGGTCCTGAGTGACTTTCCTGCAGGAGAGCCACAGTTGTTGTGCAGAGTCACCAGTTCCCGAGCGAACACACGAGGTGGATAACTTCCGACGAATAATTTCCAGCCATCCAGTAAAGGAGCTTCACCTTCATGCAGCCCGTGCATTTGTTGCCTTTACTCAGGCACAGCAATTTATTATTTGGCCAACCTCACTGGTTTTGCAACTCTAAAGCAATGCGTAGTGCCATAGTAGTGCACCCAAATTGTTTGATTGATATCAATCACATGCTGCGTGAAACATGAACACCTTTCGGTTACTCTTTTACAAACCCTTGAGGTGACCAGTCGTGACCGACCATCACGTGTAGCAAGCAATGCAGGCAAGCCTTTTTCTTTGCCATAAGGTCTCCAATGCATGCTTCTCTTTGTTCAGAAACAATAAAATATTCAATCTTTGATCAAATATTGAGAAGTTGATTTTATTGAGTGCTATTCCCATTTGAATCGGAATTTCCTCCATTTGAACAGCCCTGCAGATAATCAGCCACTGGACATTCCCAATACATCATCATCATCAGCCTGATTACGCCCACTGCAGGGCAAAGGCCTCTCCCATACTTCTCCAACTACCCCGGTCATGTACTAGTTGTGGCCATGTTGTCCCTGCAAACTTCTTAATCTCATCCACCCACCTAACTTTCTGCCGCCCCCCGCTACGCTTCCCATCCCTTGGAATCCAGTCCATAACCCTTAATGACCATCGGTTATCTTCCCTCCTCATTACACGACCTGCCCATGCCCATTTCTTTTTCTTGATTTCAACTAAGATGTCATTAGCTCACATTTGTTCCCTCACCCAATCTGCTCTTTTCTTATCCCTTAGTGTTACACCTATCATTCTTCTTTCCATAGCTCGTTGCGTCGTCCTCAATACAATTTACTACAAATGTGAATGCATTGAACCCATGAGATGGTGGCCCCGAGTTGTGCCCAGCAACGGCTGCAAATCGCCATTTTGTGGTTAGACACATGCACAAGGACAGGCCGTGAGTTCCTTATTAAGAACAACCGTTCTCCCAAGTCATCGTCAGAACGTCTTTGTTCCGAGAGAAAGCCACAAGCGAACTGGCACTTATTGTCGTGTTGCCAATAGAACTGCTCTTTGACACGTCCAAGTTCATTTACATATCAAACAAAACTCTGACATCACTGTGTGTTTGACATGTTAGAGCATGTAAAACATTTCATTCCTAATTTCAGTGATTTATTACCAATCATCAAATAGGCCTACCCATTGTTTACAATATAATAATACTGCTTATCTTGAGTTATTCAATGGTTATTGAATATTTGTATGTTGTACTGTTTACTTTCCTAACATTATTCGCTCTTTCATATTTAAAGTGAAGCTTTCTCTGCCGTCTTCTCGATGTTAAGGGTGGTCCCTGCTGAACAACGTCTTGTAGAGAAGATAACAAATCGGGCCACTGCGTATGCGCAACTAGGTATACGCCAATGCTCGGCCAACATAAATGGTATATGTGCCATTATCACACAAGAGGTATAGAAGCCGTAAATGTATTTAGACATGTGCCATACTTCTCTGTGCCCACACACTTGTGAACATTCTCCCCTCGAAAAGCATCGTACACATTGCCTTCCTCCTCGTAGCAGGGGCAACAAGGCTGTCACCCACGCTAACACAAGCTTCACATCATTTACATCCTAACATCGTGCTGGATTCGCAAGCTTCTTTTAAACAATGACGATCTCTATGTACACCTTTGCCCCCCCCCCCCCTTTACTCCATGTAATACCAACAGGCCTCTAGCCTTTTATAGCACAACACTTTTGCCTGAAAAAAAAACACTAGCATTGTACTTCTAAAAGTACATGCACTTACCTGCATTTTGAAAGTACACGTGTCTAAGTTTCCTTTGTAGCTTCGTGCTACAAATGAGTGGATGTCAATTTTTCCTTTCATAAACCTTTCTCTACCTTGCGGAATTCAGCAGAACTAATTTGCCATATTCATTGTCTCGTGCTTCGAGTTGTCGATTAATTCACCCTCGCACTGCAATCTGCTAGCCTCCTGGTTAGCTCAGATGGTAGAGAGACTTCACCGGAAAGGCGATGGTCCTGGGTTCGAATCCCAGACCAGAACAAATTTTTCTTAAACTACGAAGCTTTGCTTCAAAAAAACCTATGTGGGTTTCCTTCGTAGCTTTGTGCTGTACATGGGCGGATGTCAATATTTCCTTTCATGACTGTTACTCCACCCTGCGGAATTACACAAAACTACTCTAAGAAAATGGAATATAGCCTGAACTCTTTTTCAAGAAACTGTGGTAAAAAGTCGATCCCCGTCTTATATACCGTTCATTTCTTGCTGGTTTATACTAGTCTTTTCATCTTTTTAGAATTATAGTTTCGGGGGTCGACCTATATTCCGGTTCTTACGGCAATTTGCCAAGAGGCCAGAACATCCAAAACTAGTGTTGCACCATTGGTAGGCTTAAATGGGCTTCTACTTAAATACTTAAATGGGCTTCTAGCGCCAAAAGAATGGCTTTTCATCAACACATTTTTCTTTCAATTGTAAGGTGAACTGTCTCGCATCTTAGACAGCTGGCACTTCATAGATATGATATTACAAAAATTACTGGATGCCCACCTGCCATGGCGAAATGCACAATTTATATTCACAATTTGAATTTTGCATTTTTGAAATATTAACATTCAATATAAAATTTTCGCTATTCAAACACCTCTACTACATGGTCGATTGCAGGCCAGCTAGCATTTTCAACGATCAGATTTCACTTTAATGTATTCATTTGCTAAAGCTAAATCCTGTCATGTAAATTCAAGAATAATCAATATTTCTAGTCATCAAAGTAGAGAGCATTAGTTTAGGGGACGCAAGCGGCTTGTGTCCCCTAAACTAAACTCTCTAGTGAACGCACAATACCCTGCTGTACTTCAGGTTGAAATTTGTGAATGTTAAAGGATCTAGTGTTTCTTCATAATAGTAAAAGGAGTACTTAATTAAAATGGGGCTATGTAGTATATACAGCATGAATATAAGGTTCTAAAATGATCCTTAAAGGAGTACTGACACAAAAATTGTGTGCCCACTGCATTTTTTTCTTTCTTTTATTCTATCTTCGATAGCTTCCAATGCCATTACTACAGTACAAAACCTCAATTCCTTGAGAGCTCCAGAAACAGCTAATTACATCACCTTTTATGCGACTTATTTAAAAGGACACTAAAGGCAAATACTTTAAGATGTGAATACTATCGCAAACAGAGGCTTTGTACTAATCGAGAAATTGAGGTATATGCAAGACACAATTAGAGACTTCCCCAGGACATTCAAGTGCTTGTCCGATGCCGAAGGCAGTCCTCATTTAAATTATGTCGCTAGTACTCAACCACTAATTCTATGACCATTGTATTGCATTACAAGACTCTGCGCCGCCCGCGCTTTCGTGGTTAAGCAGTTTCATTATCACGTTGTGCTGCACTAATTTTCCTGGCTCGTGAAACTTGCACAACCTGCAAGTAGCAGAGAATTCCACGTTAATGTGATGTTGCAGGATGCCCGAACAGTCCACGCCACTTCACCAAAAACAGCTGCAGCGGCAAATCCATCGATCTGTCTTGGCTCGGCTTCTCCATGGCTGCGCGTATCTGCAGAAAACTAACGCCATCTGCCGGGCACCGTTTTGCTCACTGACGGCAGTAAAGGGCGGTGATGGTGTATGCAACGTCACCACTCCCCGGTTGGGTGGCCGTAGATATGAATCGCGACAAAGGTATACGGACCCTTCAGATGCAATTTTCTTGTAAACTACTGGATCTACTCGCATAATGATCGCACTTCTTAGTCAAAAAAAAAAAAAAAAAAAAAAAAAAGCCACAAATTCAGGGGTGCGATCATTACGCGGGTTAAATTTCCCACGAAAAAAAACAAAAATTTTTTTTCATCAGGCATTTGCTGCGGGATGACGATAGGTCAACAAACAGGCGGCTGCGGCTGTAACAGTGCGGGACACCAAAACAAAATATGGCGGCCGGCACAGCAAGCCGAACGTGCCGAACGCATTTTTTTTTCCCCTTTTCTTGAGTACATTACGCGCATTGAAACAGTTTCTTCTGCATCAGTAATGAATAATATCGTTAATATCGACAAGTCTGTGACAATAACGTAGCCATGTCCACTTTGAGAGGACAGAAACAGAGATGGGCGTGCTTAGCTGCCAGTGACATAGAAACGCATGGAGGGTATGCTGCGGAAACTGCGGCATTTGTCTTCACTACTATCCTAATACGGCACGTGTCCGCTAAGGGTGGGTGAATATCTTAGCTGTGTTACAAGCGTCGGCGTATGACTAGGGTACACTTCTAACGTATTAGTGTAAACGTGGCTACTATGGTTGCTGCTCGCGATTTGTTGCGTGCCCACGAGTGCAGACGAGAAGAATCGAAAGGTGCCTTTTTTGTTGTTGTTGACCACAACCATTATAAAGCCTACAAATAATAAAGCCAAGGCAAGTTTGGTTGTAGCTTTCTTTTTTTTCATGGAAGTGTGGAAAGTGATGAAAGGAATAAAATGGGGCATATCCTTAAGAATGTTTGGTGCATGCAGACCGCTTGGTACGTCTTGAAGAGTCGTTTGCGTAGCATTCAACAGCATTCGACAGATGGTAAGCGTGATCATTAGCTAGACTTCGCACACGACATATCGCTACAGCAAGTTCGGGGTGCGATCATTACATGGGAAAGAAAAAAAATCGAATTTTGATGACAAAATTTAGGGATGCGATCATTATGCAAGTAAATACGATAAGTCTTTTCTTTGCATGAAACAAGCGCTGCGAGGTTTCTAGAATGGTATTTAAACACTCTACGTCGACTTATTGCCTTTAGTGCCCGTTTAAAACCTGTACCAAGTGAAAGACGGCTTCGGACATGAAAAAGGTGACTATTCAAGTCGATGAAAGCATAGATGGCAGGCACATTGTATCACAGCTCAAGTGCATGCCAATCAGCCCCACGTGGCGGTTGAAGGTAATACAACGACCATGTCGTGGAAGGCTGCCAAACTGGCCTTTACAATAGCGCACTTTTCTTCTAAATGCTGGGGCACCTGCTCTCCCCTCTTGTACCGCCGAGCGCTGAATGGTCTCAGCTTCCGGCAGCACAGTCACGGTGTGTGGGCACGTGGCAGTGGCGCCAGCTACCACGAGACCACCACGTAAGCTTATGTAGCATGAGAAGTCTCCATTTTCACATCCGAAGCCACACTGCACTTGGTGCACACTTTGAAGTGGTCAAATCAAAAGGTAACCATCGTTTGTTGAGCTCTCGCGGAATTGCGGCACCACAGCACAATTACAAATGGGTCGACAGCTATCCAGTAATGAAGTAAAAATTAGAAAATTTTTCTACCAGTACAAGCTGACAGTACACCCCCGACAACAAGCCCATATATTCTACCTTCGTAGTGGACGTTTCCTTGAGAGTCCTCTTGGCCAGCAAGAAGCTGCTCCACTTCGTCGTCAGTCAGCTTTTCACCTGGGTACAAAAAAAAAGTATGCATATTTAAATGTAGATTACCCCTCTACACAGACCAATGTGATCAGCCATTTCTTCCTGAAGCACGTTGCATGCTAGGGCGTAAGACTGAGCGAGTTAGTGCAAGCTTATTACGACGGCAGCGTAAAAAGGAAGATGACACGAAGAAAAATAAACATGCAGGACAAGTACTGAACTAGCAACTGACAGTTTATTGCAAACCACAAGGAATAACTACAAAAAGCCTGTCTGCATGCTCACCCTCATACTACTAGCTTAGGCTAAATCGTTCTAGAAGACTGATTTCGCAGTAAAGTGATAGAACCAAAATGCAAAATTTCCGGTTTTTTTTCTTTATGTGGAGAGCCTAGATGATTTCACATGCTTTTTGATCTTACTTACTTACTTACTTTTTGATCTTACTTTGAGCATCTTACTTATCAGTGTGATTGGACTGCATTAACGCTACCCCACATTAGTGCCTGTTGTATCGCAACAATATGGCAGCATGATCACATGACCCCATTTCCAAATGGACGAATTTGAGGTAGAAACTACCACACCAAAATAGCCATAGGGATGACAAAACACTTAGTGGATGGTTCACATGCCTATTGAACTTTCTTCAATAGAAGCGCATTCCTTCACTGTCTTCTTTAAAATCTGTATAATTGCGGGTTGATGAAGGGGCATTTTAATGAGGTGTCGTAAGATAGCTGCACTGTAATGAAAAGTAGGGCAACTCTCTTATGTATAATGATGAGGAGGTTATGTTTTTTAAGTGTTCTCCAGACGTGTGCAGGAGTTTCTGATACGAGGTGTGGCAGAAGAGTAATGAGACTTGCAATGCTGGGAGCAATCTGGCAGCGATGCAAGCACCCCCTTCACATAGTTTGTGCATCAAACACTCACAGACGCTCAGTGAAAGTGTCAACCTCGTGCAGTAAACATGCGACCCTAGAGAGCGTGATAAGTGAAGTTGCGTTTTGTACTGCATTATGAAAATGGAACAGTGAAATTTGGAGCAGCAGTGTGCCACCAAATTTTGTGTCAAACTTGCCGAATGCGCGAGTTTGACCTATGAAATGTTTCAACGAGCTGCTGGGGAACATTCCTTATCGAGAGTGGAAGTTTTGCACTTGCAAACCATTCTTGGAGGGCCGCGTAACAGTGGAAGATGAACCTCACTCAGGGAGGCCTTCAAGATCGAAAACTGATGAAAATGTGGAAAGAGTGAGGGTTCTTGTGAGGTCAGACCGTTGACTAACATTGGTATTGATGAGTAGTATATTAAATCTGAATCGTTTTACCCTTCATCAAATTTTGACTCTGAATTTGGGCATGAGAAAGGTGTGTGCCAAGTTGGTACCAAAAAACCTCTCTACTGAACAGAAAGACAATGAGAAGAATGTGTGCCTTGACCTTCTCGACCACAAAGAAAATGATCCAGGCTTCTTCAGTCGTGTGATCACTGGTGATGAATCATGGATTTTCGAGTATGATACAGAAACAAAACGTTGCAATCAAGAGTGGCACACTCACGCTTCTCAACCGAAGAAAGCTCGAATGAGTAAATAAAAAATCAAGTCTATGCTGATTTGCTTTTTTGACAGTCAGACCGGACATTTCGGCCACTTGGATGCTCCACCATGACAACGCCCCCTGTCACAGGGTTATCCACATCAACCAGTTTTTGATGAAAAAAGGAATTCCAGTGGTTTCTCAGCCCCCCTATTTCCCTGATCTTAGTCCGTGTTACTTTTTTTTGTTTCCCAGGATCAAACCCTGCCTGAAAGGGCACCATGTTGTTAGGGTCGAAAACATACAAAGGAGCGTAACCAAGGAGCTGAAGGCAATTCCACTTGAAGCCTTCCAGCACGGTTACGGTGAGTGGAAACAATGCCTCCGCCGATGTATAGCTGCCCAAGGGAACCATTTTGAAGGGGATAACACTGAACTGTAAATATTAAACAAATCTTGTATGAGAAAAATTGGTCTCAATACTTTTCTGGAATACCTCGTAATTATGTAATACATTCTATTTAGACTAATGAGGTTTACCATCCCAAAGCATTGCAGTGGGTTATGGTGGATGCCGTAGTGCAGGGCTCTAGATTAATTTGGGCCATCTGCGGTTCCTTCACATCCATTCAAAGCACAGAGCAGCATGTTAGAAATGTCTTGAGACATGGCCAGTGCATTTTAAACATAATTAATCTGAATAGTGATTCTAATTCCGAAGCATTATCTTGATGTTCACAATTGTATCATCAGCAAAAAAAAATTGAAATGTGAACAAGTAATCAGAACACGTATTATGCATAGCTAAATTGCACTGCAATAGGCAATCTCTACATAACTAGCTTCAAAGCACTGTGTAGCCCCATATGTGCATTTTGTAGCTTGGATCTGGTTCACTGTTACAAGCACAGGTGATCATGAACACACGCTAATCGTTTTCGACTTGTCCGCATCTCAATACACGCTGAAAGAATATGTAGTGCAAGAAGAGAGTGAGTTGCATTTGCCTCGTGCTTCCCCAAATCACATTATGGGCAATGCAGTCTTTATGTGTGACATGCCCAAGTTCCAAGCCTCACCCAAGGTGGTCAATAGGTGCCTCAGCTCGGCTGAGCTGATGTAGCCATTGCCATCTTTGTCAAAATGGCGCAGGCCTTCAATGAAGTCCTCGGCCGTGTCTGTGCTACGGTTCTTGCTGATCGTTTGCAGGATTGGAAGGAACACATCGAAACTGATCCGTTCATCTGCAACAAGAGATAAAAAGGCAACATAAAAACGTAAGGACAAAGTGGCAGCAGTCAAATGAACACAATGCTAGTTTACGCAATACTAAGGGAAAGCATCTTGCTGTTTAAAGTTGCACAAAGTTGGCCACTTAAAGACATCACCTGGTGCAATATTAGCCCTGTTCAAGAAACATTCAGTCAGTCAAGCGCGCAGCGTCAAACATGGGTTGAAAATCTGTGTCTTGCCAACACAACGTCATTTATTTGATTCCTTATTCTTATGGTGTTGTCTATACCAGCCAAACTGGCCGTTGCCTCATTATTACATTAGGATAACACAATAGCTCTCTGAAGGGATTTGCATATTCACCTTACGCTTTTTTGCATTATGCATATTCCAACCTATCAGTTCCCTGCCATGAATGTGTCTGCGAGTTGATTTTTGAAGGCACCACAGTATTGTCCGAATATCGAGCGAAGATATCTAGGGAAGTCATGGAAGCCTTCTACATAAGAGAATAATGGCTCCACCTGTGTCAGCCAGCCATCTACCTAGTTTAGACCTGCCACTGTCATTGCTTCTTTTCTTCCTTTTGCCACTTCTTAACATTGACTTTTTGAATGTCAAACATGTGATGCATTTAGTATACACTTATGTATATAATATTTTTGCACCCATAATTTAGACACCTATGGTTTACTTGCAAACTGTGGCAAATGAGAAAAACTCATTTGCATGACTTAAATGAGGGTGCTAGGGAGCATTCAAATGAGCAGTCAGGAGTGGATTAACACGAGTCGTATTTGTTGCTTGTGCTTGAGTTACACCAACGGGAAAGATACAGTTACTGCAAATTACGTTCCAGTGATCTTGGTTTCTCGAGATAGATTATGCCTATCAAGAGAGCAAGTTGCTGCCCTCTATGGGTAGCACTTGTCCCGCGTCCATCATTTCATCCCAGTTTTTTTTCTTTTGCCCTTCAAGTTTACTGGTAAGGGTACATTGAACTCTACTGAGGGCTCCTGAGAGTATGCAGACTGCCACATGACAATCTGCTGTATGTTATGAACACATGCCCAGCAATGGACTCAGCATGTTTGGGAGATGCAGTGCATCATCACTTGTCAGCCATATACTAATACTGTATTCTCTTCTTCTGCCATACGCACCTCTGGCTAGTTTGCTTCCTTTAGTGCAATGACATAATGGAACCAATCTACTACCCTGCCAAAGTTTATTAGCATGACCTGGTACCTCTCCTTCGAAGGCATCTTTATCCACACTCTTAAGGCTGCTTTTCCAGTGCACCTTCTTTGGCTCATTAACGACAGTTCATGACGGTTGGCTCAGCAATGGCAACGCCCATTCTGTTGTTAGGAAATACACACAAGTGTCAATTTCTACATGAAAATGCCAGGCCTAGACAAATCTCTACACTGATCTGCCTCATAAGGATGCAATTTGAAAATGCTATGGCCCTTAACACCGCAGCGACCACGTAATTTCCTGTACTTCGCAGAGCGCTACAACTTACCAGGTCTGAGCTGGTGGCAGCACTTCTTCACGTCAGCTTCGGTGGGATTCTGGCCAAGGGCGCGAAGAACATCGCCGAGCTGGGAGATGTTGATCTTGCCATCCCCTCGGTTGTCAAACAGGGAGAAGGCCTCCTGGTAGTCTTCATGCGGCAACGAAAAAAAGGGGCCACAAGAAAAGTGCTCAAACAGGGCAACTATGCAGACGACGGCCGCGTCACAATCGGGTTTATGTGCTGCCTACAATTCGGAGAATAACGCGTTAAGACGCACAATATGCTGTTTTACTGAGGCAACAACACAAAAGAAACTTCCCGAAACGCTGTTCATAGAAGCCTGTGCAAGTATCCGCCGCTCGACATCCGCTCTGCCAGCTACAGCCGCGGAACAGCGGTATCAGTATCTGACAAATTTGTTAATGAAAAAGTGCAAGTCCTCGGCGACGTTAGTAAAGGCACATTCCACACTTTGAAATGAGTGCGAAATGACATTACCGATTTCAGAGAAGCAGAAGTACTTGCGAAACGAGCGCATCGCAAGTCTTGTGACTGAAGGCCCGAGGCTACAATGTCTCTCGATCGCTGTAGCACTCGACTGTTACTTCGCAAAACACTGCCGCACTTCCTAATATGGTATAAACTACCACACAAAGCCACAGACCGCGGGAGGGATAACACCGCAGCTAGCAAGCGGCGGGATGACAAACTGGGTGTGTCAATGGATCGGTATTCCCATTTCACGAGCTTCGCGCTCGTTACAGGTTTGTGGGTTCGTACACTTACCACTAATTTGATCGTCCGTGTACCCGGCCTGTAAAGGATGAGAAGTTACATTAACGAGAAAGTATTGGCTGACGAGTTCAGGACACAAAAATAACGGACGGAAACTCTTACCATGATGAACAGCCAGTCAGCCAGCTAAAATGGCGTTCCCACAGGTCCCTTACCGCATGTAATGATGTCATTTCCGGCCCGGAAGTGCTTGTCTGCTAGGCCGACATTAGTTGCCATACAATACACAAAATTTTAGGCAATCAACTAGAAGTGCACCATACTATCATATGGTGTCCGGCACACGAGGGACTGGCAGGAAAAGCGAGGGCAGACAGTATTGCTCGAAGATTAAACGTCCGAGCAACGGCATGGCCTAGCGACGACCTTCCACCGAATTCTTGTGACATCCTCCTACAGCAAAGGCAGGAGCGGATACGTTTTGGACATTCTCACTCCGATTTAAACAGCCAACAGGAGAGGCACTGGCGCCGTATTCAGACGAATACATACCCCAATTTGCACCACCTACACAGAATACACCCCACGAGGTTCACTGACGAGTGCCCGTGGTGCACAGACACACCCACGCTAAAACATGCACATCGCATGGGAGTGCCCCAGGAGGCCTCCGCACTTGGACAGCCCCATATTACACCAACATCCACTAATGAGGAATAGGCAGTGGGAGGCATGGCTTGCGGACGAGGGTCGGGAGAGCCAATTGGCTCTTGGCTCTTCTGGACCAAGCCCAGTGAGTCGCTCGTGCCAGTGGGCCCTGGAATAGGGGCCCCGACCATCTTGCCTTATTTTATTTATAGTCAATAAAGTTTTTACTCACTCACTCACTAGCTGACCACACAGATATATTCCCGTTTCGCCTTTTTTGCTTTAGTTTATCCTATGCTCTCCTGAAGATAGTGACCCAGAGGCTTACATATATTCACTTTCTTCATCTTCGTTGGGCAAGTACGTTCATATTCATGGCTGGGGGCAGTGCAAGGGACGAACATGAAGGCAGTGAACACACATTTAGCTGTGAAGAGACCATCGATCACCTTATGTGCCACTGTTCTCGCTTCGGTAAGCAATGCCAGACTCTCCAGTGTGTCTTGAATAGATTGAACAATAGGCCAATTAAAGGAAACAAAGGTCTTGGTTGCCTGGCCTCACAACTCATCAGCCCAGGAAGCCATTCAAGTTCTTCGGCATTACCTGAAGGCGGTTAATTTACAGACTTGAGTGCCCGACTTTAGATATGCTGTCACACGTGAAAGTGCGACCAAGACTGGCATCTCTTCTCTCTTTCACTCCCCCATCCCACTCCCCACGTGTAGGGTAGCAAACTGGACAAAGTCTAGTTAACCTCCCTGCATTTCCCTCCTTTTTTCTCCCTCTCCACACATATAGCTACGCAATTAGAATTTCATTAATTAAGTAATCTCATTTTGTGATTGTGGTCGAATGAGGAACGTCTCTGGAGACATTTCGGCGAGTCCACCAGCTGCTTCCCTAACTTGTCTTTATCACTTGCTGACAAACACACATTCTCTTGTTCTGTCTTGTTTGAAATTCCCACATCACCTCACTTTTCTGTGCAGCAACTTTTACAAAATCATTTGACAAGTGCCTTATTCTCTCTATAAATTTACCAATTTCATTACTGCTCGTTTTAACAACATTGATTGTACCACGTACTGGCAGTAAAATAACACCAGCCTTTCTACCTTCACCATTGACGCCGCTTTCTTCAATGCCCCAACTAACACCTCGGCCAGTATATCCGAATTGTTCGTCTCGAGACTTGAGGAATGCCGTTAACGTGCTCGTTTCAACACAGAAGTGAGTCAGCTGGATCGCAAGAAACGTTACACTTATCATTGTGACATCTCCTTTCGTCCTGGAGAGGAAGCGCTCCTTTGGACGCTCATTCGTACACCCGGTTTGTGTGAGAAGTTTGAATCCCGCTTCCTTGGACCCTACATTATTAATGAACAAACATCCCCCGTGAACTATCGCGTTACTCCCATAGACGTTTCTTCGGACCATCGTTACTGTGGTTCGGAGATCGTTCACGTTTCACGCCTCAAACGATTCGTTCGGCGTTACCCTCCTGGTCAAGTTGCGGCCTGGCTGGCTGCTTGCGCGCGTGGAGAAATTAGTGTGAGCATTTATTCTCCCGCTTCATATTCTCACCTGTACATACTCATCATCACTGTTTTGGGGCCTGGTGGTGGGGCTCCCACTCGGGAGAATAAATAGGAGGCTGGCTGCCTAAACCTTCTCTCACAATATTTAGAAAATGAAAATGCTGATATAGTTTTTCTCGCTAAGCTTATTAACTACCTATTCACACATTAAACATTAGATTCTACAACTAAGCCCCTTAACTACCTATTAACACATTAAACATACCTTCTTGTGCAATAAATAACGACACCTAAAGTATTAAAATATAGAACTTTATTAACATCGCTGCAAGACTGCACCACCGAAAAAAGCATTTTATCACAATATTATGCTACACATTCAGTGTGCAGCTCTTCTTTGAATTACACTATCTACGGACTGTCTAAGAGTTGTGATCACATGCTTGGGGTCCTTGCTCTTTGTGATGGCTGTTCCGGAGACAATCATGTTGGCACCAGCCTGAAATTAAACAGAGAAATCGAGACCAGTCAGATTTCTCAAAATCCATAATCATTCAAGACATACATATTTAAGTTCCAGTAACAAAGAACATTCAAGGAGTAGTGTACATACCTCAGCGCACTCCTGAATTGTGTTTAGCCCCACTCCACCATCCACTTCTATGTCCAATTCTTTAAACTTGGAGCGCAAAAGCTTCACCTGTAGAAATAAGGTACAAAAATGGTTACGACAATTGTACGAAAGACAAATTCTTCGCATTGTGACCCTTATAAAAATTAGGCACAGATGATTCATTCAATAAAGAGCAAGAAAAGACCAGTGGTAAAATAGTGGTTCCAGAATCTGTTTGTTAAGGGAAGAACAACTGCAGTTCAACACTAAGAATACTAGTAGAAAATTTGGCCCTAGTGTATTGGCACATTCTGGCCGCGCTTTTATTACAAGCAGCGTGTATGCTGCATGCACCGTTTAGACAAAACGTAACAAGTTCCAAAAGTGCTTACGTGCCCTTTAATGCTGTAGTCAAAGCTTTACGTGGCATCCACCTAGTCACTGTCTACAATATCAGCTGAAACAGAGGTTTTCAGAGCTGCACTGGCGTCATGTACATCCATTGTAAACACAGAGGCAACGGTGGCAGCTGAGGCAAGCAATAGACGCGTCACCACATGATCAAACATGGCAGTGCCCATGGGATCGTCGTGAAAAGAGTCAATATGGGATCTATCTAGACTTCACCATTCTGGCTTTGAAAACAATCTTATTTTCCCTATCAAGCTGATATGTCAGCCTATGATCGACAAACTGGATGATTGCACAGATTCCGAGGGTGTACCAAGGGCTTGGTTCCTTCACGCTACCTGACACGCAGGCATACACATAGATTTCTACCAGAAGAACAAGCAAGACTTCAACGAGATGCTAGTTGCTCAAATAATCCAGAAGAGACAGCAAGCCACACTTCTCACACTTCAAGCAAATAGGATAAGAATGAGAATGATGCATGTTGCATACACAGGTGAAGAATAATTATTTTAGAGAAGTGAGGAAGTGAATCTGTTGAAAGAATGTGAAGTATGGTAGTGGCTAAACCCTAAAAGACATCTTCAAGAGAGTCAGCTAAGTCTAGAGTAAAGGTGGTAGCTCAAAGCAGTTTTCTCGTGGCATACACCGAGCAGGCTATATACCACTATGTTGCAAAGCAATGACCAGATTAGAGTGTTATTATTTATTATAGATGCATACAATGACCAAATTGTGCCTCAAATTAAGGTTAAATTTCACAAAGTGTGAAGGAAGTAATTGATTATGTACCTTGGGCATCATATCAGCCATGAAACTTTGTCCACCAAATCCGGGCTCCACGGTCATCACAAGTACCATGTCAACATGTTCCACCAAAGGAAGTACAACATCCACTGGTGTCTTGGGTTTGATGCCCACTCCTACCTGCGAAAATCAAACGACAAGGCTATGAACGTAAAGACAAGCACAAACATCAGAACATGGGCTACTGTGCACTGTTTTAGTGAATATTTTCTTTGGTGAGAACCCCCACATCTAAAGAAGAATCGCACATCGAAGGAGCCCCCTTCAAAAGATGCACTGGCTAAAATCATGCATCAAAGAAGCCCCAAAACAGCTTAGCAACTAGCCTTTTTCATGAATGCAAAGAGCACTTGCTTAGTGAATCCCCTTGCGTGAGGCATACGCTGGTCTGAATGAACCAGGCAAATACAGTGCACATTCTTGAACACATGAAGAGAGAGAAATAACTTTATTCTCGTTAAGTGTTAAGAAGGTTGGGCCCCTAGTCCAGGGCAATGCCGCAGGCCCGCCAGACCGGTGTCTGCTGAACCTGCAAGTTTCCATCTCGCAGCATGGCCTCCAAGCTATTCAGTGTTGGGATGCGGTTAGCGTATAGTCTCTGTCCTGGCAGTGGGTGTTGGCACTCCATAGTTACATGAAATAATGTTGGTGTGCCCCAACAGCTTGGGCAGTGGGGGGAATGAGATGTGAAGTGGAGGACATGTGGGAAGTGGAGATTTGGGCAGGCAGACTGTAGTTGTATTACAGCCACTGCATCCTCTCGAGATAAGTACATCTGAACCGGGCTTGGCTATAGTGGTCTATAATATCTATAATATCTTGATACCCGAGGGGTGTGACTTGTGTGTCCGCTTCATCTGGGTTGGACAGCTCTCCCTCTGGCACCTACTGAGCGAGTTTTCAGGCCTGCATGAATGCAGTGGTTTGCGAAGAGAGAGGCATGCCCAGGCGTCCAGACCAGGGGGAGGTGTGTTAGGTGGGCATGAGCGTCCTCAGGGATGGGTGTGTGCAATATACGTAATGATGCATCATGAAAACATGCAGCATGTGTCCTGCGAGTCGGTCATTATTGCGATTAGGTCAGTGTGTGGAAGGTATTGCGTGGCATGAAAAATTTTAAAAAGACATGCGTGAACTGGAGTGACACATTATCTTATTATTCTATGGTATTCACTTGTACCATCCTTTACAATCTTACTTGACAAAGACGATTGCACCTCACTCAGCATCACAAGCACAAAATAAAAATCTCCTCATTGTTCTGCCCCACTTTTATGAATTTACTTGGCAGTGCTTTCCTCCAAATCAGAAACAGTGGCTTGGCGAGGACATTACTTGAAGAAATGTTTTGCAGCACGCCACCTATACGACTTAGATATATGGCAACCTAACGATTTGAGGGAGGGGGTGCACTGGTCTGAAAGGCCACCACATCTAGCACCTTTTCTGTCAACATTGCTTCAAAATGTGTTTTATATCAGAGGAGGGAGTTTTTAGTAATCAAATGCCGCACCTCCTGACATTCCAGGCACCAGGCAACGTGCATGGTGCTGTGCCTAGACACACATCATTTTAACCATGCAGCTCAAATGGAAGAGGCAGGAGCACAGAAGAAAGGTGACACACCAAGAGCCATACTGCATTGGATAGGAGCTTTCCCTGTGCCAACTTTCTTCTCTGGGTTTGCACGTTTCATCTTCGTTTGCACAGGGGCTAAAGATGCACTTATAAAGACATGCTGAGCTTCGTATTGTTCTCTCTAGACATGTCATTTCTTCATCACATCCCTTTCCCTACACTTTGCGCTTATGAAAAAAAAAACTAGCACTGTAGAACTGTTGATTGCTGGAGCTAGTTGGTATGCAAGCATGGTAAAAAAGTTCTGCATTAATATGCAAGACATAACATTAGAGACATGCAGACACGAGTGCTTTTGTCTTTATGTCTTTTCTGTCATGTCATGTGTATCAGCACAAAATTTTTTTACCAAACTGGTACTAATCTGATCTTGCTAGCATTCACTCTGTTTACTTACTCAGTTAACTTTTCCACTCTTGTACCTGGTGTAACTCCTGGCAGACACAACACATTGAAGTAGGAATAGCTATTCTTAATAAAAATATTCAAGTAATAGCACGAAAACTTTTGAGACAGACTCAAGGCTTTTTATCCGAGTACTGAGATGTAATATTTGACCACAGGCGTCCTTTATCACATGATCCAATCTATGACTTGGTTGGCTTATCTGCCTTTTTTTAAAATGCTTCTGGGCCTCCAAATGGGCATCATTAGCAAGGAAGCTCAAACATTAGTCTACAGAAAGCTCTAATTACCCAATGTAGAAAAAACACTGCGATAGTATTCCACATCATAAGGATAGTTCAGAAGAATAATGGCATGGTGAGAGGAAAAATAGTGATGTTTGAGAGCAAAGGAAAAGAAGTGAAAGTGATAATACCCATTCTTTCACCCTCTTCGCAGGAATGACTTCAGAAGATAGCGAACAGGAAGAAAGTGGAGCAGAGCGATAATTTTTCCTGTCTCGTATTTTCTTAAACCTTTCCCGGGCTGTGGACACAGCCTAAAGAAAAAGTTTACACTCTTTGGGGGGTGCTTAGTCCTCAAATAATAATCATCTGTCTTGCTTGCGTTCCTTTCCTGAAAATTCTGCGCTTACTGCTTTCTTGTCAAGAGCACTGTATCACGCAGATAGGCACTCCGTTTATGACATGAAAACACAGAGCACACAGCATTAAACAAGGGAACTGCATGCATTAAGACAGATGACAATTACTGTTTTGAGACAAGATGAACCTTTCTCAGAGTGAACAACTCGTCCAAGCTCCAACATCTGAAAAAGCACTCAGACTTGTGTGGTATTATCAACCGAGCAATAAGAGTAATTCATGACCAACTGTTGTTTCTTGCTCTTTCTTTTCTGAATAGGAGATGCTGCACATAGGCTGTGACAGTAGGTGTTGCACTGGAGCACACATGACTAACTGTGATAACCTTGGGTTCTTTAATGCTTGCATGCTAAAAACCTTGGCACACGGTAATTTTTATGACATCAGCAGTATATGACTTTTCATGTGATAAGTTCTGTGTGCATAAGACATACAATATGACCGCATATCATATATGGCTGTTCTTCAATAAGTGCAGCGCAAACAATAGATGTCGGTCTCCGGTCAAGGGAGATGGGGCCCAAATTCAAGCACTCAATCCAGAAGGCAACTAGAGAAGCAGGTGTTGAAGCAGAAAAAGGCAGTGACTGTAACAGTTATGGAACTTTATGTCTCAATGCAACCCTAACTGTGAGAGACGCTGCAGCGAGGAGCTCCAGATCAATTTCAGCCACCTGGGATTACTTCTAATCATAGAATGGCCTCGCTATTAAAGGACTTCGTTTTGCAAATCTTATGCCGCAAACATTTTTCGAATTCTTCAAGTAAAAGTGCAGTTATCGCATTGATACACAACTTTCTCTCTCTTTTCATCTCCGTTAGCGTGCTGAAAACTACACAGGGGAGAAGCCCAAGGGGGTCGGAGCCTCACCCAAAAGTTGAGTGTCTCGGTGGCAAAAGGGCTGGCCGCGGCACCCCTTGGCGGCCACGGTAGACTACACTACGCAGCACACCGCTGCTATCTAGGAGTCCACGTGCAGCAGATTCAGCTACGTGCAACTGTTGTGTGCGGACCGGCAGCGCAAAGACGAAATTATTTTACTGACTTTTTGAGATTGCAGACATATGTTTCATTTACTTAAATTTAGCCATTATGCATTACTGAGAATATTCTCGATCAAGAACTCTTCTGACAGTGGTTGGTGGGTCAAGCTGTTTGCAATGATGTCGCATAGCACTGCATGTGGAAGCGAGAGCAAGCAATATTTTACTGTTTTCAACCTGCAGGTTGTAAATGTCCTGCGGCGTGAAGTGCAATATCATTTGGTTCACATGTTCACAGGACCCTCTCGTACAGATCGACAACATTTTCTTACTATGCCCAAAAGTATTTCAGGGCTCCTTTAAAGTGAACACAAAGCTTGGTGCACAAGAATTTTTTCCTTTCCTTTAGCGCACTTTCTAATTTATACATGGCACTGTCTGAAAATTCAGACGGCACAATTTGTGTGAGCAGTAGCTTAAAACTCAGCGGTACGGTGCATTTAATATTGCTGCGAAGCAAGCTGCGGAGAAGTAATATGCCTGGTATAATTTTAATAACGAACCCAACCACAAACTGTAAGTGTGGATAATGGGTGAAATAAAAATTGTATGGGATTGTGCGCACACCTGCCATTTCACTAACCATTCTAAAGTCATACAGTCGCACATACGGGGGGGGAGGGGGGGCAGTCAAAGAGGGTTTGACTAGATGAAAGCCTTTCACGAGATACAATTTTCTTCGTTGCATGTTACTTCCTTAATCACGATGCATGCGCAAAGCTGACCTTCATGCCAGCTTCCCTGATCTTGCGCACAAGTCCAAGAGGATCTGACGTTGCCTCGTAGTGGAACGTATACTGATCGGCACCAGCATCTGCCATCGGGGACACCCACTGAAAAGAAAACAAGATGCGTGCGGCACAGTCAGGGGAACACCACTACAAGCACGCATACTCTTGACGAGCCGTTGTAGTAGAAAAGGCGCCCCTTGGTTGCTACTATACTTGCTGCGTTACCAAGTGCTACGAGAGCTGAAGCTACAGTAAACGAATTGCACGTTAACTCGAGCGACGATCACTGCACCCGCAATTTTGTAGCGATGCCTTTTCAGACGCTATTCTTCCTTTTCGCGCTTCGTCAGTGGTCAGAAGCGACGCCCCGCCGGGTGTCTGATCAATAGGATGAGCTGGCCGTGAGCTGTGGGTGATAATTAGTGACATAGGATCGAGCGGAAGGCATCGCTACAATATTGTGGCCCAAATACTGTAAAACAAGAGCTTAGATTTCGGTTGTTCCAGAACTGGCGCGCGAGATTCTGTCGACACAAGGATTATAACTGCAGGTAAAAAAAATACATCAAATGATGAACCCAGCAGGAGTATCAACATCCTTACTTTCTCCGGTGCGAGCACCATCATGTGCATGTCGAAGAACGTCTTGGGCAATTTGCTCTTGAGGCACTTCACAACGGGATGTCCGAAAGTAAGGTTGGGCACAAAATGCCCGTCCATCACGTCGAGGTGAAGGTAGTCCGCTCCGCAGTCCAGTAGTTTCTGGGATTCCTCGTATATCATCGCCAAGTCGGCGTTGAGAATGGACGGGCCGATTTTGCACTTCAAAGCCGACGAAGTCATTTTTCTGGCGAATTGGGTACCCACGTTAACACCGCTCGTACAAAACAAAAAGTTCATGCAGCGCGAACAGCGTGCGCTTAGGAAGAGGATAACGACCTAAACGCGCCCGCTGCGACGAGTAGCCGCTTCTATCTGTCCGTAGCGTTTATCGCTGAGCGCACACACGACCTTGCAAACACTTTAAACGCCTTTAATCAAACACATGTGCTAGTCGGCCGCAGCATCGGCGTCGGCTTCCTTGCAATACATTTCGCGGCCGTGGTCAAGCCGGACTGGACTTGCTTTGTCTGTACCACTGGCTATACTTTGAAAAAGCCCGGTAAAAAGCAATGGAAAGCCAAAACAATAAAATACGTTTTAGTGTTATAGCCGCCATGTTTTAAAATCAACAATTTATAAACGCTTCAGAAACGGATTTTCTATTAATATTGTCTAAAACAAAGAACAGGTTTCATTTAAAGTATTCGAACTGCCCTACTTGAAGTGCGCGAGCCTGTTGGTGACGTCTGGCGGAAAAATTGGTTTGAGAGGCGCGTTTTTCAGCGTAAGAAAAAAGATAGGTAATTAACTGAATTCGCACATGCAATATTTAGCTGATTTTGGTCTTAGTAGAGCACACAGACCGTTACATAACACTTTCAACGGCACTGCGCTTAGTGCTGTGGCACCATGTGGCACGACCTTGCTCAAACAATAACACTTTCAACGGCACTGCGCTTAGTGCTGTGGCACCATGTGGCACGACCTTGCTCAAACAATGTTTCTCCGAACTTCAGTACTTAGAATTATACCTCATGTTTCTTTAGGGCTCTCATCAATAATGTACCACCGCGGTATACACACAAAGTGCAATTTCGAAGTGCTTTGAGTCTAAGAATGTGCGTGAATGTGTGTGTTAATATCAAGAGTTCCAGATGACTGCTGCATATTGCTGAATTCAACTTCCATGTGATGTCTCGGGATGCCCGAATGGTGTATGCCACTTCACCAAAAAGCAACTGCAGCAGCGAATCCACCGCTCTGCCTTGGCTCGGTATCGCCATCTGTCGGGCGTCGTTCTACTCACCGACAGCAGCAAAGGATATGATGGCATATGCAACGTCACTACTCCCCTGGTTGGGTGGCGGGAGATTTCAATGTCAAAAAATCAAAAAAATGTATTCGGACCCTTCAGATGCAGTTTTCTCCTAAACTAAGCCTTGTCTTTGCACAAAGCAAGCGTTGCGAGGTTTATGGAAAGGTATGTAAACAGTCCACATCGACTTGATATTTGCCTTTAGAGTCCCTTTAAAACTACCTTGATCATGTAGGTAATCTGTTTTACTTTGGTTATTTGTTCAATAAATTTAAGATTTCTATCTACTTCTATACCAAGATAATTACAGGAAGAACTTGCAGGGATAGAAATGGTGCCAACAAAAATAGGAGGAATGGAGTGAAGTGTTCGTTGGTGGGAAGTGAATACAACAAATTTTGTTTTCGACAGGTTTATCGGTAGCTGGTTAGTATGGCACCACTCCAGAAGGCTGTGTAAATCGCCATTAAGGTTAGATACTAAAGTTGTAATACATTTATCAGTTAATGAATGAATCAGTTAATGAATGTAGTATCATCTGCATCAAGTATACATTTCGAAGAGAGGCAGTTAGGCAGACCATTGATATATAAAAAGTGGACCCAATATGCAACCATCGGGCACGCCAGTATTAGTGAACATGGTTTTAGAATTAACGCCTGAAATAGTTACTACCTGCATTCTGTCTGTTAAGTAATTTTGTAGTAACAGAAGTGCTGGGCCAGTAATTCCTAATGATTCAAGCTTATGAAATATTATGCGATTGTTTATTTTCTCAAACACTTTGCTCAAATCCACAAATACTGAAGCTGTATAATTGCCTTCATCGACAGCGAGTTTTAGTTGATCGGTTAGCTCAACAAGTGCAAGTTCGGTCGAGTAGCCTGGGCGAAAGCCGCATTGGAATGGTGAGTGAATGTTAAATTTGGTAAGGTAATTAGTTGAGCGTTTTTCTATAAGTGTTTCAATTGCCTTGATAAAAAAAAGGTCACAAAATACATAATAATATTTAAGAGAATTTTAACACCATCATTATTCTGTGCTCATATCAACATGATCCCATTGCCTTGCTTACTACATAAAATATGTGTTCCTAGATATTCTTTCCTTCTTATTCAAGTTATACTGTGACTGGATTACTGGTGCTTTATACTGCATTGTTACTAACAGGTCTCGATTAAGTGCCTGCGTTGTTCATTTAGGCTGCCATCCTTCAAAAGACCCCGCCTAGCTCGTGGACACAGATCCGAATGCTGTGATCATGCAATTATAAGAATAAAATGAAATGCACACTGAAGCACTTGTGGGGCACAGTTGGCATACACTCACACATGTGCTTTCCCGCAAGCAATGCACCAAAATCTGGGGCCCTATAATGTAAAACTATTCCAATCTGTTTTCATTCCAAATCGGCCATTAGCCCTCCCCGGTAGGTCAGAATGGTTCGGATCCAACCCATATGGGCAGGCACCACGCTCATGTGGGTGGAGCCCAAGCCAATCTGACCTATCACAAAGGGGCTAATTAATGGCCGATACGGAATAAAAGCAGATTGCAATAGCTTTACATTATACCGGCCCTGATGCAGAAGTGTGGCACCAATATCACTTCTATTACTCTGCACAGATATCTGCTGCACTGTTGAGAGCAACAATCAAAAGAGAAAAGAATTATGAAGGAGACTTCATGTATGTAACATACAATAAATAAGGAATGAAAAGACTTCTCCTTTTTTTATTATGTGCTACATATATGAAGTTCAGATGTGTACCAACTCACCCATGCCGCCACAATAATAAAAAGAGAGTGTGCTTGTAGCAAAAACACCTTTATTTTGCTGTTTAGCGAACCTTGCGTAATGCTGGATGTCTCACACTAAAAACCATACAGAACGGTTGGGGCCGCAGGAATCTTTTGCACCAAGGCCCACTGAGCTGTAAATAGACAAAAGAGACACAACAAGCTTTGAAAAAGGGAGAGAGAGAGAGAGAAACTGAGATTTCATGGGCAGCATATACAAATTAATACTTACAAAAAAATAATAAGAAGAAAACTCTAAAGCATTGTTATCCAAGTATGTTTAGGTAGATCAATAATTTCTTCCGTCGTTCATTAATCTATTCTGACAAAATCTGTTGTCCTTAAAGGATACATTGAAAACCTTAGGACAGGACCATAACAGGAGTAATCACAAAAGTTTTGTAACACAAGATTGCACAACCCCAAAATAAAAAGGCTTACCGATGCACATGTTGATAGCGTGTGTTACCAGGTGATCACTGCCTACCATGTCTATGATTTATCCTGCGGCTCGCTTTACACTCCAAGCTCGCATTTGGCATGTGATTCAGGCTGGCCACATGACATATGTTAATGATAAATAGCTTTTTTGAGAAAATAATATCTCATGCCTTAATTAAGAAGCAAGAAGCAACCCCCACTTAAAAAAAAAATAAAATCATGTTGGTGCTTTTTTAACATGGGCACGAATTTTCCTTGTAAAACAGAAAGAGAGGAGGAAGCAGTACTGTGAGCTTTAGTATTGCTCTGTATTTCAGGCTAAATTGAGAACAGCATGCTGCTGTTTGAACAGTGGCAAACACAAAGGAAAATAAATCCCTACTCTGTTGCACTTGTGGTGATGATGAGGGGCGTGGACTCAGTTGTGAGAAGTAATGCATGGCTTTCCAGAGTTTGGGTCTTTTTGAAATGCAAAGACGACATAAATACCTGCAAACAAGGGAGAAAGAAAAAGTCAATTTGCAAGGGCACTCTTAAGGATTCAGAGCAGAACTAAAGATGTGTTACAGTGAGCCTGAATGCCCCAGTAACACGAAAGTGATATGTAACATTGGTGTCATCATTAAAGTCCTGGTGGCATATTTTCCCTTTTGTCTCTTCTTTGACTCTTTTCATTGTGGCACCTGGATGTTTATTTCTATCAGATAATTTCTGCGGTGAAAGAGCAACATAAACAGGCATGCACAACGCTTGAGCAGACGAGAGGCCAAGCATGACGACAGGTTATAGCTAGTGCCAGTCACCCACAGCATTATGCCCTAATGCCAGCAAAGTGAACTACAACAGATGCGTTAAAGCAGTACCATCAGTGCAGGCCTGCAGTTTCGGTAGGTCTTCGTATCGTCAGAACTCCAGCCTTGGACCCACAATTTAGGGATAATAACAGTGCAGGCCTTACAAATGAATAGCACAGCATGTCACATTCATTACAATGTCCCGTGTGACAACTTGTTTTCCTGCATTACTGAGCAAATGCATTGCTGAGATGGTGCAGGATCCCAAAGGGTGTTGCAGGAAGTTATGATAAGTAAATTCAATTGTGAGGTGCCGGCTATGAGCGATGTTGTAGTGGATTAATTCTGATTGCCTCGGGTTCATTAATGTGCGCCTAAATTTAAGTGCACTGTTGTTTTTACATTCTGCCCTTGTAGGAGTGTGGCAGCGACTGAGAATTTAACCTGCGACCTCGTACTTGGTAGTACAACACCATAGCCACAAAGCCACCATGGTAAGTCATGCTGATAAATTCAGATCAGCTTGGAGCAAAGATGCAAGCAAGATAGTGTTCTCAGTGTCTTGTTCTTTCTTTCTTATTTTTTTTGAGGCCAAAGCTTTGTTATTATGAGATATATCCCTTTCAGGTGCCAATCGATTCTGCTTGTTAAAAATGGATGTTAATATGCTTGTCTCATTAAAAAGAAATTAAGAATTTGTCAAGCATGCCAATAAAATGTGTTGTTTTGCATCCTGTCTCCCTGCTACACTTATCGACGCTACAGAAACCTGTGTGGCATAATGAACTTCCGACAAATACAGCAAACGAATCTCTAGAGAAGTTGGTATTTATCTTGTAAACAGTGCAACAACATTACAGCAAACTGGATGGGCACCCTAATTACAGTGGACTCCGGATGAACAAAACTCGGTTGAACAAGATAGCCAGATAAACGGAATGAGGGTAACAAATTTGTTTGGCCGCCCACAGGCATAATGTTGACAAACTTCGCTCAAACGGAATGCTATCTTTTTGTGAACTCGAGTCAAGTTGAACTGGAACCGAAACTGCCACATACTTAATGGGCTACTACGCTGCATACAAATCACAGACGGTCCGACAACTATGTAAAATAGTCAGGCTTAACAGTACAGAAAATTCATCCCATCAGGCAGTTGCAGTGCTTGTCACTGCTGTGTGGTCAACGGCGGCTATGCGGCGTTCACCTTACTTAGTTTTAACACTTTGTGATGGCTCCAGCCGAGAGGCAAGAAAAACAAAGCTCTAACACTGGCTACAAAAATAAAAGTCTTGGGCGGCGTAAAGTGCAGCAATGTTTCGTATTCTGCAAGACCTCCTTGTCACAGATAATGAAAGATGAAGAGAATATATGTGCTGCCTGGAATGGCAGCTTCTTAAAGGGCCGGACGCAGATGAACCCACCTGAACACGAACAAATGAAAAAGGTACTGTTCCTATAGTTCGAGCATCCACGTAGCACCAATTTTCCTGTCCGTTGAAAAAGAAGGCAGTAGGTTGCATACAGAACGGCCATTAATGGCTTACGTGCAAAAGATGATATTCGAGGAGCCCAATAACGTCGGTTTGTTTGCCACAGAAAAATTAAAACACGCTGTGCTTTTCAAACAAAAAGATTTTTCTTGACTTTTAGCATTCACTTAAACAAAACTTCGGATAAATGGAACAAACTGTTGTGTCCCTTCGAGTTCCGTTTCAGTGGATTCTGCTGTATATTGTATTACAGTGTCAAAAATCAGTTGGGGTAAAAAAAGAAAGGTCATAAAAAAGGCACCAAAGTGAGAGCCTCAATGACACCGCAACGGTAGAATCTACTCACCTGGCTTCAAGCTACACATGAAGTTACCATAGCAACAAGGTAACCATAGTGACCAAGTCAGAGCCACAGGCAATAAAAACAAGTCTTTTGAGGCTCTTATTAGTTCAAGACATGTGCTACATCACATGGCTGAGGAGATATGGAAAAAAGCTACTGTATGACAGCTTGGCAAAGCTCCCATCGCCCGAAAGTACATGAGGCAATGACGTGTAGACAGATGATCGACTCAACCAGTATACAGCAAACCATACTTTCAGCTAATACAATAAGCCATTACAAAAACCAAGCAAAGGAACAGCTGGCATTG
Organism: Dermacentor andersoni; assembly: GCF_023375885.2. Taxonomy (NCBI): domain Eukaryota; kingdom Metazoa; phylum Arthropoda; class Arachnida; order Ixodida; family Ixodidae; genus Dermacentor; species Dermacentor andersoni. The sequence goes on from NC_092818.1 coordinate 61,135,889, forward strand.
CTAGTAATGGTGGCCCAGGGTTTCTGCTTTGGTGACCTTTATGGTTGTTTTACATCGTGCCTATGATAAACCAACCAAGCATTTTAATAATTTTCTGCCGTATGCATAAGTTTGTGTTAACTGGGTTCAACTTATCAAGAGGCTATTGTAATGTGATTTAATGGTCTCCATGATTCAACTTCTATAACAATGTATCGTCCTAGAAGTAAATGGCATCTATGGGTAACATGTGTCACCTTAGATAAAACTGCGCATTAAGCATTATTTTATGTGCCAGAGATGATGAAGCTTTATTTACTAAAGATGCCTCATTGGCCCAAATAGGTAGAGAGATAGAGATAACAGCCATATTTGTTCTTATGCCACGGAGGAGAGACAAAAATATCAACATACTCAGAGCTTCCCATTCTGCTTGAGACAACGTGCCCTGAAAATGAAAGAGAAAAGAATAAAGCAATTTACAGCAAGAAGCTTAAAAAAATGGTTCTAAGCGCTTTCGAAGTGGAGGACTATAAAAAGCTGTACATTTACGATGATGTTTTGTTTGTATCTCTTTTGCTTTTTTCAAGAATGCTTTACATCAGCTGTCAATTTTTTGGAAGGTTCGCTAAGATACAGCACTAGCTGCAGAGAGAGAAAAAATGTAGCATAGCATAGGGCATCCTGTTGCTATACAGGGTGACTCAGCTAACCTTAATGTGCCGGTGTGCTACAGAAGGAAGTAGCTCTATTTCTTTCACTTTAATTGCACAATGACGCAACATCAGTTAACCAACTTTGTGGACATTCAATTTAGGGCAGAACTTTGAGAAAAGACCAATTCAGAAACATTTACATTCCTAAATGTGCAAATAATAATTAAGGTTAAAGGAAAGGAACATGTGACGGCCCACTCGCATGCCCCGATCATTGTGCTCTCAAACACACTGCATATGAATGAACAGCATTATTAAAAACGTACTGACAAGATCTTTTCAACTTTCTTTTTTTTAATGAAAGTACATACCATCTAAAACTTTGAAAACAGCACTGGCAAGCATCACACAGCCAAAAATAATTTCGCGTAACACTTGTTTCTACAAACCAGTCTAGGTTTTAGCAATGAGAAGATGGATGCATCGTAATACTTGGGCTCTCTCCATTCCTACGATCGCTACAGCTGTCCTTATGTGAACAAAGCCAGGAAAAACATGTTCAGTACTGTTGTTTAATTATGTTTATGAATAACGTCACCATACCGACTATGTCGGCAAATCTCACAATGTAATGATGTCACGATTATGTCAATAAAGCTGGATCAGACATTTCGAGACCAAGTTCGGTATCAAATTAAAATGTCTTATAAATGTTTCCCAACCTTCATACTTGTTAATAGAATATTAAAAAAATTTAAAAATTTAAATTATGAGGTTTCACCTGCCAAAACCACGATCTGATTGTGAGGCATGCCATAGTGGGGGGCTCCGGAAATTTGGACCACCTGGGGTTCTTTAATGTGCACCTAAATCTATGTACATGGGTGTTTTCACATTTTGCCCCTATCGAAATGCGGCCACCGTGGCCAAGATTTGATCCCGCAACCTCGTGCTTAGCAGCCCAACACGACAGGCACTAAGCAACCACGGCAGGTTAATGGCATATTCGGGAGGTCATTCGAGAGCGCTCCGTCCGTGCTACGAAAGTGGTAAAAGGTAGCTATAAAGCTCTATTAGGATAATCACCGGGTATGGAAGTGATGATCCTGCTTCCTTATCATTGCTGGAGCCCACTCATGCAAGCAGTAACGCTTAGTCGCTTTTTTACATGAACATTGCAGTGCTGCCGGAGTGCTCTAAAGCGGCCACCCAGATATGCTGTGCCATCTGTTTATGTGCGAGAAAGGTGCAGCAGAATTTCTACAACTTCAAAAATCCAGTGCACTGCCGCTGCAAAAGTGAAAGGACAATGCCAATTTCTGGTTCTGCAGTATGCTTATCACTACACAGTGCAAACCTGTTGATATGTTCCTTGCCGTTGTGTTTTCCTGGTTGCCATGTTGCATTTCCGCGGTCCCGACCTAACTATCACATACTCCCATGCAATATGTTCCCCATTTGTTACGTCACCAATCTGCAGTGTTCCTGCACCTTCAGTTGGGTTTAAACACGGTGGACAACTAAATTTAGCATCGCAGAGAGAAATTTGCTCTAGCACATTACTATGAAGGCAATAAAATGTATATGTTGCAACAAGCAACTAAAGTTTGCAGTAAGCGGCCGAAGTTGCACAAGCCAGGCACTGCAAAAGCATACTGGGAGAAAAGATGCACAGAGAAGTTAGCAAAGCACCCAGAGAAATGTGCATCAGTCAGAACTTACAGGAAACCAGGCACACTGGATTGAATACGCCGAGCACAGGGCTGCATTTATTTTGGGGTCGCCGAAGGTCTTATATGCATTGTATAATTGCCAGTTCCCTTTAGCCAGCTTCGCCGCAATATAGCCGAGTTATGCAGTGAGGCGTACACAAAATATTGAGATTTAACGTATCAAGAGTGGAAAGGGACCACTGTCACAGAACATCGTAGATGCCCCTCGATCATACATGCACGCACATGCACATGCACCGTCCTCGTTCACAGTACGAGCACCGAGACGTCTAATAAGTGTACTAGCAGCCATTCAGAGTTGTTACTGACATTGCTGTGGCAATGCTTCCTTACTGTTACGTTTTCCTGGTTGTTAAGTTATTTTTCGACAGTCCCTTGAAAAAACGTATCAATGGGGTTCTACAGTATCATGAACTGCCACGTCTGCTGCTTTCGGCACTGCAAATTAGACTGACTGTTGGCATGATCGCTTCCCCATGAAAAAAGCTCTCAAGAAATGAAATACAGGGCACTTTATATACAGTCAAACGCCTTTATAACGAACGGCTTGGGACCTCCGAAACTCTTCATTACACCGGTCAATTTGTTGGAACAATCGTGCTCTGCAGCGTTCATAATAGAGCATTCTAAGCATCTTTAACTATAATTAATCTGCATTTAACATGTATTCAGGAAACTTAGCAAAATAAGTCACAAGCTTTTGTGCACACTACCTTTACCTTGCACACTTTTTGTACAAGGTAAAGGTGCAGATTTTTGTATGCTGCTGTCGCCTCTCTTGCCGTCAGAATTATTTTGTTTGCAGGCTCTTCATTACTGCTGCCTTCATTGACATTCCTGCCTTTTCTGTCCTACAGATTACTTTAAAGACGTCGTCGGTCATCAGCTAACAATAACATCATCATGTCGTCAACTGCAACATACCGTATTTATTCGAATCTAGGCCGATAGTTTTTTTCAAATAATCATATATCAAACTCAAGGGTCGGCTTAGATTCGAAGATCTTTTTTTAATGAACCAGTTTATAATTGAAAATGATAAATACGGTGCATAGCTAGCACCATCTAGAAAAGTCAGTGTCGCAGCCGCTACTGGCCGCACCAGTAGACATCCGAAGCACACAAGTATGTCGCCATTTTGGCCTGTGTCGTATCGGTAGGGTGGCTAAGTATCGGCATGCAGCATGGCGTTATCGTAATGGCGCTAAACAGGCGATGCCACAAACAAAAAGTTGTGCTAGCCGTAAATGTGTCGTCAAACGTTCAAGCCAGGCGGGACTTTAGCTTTGATGAGAAAAACGTCTGTCGATGGAGGGGGCAATGGGAGGCGCCTTTTGTATGTGCTGCAACGAGGAGATGATAGCGATAAGAAAGATAAGCACGCGAAAGAAGGAGGAACTGTTCACTGAGATCACGCCGTATTTCGATGCGTATGAGCGGGGCCGCACTGTCTGCGCATGCGTGGGCATGCGGACGCGAGCTTGCATGTGTCCGCAATCGTACGAGGCCAGCAGCAATGACGATGTAGAGTGAGCTCGGCATGTTCATATTACATAAATACCGTTTTAATTTTGTCAGCGCTGTCCTCACTTTTTTGTTCGGCTTACACTCGAGGTAAGTATTTTTTTGTTTTTTCTGGCTTTGAACATTCCGGGGTCGACTCAGAATCGGGGCTGGCCTAGATCCGAGTAAATATGGTATTCATCAGCCGTTGTACACGGTAGTGTACAAGTTGAGCAATTCTTAAAGCATTGCAGCAGGACATCTGCATGCTCTTAAAGTGCGACGCTGGCGTTACTGCTAGTGCAGAGCCAAGCTCAGTGGCATCTGCGGAGAGGTGTCGAGGCATTTCTACATTGCGTTCGTTGTAAAGGAACAATTTAGCCATCGGGGACGCCTAAATTTCGTCTTTGTACAGGCGGATTCATTGTACTAGTCTTCCTAGTAGAGGCACTCCCCATGCATAGGAAAGATAGGCATTCGGCCAGGACCTAACTAATCATTCGTTATACAGGTCATTTCATTATACAGTCGAATCCAACTATATCGAACCTGTTTACATCGAAGTATTTTTTATATCGAACGATTTCTGAACACGGTATAGTTACAATAAGTATATATAGCAAAAGTTACGCTTATATCGAACAAAAATAGCAGCGTTTTCCCAATATATTGAACGTCAAGCGGCTGAAAAGTGCCCCCAAAAGTTGGCTCTCCCTCGCAGTGGTAGGGAAACTGGCGGCGCGGCTCCACCAAACCGCTCTCCCTACCGTGACTGCGCTGCGTCGAGCGAGCCATCAACGCCCCCTTGCAAAAAATGATCCTGGCCCGCCCGTAGCGCTTGTGCAGACAGCCAATCAGAGGCTCTTGTGCCCTCGTCGTGCAAGATGGCGCAAGTGCGAGTTCTTGCTGCTTTTCTGTTCATTGTGTTTGCACCTTGTGGGCCTTCTCCCGCACTGTTGCTGGGATGAAGCGGCAGAATTCGCCTTTCGTCGTGAAGCTTGAAATCATAAATCGGGTTGAACACCGTGAAAAGTCGGATACCTCACAGTGTGCAACATTCCGAGGAGCACTCTCAGCTCGATCTTGAAGAATAAGGGGAAGATTAGGGCTAAAGTGGACAAACTCTCGACCCAGTGCCCGTGGCGCCTGATGCGTATGCACGACCGTGTACAAGTAGTTCATCTGAAATTGCTTCAGACGTGACAGTTTCGGCGGGCCCGGTGATGACTGTAAATTCGGATGAGTGCGACAAAGCTGCTGCTGGTGCTGCCGAAGTTTTCCGTTTGCAGAATTTCTGGAAGCCGTTGATGAATCGACGGTCGACACGTTTGTGAGTGCAGATGATGGTGTCGCGACCATGGGAGAGCCCGAAAACGAAGACTACATTGCCGGCATCGTACCGAGCACAAGTGAAAGCGGCCACAATGAGGAAAGCAACGACGGTCCTTTGTCCACATCCTCCGAGGTGACTGGTGCACTCACACTAGTCCGGTGCTTCTGCGCGAATGTGGAAGGTTGCGGCCTCAGCTGCTCCGACTCCTTAGACAATATGGAGAAGTGCGGGCATCGCTTGCGGCGAAACTGCCCAAGCAGAAGAAAATGCAGGACTGTTTCCTGCGAAACTAAGCTGTTTCATCAATAAAGTGATCTTATAAATGGTATGTGATTTTATGACATCCAATTCTTTAGCAGGCTTATATCGAATTGTGCTCTATATCGAACTGACAGGCGTTTTTTTGCGAGTTGGATATAGACGGGTTTGACTGTAGAAGCATTCGTTGTAGAGTCGCTCATATGTACTCACAACTTGCGGCCTTCTTCGCGATTCCGGTTCCTGGGCCTTGATTTTTTCCAGCTGCTCAGCAGCATGCTTGTAGTCATCTGGATCTTTGCCCTGGGTTGTCTGGTCACCAAACGGTGGGTAAGCCTGGAAAGTTGACCAGATAATTCACAGAGATGTCATTGGTTAAAGGCAGGTTTTTACGTGCGATTGTGAGAGGATGATGGCAAGGACAGGGGCAAGGAACTCCATGCGTGGTTCACACAAAGGTCTATATAATTGCTATCGCAATAAAACCTGTCTTAAAGTACTAGTACCAATGCACGAGAAAAAAGGGGGTTAACCGAGGGGCCCGATTTTTATTAATCATATCATGAGAACTCAACAAACAAAGAATGCAAGAATTATAAGTATCATTATAAGAATGTTATCTCCCCCCCCCCCCCTCTTCTTGCTTTGCTTTCACACACGTGCAACTCTGTAAACATGGTATGGAGCTTGTTTACCTAGTTTACTTTCACAAAGGCATCCGCAAATAAATCATCATAATGAAAAGCACCTTCTTACGTTCTTTATACTTCTCATCTAGTGCCTTTAGAAAATTTCTAACTGTGATCCCATCATTACAATTACATTACAAGTAAATTACAACAACACTATGTTCATGCCTGTGACGACATGGATAGTGGCATGTAGTGGTGACAAGACCAGTTTGGAATGATGATTGTGTTGTGGCAACAAGAAGAGAATTGGTGATGGTGATTGTGGAAGAAGACAGCGTGCCACCACGTGTAGAGCGCACGGAGCGTGAGAGCGAGTGGAAGTCTCAAACGGCAGCTGGCAGAATGGCGGTTCAAGGCTCGATGACCAGTGACCCCGCTCGTGGCTGGGCTCTCCTGTGTACCAGTGTCCTGCTGTTATAGCGGCCTGGTGCAGTGCTTCCTGCTGGGCACCGAGGCACCTGGGCTACCTGTCTGCTGGCCGAGCCCGACGTTCTAGCGGCCAAGGCGTTACAGGCCAGGTGTTACGGTCCAGCTACAGCAGTGGCCTGGTGTTCTGCCAGTCTGCTGTTCCCCTGCTTCCACGTCGCGACAAGGTGCAGCGTGATGATGATGGCATAAGACATGGCCTTCGCAAGCAACACACCAGCTGTCTTCAAGTGTCAGACGACGCAGCGACGCACTGTGCAACACATGGTCAACCGACAACCGTCATGGTCACCGCAACGACAACGCACACAGGCGAGTCGTGATACATGAGTGCTAGGCACATCCTTATATAGAAAGACAAACGACTTCCAAATTCAAGTCCGCATGTATGCAAATCGTCTGTGTCGTACTAGCGTGTCTGTATAAGGTCTGTGTTGCGTGTAAAAAGCTCCAGTCTGCCGTGTCGTTATTAAAAGGATCCTGGGCCCAACGAAAACAGCAAGTTTGTTTCCATCACAATGTCCAATTCTACTGATCAATTTCGATGCATTTCGAGTACCGATATTAATTTTGAGTATGCCGAGCTTTTGGTCTAGATACTGCAATTTTATGTTAGTCAGTCATGCTTAAATGCCTTGACAATATCATTCCCTGTGTTCCCTATTGTATAATTAACATAATACTTTGTAACACACTGTACCCTTTCTTATTGTTTTTGTTATGCCTTTGTACTACATTCCTAGGTACTACTTCTATGTGAATCTCTACATGTTGCAACAATAGCCTCATCACTGTTACCAAAGCCTATTGAGGCTGCTTACTTCTTGCCATGGCATCCATTTCCATACCGTCCTTTGGAATAAATAAAGTAACTCATTTGATTTGACGTTTGTGTAAATTCTGCACCCTCCTTGCTTTGCTTGCTTCAACAGCTATTTGTTGCTCAGGTATGTTACAAGTCTCTGAGGCTAGGTGATCTGAGTGGCAGACCAGCACACAATAGACGGCCATCATAAGACACAAACATCATTTTGCTTATGAGAGGCATGGAAAACGTTCAACGATGCCACATGTTCGAAGCTTGAAAGAGCAAGGTAAAAAAAACTGTAATAGACCATCCATGTTCACTTGTGAATACGACGTCCCTCTGCGAATCATGTGCTATAAAGTCGAACCCACATATAACAATATTCTAGTGCCATGAAAATTCGATTGTCATAACTAATAATTGTTATAACTGGGTGGCATGAAAGAATCAAAATAGGGGGATGGCAGAGCTGATGCGAGAAAACTAGAATGGTGGGGAGGCCTCCAGTGCCCCTCCCCACCACCTTTCTTCGTCCGACTGCTGATCATGTTCACTTGTTTAACTGCTTCCTGGGCGCTTTGATTGCGTGTCACAAGCCGCGGCTGTCGGTGTTAAAGAATGGCACTGCTATAACAAATGCACGAGGGGTCATGGATAGCAGGAGATATGCGAGCACCGCTGAGGCATTGCTTTGGGGGCCCCAAAAGGGGCCTTTTAAAAATTGCGAGAAGGCTGCCGCAGCAGCCTGTCAGCATTAGAAATCCAGAAGAAATGCTGACGCGAGATCGCCACAAGCATCTCACCACGTACTTCTCACTGGCTTGCACGAGACAACTTTATGTCCGTCAGCATTGTCCAGGTCATCCAGGTGCTCGTCATCCAGGTGCTCCATGTAGCACAGTGGAAGGTGCCCCCAAGGGACTGAATCATCTGCCGGGCCCCCTTTGAGGATAACGTTGAGGCAGCCTGCCCTACCGTGTCATTGCTGCCGTTGCCATCCGATGCAAGCATGTTCGCAACGATCGCCTCATCAGTTAGAAGCACTAAGTTTCCAAATCTATACACCGTATTTTCATGGGTGCCACCATATTGCTACGCAGTGGCGCCATCTATGGGCAGTCGGCATGCTGGGTTGGGCGAGCTCCGTCTTGCACGGCTCGGTGGTAGTTTCTGGCGTTTGTTTTCGCGTTCGTACGGTCTATTTAGTATGACGTGCGTCTTCTACATGGTAAACGGTTCTATGAGACGTGCTGAAGTGGTTTTAGTCAGCATGGCCGGAGTTTTTTGCTTGCATTGAGTCGGACAGAGCACGCAGCGCGATGTGTGCATGCATATTTGAGCCTACAATCTGCCTCGTAGATAAACTGTATATTTCTGAATGTTCCATTCACTAATGTCACTTTATAGCGGTATTCCTCTTTGGTTCTAAGCTGAGGTTTAGGAGCCATGAAACATATGAGACGATCGCAACAGCATGGGTACTGTTCTGCTATGATAAGAGCTGTGCTGTTATACCTTGACAAGTGTTCAAACTGTTAGCTGCAGATTACATTGCATTACAAACTTGGTTCGGTGGATAACGTTTCCACCCATGAATAAAATAGTTTTGGCTAGTAATAACAACATACCTTACAGTGTGAATTAAAATTTTCCAGCAATGCGACCGTTTACAAACTGCGTGAGTGTCCTAAGCAATGATAGGTGCTGGATTACAGACATATTTGTGCTATATAGCGCACGGTCCAAGCATACGGCATCAATTTATATATCTATAAACACTGTGCGGCGTGACTATGCGAGGTTGTATTGCGGCGTTAGGCCCGCATTCTATTTCTTTTTCAAGAAAAAGGATGCTAACCTAATTTTCTTTTTTTTGATAGTGTTCGTTCCGTTCTCTAAGACGCACTCACACGTATTACGGAAATTTTGTCCTTAAGAATAGTCATCGCATTCTCTTTATGCCATCCCTTTCATATATTATAGCTTTACAGGACAAAAAGGCAATGCCGAAGCACATAGTTTATATATGCATCATGCTGGTTCGCCAACCGCACTGATCGCTGTGTTGAGCAGTGCCATCGGCCTCATGCAGGAAGGCTAGCATAGACATACAGTGGTTTCAAGCCTACTAGACTTAAAATGCGGGAGAACGATGCCGGTGTATCACAAATATTTGATAGCGCCTACCGCTTATATGTTTCGTAGTTGCCTTAGGTTGGCCGTACACGAGCATGCGCCCTTACGTTTTATATTTGAGTCCCTACGACAAGCGATCAGATAGTAAGCTGATTTACCATTTCATGCTGGTAATACAGACACCGATTCTCTTCGTTAAATTAAAACCGATACACGAAACACAGTTCACAACACATACACACACCGCGGCTGATAATGAGCGTCACATGTTTGTGCCCCCAAGAGTACTGTAGTTACCAATGCACCGATAGGCTTCCCTGACGACCTCATATGAACGGACATCGAGTAAATTTCACAAAGTAAGATCTAGAACATCTCAAAATCGTTCCACAGCACGTGACAGCAATACTTTCAAGCAGCGCCATGCCGGATCGCCCAAGCCAGAGAGGAGGAAAGGCTCGCCGTGTGCCCTTTCCTCTTCGCCCGATGAAAAGGTCTATAGCTTTGCGCTTTTTCACTGGCAACGTCGAGCATTGCTGATGATCAGCAGGAGGATCAGCCATCTTCTGTTTCAGCAGCGAGTTAAATGAGGCTGAGAAACCACGTCACCAGAAACGACAAAGACGAATGCGAGCGATTAAATTAAACTGTTTGCAGAACTATGCAGAATGAGGATCCAGCGAGCAACATGGGAGCAGCGCAGTTGGCGAGGTCCATTCATGTTTCAAAGGGCGGCGCGGCGTAGAGCTATGGGCGCAGCCCATTCATCTTCGGAGGGGTGGAAAGGCGACAGGAGGGAGGCACGCCTGGAAAATGAGCGTGCGGCGACTTGTTGGAGCAGTGGGCCAATGTGCAGCAACTTGAATGTCTCGTTTTCTTTCTTTCTTTTTCAAGGATTTCGCATTTCACTACCTTTCACCGCAGACACCCAGCAGCCAGGCTCCATCATTATAACCAATAATGCGGCACCGGGGCATGGTAGTAAGCGGGTTATTTCACCATGGTAAACATACAAAAGCTGATGGTACAGCAGCTTCTCATTGTTACAACCGATATATTGTTAAAATCAGTATCGTTATAAGTGGGTTCGACTGTACACAGTTAAACCTCGATGTAGTGAAGTTGGTAAAATTGGCAATCAGCTTCGTTGTATTGAAGTTTCATTACATTGCAGTTCGACCTTTCGTGCAAATAAGTACAGCAGCCACTCGTACATTTTTCTTGTAAGGAAGGGGCCGCACAACTTTCCAAATTATTTGGCAATCGGAAAAAGTAAATTTGAATGAGGAAAAAAAAGAAGGAAAGTCCTTTTGTTGAATTTGGGTTGGCGACGAAAGGTACGGTTTTATGCCCTGTCGACAATATCTTCACATTGGCAGTACAAAGCAATGCCTGCCATACTTTCACATTTACCTCGCCCCCGTGGCTCACCCGATGCCATCATGCAAAACGCCAGCAGCTGGAAGCGAATGCTTCGTTTGCCTGTCGGCTTCAACGCCTCTCCAAAACTCAAGATTGCGGAACCTCCAATACTAAACGTGCGGCAAGCAGCATACGTGATGCCACGCCATTTCGGAAAGTACCCGCCCCAGTGGCTTGGCGGCTATGATGTTGCACTGCTAAGGACAAGGTTGCGGGATCGAATCCCAGCCGTAGTGGCCGCATTTTGATGGGGGAGAAATACAAAAACGCTTGTGTGCCGTGCGTTGGAGGCATGTTAAAGATCCTCTGGTGGTCAAAACCAACCTGGAGTCCCCCATTACAGCGAGCCTCCTGATCAAATCGTGGTTTTGGCATGTAAAACCCCAGAACTCCATTCAGTTGAATCTCGGAACGTCTGTTCTTTGCATACACTACATACCACATCTCAAAAAGAGCGTGCCATCTGCCCATGCGCTCAGCCGTGCTGACAGCCAAGCGCTGCTGCGGCTGCACTAGAACAGGAGATCTGCAAACCTGCCTCCCAGTTCTTCCCTCCCTTGCTTTGTGGACGCTTGATCGGGAGAATGCTCGCAATCAAGCATGTTGCGACCAAGCGTGCATTACCGCAAGCAAGCCCGCAGTCATGCGAGTTTGAGTGGCTGCCTGAAGACAGAGGCGAGAATACCACTTTCACATCCACTAACTTCACGCACACCCGTGTGGTCTCACTAAGCACTGTCATTAATTACCAGGTGCACCTGCTCCCATGCAAAATGCAACACTTATATTTAAAAATTATGCAGATCCAATGCACATCTTGGAATCTACGTGAAGTGAAGTTTTTGTGAAGTGATTAATAAAAAGCTGTAAATATGCCCGTTTCATTCCTGCGTTTTTGTGTCTTTGTGAAGGAAATTGGCGCACGCGCATTTGCTCTCGTCCACCTGTGCTGATAGAAGTATATGTGTGATTGTGGTCGAATGGTTAGGGCACTGGGTGGCTGTACCAGAGGTCGAAGGTTTAATCCCCACCATCAGGCACGTAATTAATTTTTCCTTAGCTCGCGATCTATCTGGCAAGACAGCAGCACCTAATTGGTCAGGAAAGTCTGAAGGAGTTTGCAACGAAAACTTCGGTTGAATAGAGGGCAGGGGAATGGGGCGGATGAAAAGCGTAATCTTTAATAAGCTGCAAGAAATGCAACCACAAATAGGATGCAAAAACACTCACATACTCTGCGTTGGGTACCACCCAGAGGTAATCAAAGCTAACACAGAACCCCACAATATGGCATCTCTCAAGGTCATAGCATTGGCTTCGGATGTTAAAATCAGTCAATAAATTAATCAAGCTCCTCCAGAGAGAGAGAGAGAGAGAGAGAGAGAGAAATCAGAATGGGTAAACTACCTCCAAGGCCTGCATCTTGCGCAGAAGAATTTTCCCCTCAGGGTCGTCTTTGAACTGGTCAAAAAAATCTTCAAAGCGCTTCTTATACACTAGTTTCAGGCCAAACTCCTTTGCCATCCTGGTGGGAAAAAAATAAGAGGAGAATAACAATATGCCACACATAGATACCCTAAACCAAACAGTATAGATAACAAAGGCCGCATTGAAGGCCCTAAATTTCCAACAATTACAACTTTTTGAGACTCTTTGACGTAAAGTGCTGCAGCGTGAAAGTTTCACTACGTAAATATTCTTACATATATAAACATCTGTGATGAGAAATTTGCTCGTTCCGGCTCCATTTCCCACTTCCTGACGATTCTCTGTCTTCCTTAACATTACCTTACAACCTCTCCGGTAGTAATGTAAGCAATTCAGCCCGTTTGCTGTTACCACAGTTGAAAACAAGCAAATAAACAGATGTGCATTACTTTCTCGGTCAACCCAAATGCACACAGGGCTATGACATGACAGCATCACTTACTCTTCGAGGACGTCAAAGTTTACGAGAAACTCGGGGCAGTCAACCACACCTTCCAAGTGAAAATCGTACTGCGCTCCAAACAGGGGCAGCGCGTCTTTGGATCCGTGGAACTCAATGTGAAACACATCATTTCCAAACTTGAGGTCCGGTGCTTCTCGCACACGGCGGCTGAAATAAGAGGGAAAGAGTGAACGAATTGCATGACGCACAAAAATAGCACGATGAAAAACAAGTTTGTAACAATTATAACGACAAGAGAGTTAGGACTGAAAGACCGCCATCACTTTCTGGCCAGTGTAACACAAATACAAATATGGCATGGTTTAGGTTAGGTTATACCTGTGCCACAGGGGTACAAAAAAATGACCTCAATTACTTAATTCCTTAAAGTTCAATGCCATGGACGCCAGACCAAAGATACATACTTAATAGTGTTAAAGCTTAACGCAACTTTTGCTGTAGTGTAGTTTCAGGTTTAGTTCACTATTCTTTCAATAGACAGTGGACTGCGGATCGCAGTAGAAGATACCAAAGTCAGAGACTGCGACGGCATGACTATATGCATATATATATATATATATACAACAACTCACAATTTTAGGAGTCATGGCTCACGCACATGGATGCCTGCACACTCATATGACACAATTCTGAGGTCAACTAAAGGTATTTTACATAATACATGCCTAATAATTGTTTCAGTGGCATTTCTAGTGCTTTTATTTGCAAAATATTCATTTTTGACAATACGATTCGAGAGAAACTTGCTGCACAAATTGCAGCAATCATCATCATGGTGTTCCATCGAAATTGCACATGTAACCAGCTTTAGGTCGCAATGGCATAGAGAAACTTGAGGTCTTAGACAATTAAGCTCACCCATGTGAAACAGGTATTAGGCTAGAATAGGTTAGGTTGAGTCAGCTTAGGCTAAATGCAAAATTTGAAATTGTGAGGTTAGAGCATTGCAACAAAGTAACCACTCAAGACTGCTCCTGGATTCCAATGCTATGAGTCTGGCTAGTGGTCAGACCCTCTAAAAGCCAAAGGTGACAGAACGAGCAGAAAATGAAACAGCTATAAAGGGGCCATCAAAGTGACAGCCGTCCTCCCAGCTTGGCTTTTGTAATGTTTTCATCCCTTTCAGGCACTGTATACACACTACTTCGCCCCCCAAAAATGCCTCAATTTCGGAATCACTAACAAAAATATGAATGTTTTAAATGCATTGCATAGGTCTTAACGCTTTGAGGGTTTTTGGAGAACACGTAGCTGCTGATCCGTCGTGCATGGTTTTTGACGTACGTGTATGACGTCAATCTTGTGTTTGCTATTCCAGGCATACTAGACACCACTGGTTGCTGAGAAGTGCTGCCATCTTTAATGTAAGGTCCCCCCAAAAATAAGAAATTTCAGATTGTGTTTCCATGCACCAGTGCGCGCAACCCGACTTGCTTATCTCCGAGCCATTACCCTCGAGCAATTTACCCTCGAAGGGTTAAAGCACTTTTGATTGGACCTGGGCTATAAAATGTTAACAAAAACAGTTACATATAGTATACATACGTCTGCATGTTTACTGTTACACTACAGTATGCGTCGTCACACAGCTGGCACTCTCCTTTTGTTCCATGTTTTTGACAGTAATGATTTGCACTAGGTAAATTTCGGGATTGGCTTGTTGCATTCCTAGCACAATTCATGTGGAATTCCGGCCCCTTGAGTACATAATACCAGAGAGGACTCTGATAATACTAAGAGGAGAGGTGTCGAGCCCATTTTTGTCCATGCAGTGAAACCTTTTTCAGAAGAATTCGATATTCCTAATCTGTTTTGTACTCGTATGCTTTCAATAGCGGTGAAGATGCAAGAATGTGTGCTGAAACTTCTGAAGTCTGAAGGAGTTATGCCTCATTTCTATGACTTGTCAATACAATTACCTCGGTGCTGCGGTAAGGTTAAGCATTATCTAAGCATCACATGGCTTAAAGCAACACAAACGAAAAACATTAAATCAGTTTAGAGTGATCAGGTATGCTTCCCAAACTTTACTTTCATTGACTTAACAGTAAGAGGTTGAATATTAGAAGAGAAACAAAGGTCAAAGTTCCAGTTACTGAACTTAGCACCAAAATGCCGGTATGTCAGTGTGATATCATGAATGTTGAAATATTTCGTTGTATTTAGCAGAGTTTTAACACAGTAAATGTTCTTGACGTTTGCCAATTGACTTGCTAATTG
The DNA here is from genome assembly GCF_023375885.2 of Dermacentor andersoni. Taxonomy (NCBI): domain Eukaryota; kingdom Metazoa; phylum Arthropoda; class Arachnida; order Ixodida; family Ixodidae; genus Dermacentor; species Dermacentor andersoni. The sequence goes on from NC_092818.1 coordinate 61,151,006, forward strand.
GTTTCCTTTGTAGCAACTGCTTGGGTACAATCGGGTTGCCGTCTCATTTTCTCTTCATTAGTAAACATTCTTGAGACTTGCCAAGTTGAGACTTTGGCTATTTTAGAATTGAATGTAAAACCATCTTTAGCAACAAAACATTTCACAGCTCACAGCTCACTTTCCAACATGGCAAACCAGAACAGGAAGGCCATCAGGCCTTTTTTAATAGTGCATAAATTCAAGAGCTTCTTGTGAACTTTGACATGGACAACAAGCCACATTCGAGTGACAATGACAGCGACGAAGAGGTCAAATTGTTCATCATCATTATTAATATTTTTGCTTGAATAATCAGATCAGCACACCTTGTACAGATGTTCAGCAACATATCACCAATAACTACAATTTCAGTCTAAAGCCTTGCTAATGTCTTACTTAAGGGGGGAAGCGGGGATCAGATCGCGATTTTCGCGAAAAAAATCGATTTTTGAAAAGTACGCTTTTCAGAATCTACAGCATCATTTCTATCTTGTACTGAAATATTTCACCGAAAAACAAACTCTAAGCACTTAAAATAAATATATTTGTCGGTGCCGGCGTCCACAAATCCGCCCGAAATCGCGAAAAAGCCGCGAAGTTCAACGCGCGACTGCTCGGCTTTCCCGCCACGGAGCGCCGCCATTTTGGTATCGTTGGAAAGCCCGACTCTTTGACTCTTTGTCCCAGCCCTTCCCTGCCAGCCAGCAAGCGCACAAAAAAAGAAAAACAGGAGAGTGGCAGCATGGAGCAGCCAATGGCTGCCGCGCCCCGATTGGCTCTGCGCCGCGGCTCGTTGTAAGGCGCCTCCTCATTGGTCGACGCCGCGCCATAATGGCGGCCGAGGCAAGGAGCGCAAGGAGCGTCTGCTTTTGTCCGCTGCTGGGAAGCCTTTCTGGACTTTCCTTCTCTTGTGTTTCGAGGACGTCGGCCACGTGCAATGGATCCGCGCACGTTCGAAAAGAAGTACCGGACGAAGCATGCCCACGGGAAGCGGAAACGCAAGCCCGTCACAGCAAGGAAGAAGCGGCGATTGTCAGCAGGTGGTTCGGCCGAGCCGAGCGTCCGTTCAGAATCGGCGGAGTACGCGCCCAACGTGCTGTGCGATCTCTCGCCCAACGTGCTGCGGGATCTTGCGCCGAGTCGAGCACCAGCCAGCGATAGTGAGACGAACCATGATCTTTTGCCGTCGAAGCGCGGGCGCAGTGTTACTTCACCGGTGACGATCGACATGCCAGTGAGTCTCGCCGTACGCGAGCGTCCCGTCGCAAGTTCGTCCAGCACAGATTACGGAGTGAGCTTGCAGCGGTCATCGCCGCCCGACTGCAGAGCATCGGAGACGCGCTTCCGCGGTGTGTCGTTCAACGCCGAGATGTCTCCGCAGCCAACAACCGCCAGTGAAGGCAGTCCCATGCCATCGACGAGTTCCGGCGCTTCGACGGAGCTGCAACGCGGGCGCACGCTCGCTGCCGCGGATGCGCCGGCGGCCGACCTTGCCGCTCATCGCAGTGTTGACTGTTCGCCCAGTGAACGTCGCACTATTCAAGCTCACCTGGAAACACGATTTGTGTCCGCGGAAACTGCAGAACTGCAAGCGTCGAGAGTTCGCGAATCGCTTCGCGCGGTTTCAGCAACGGAGCGCAAGTTCGGGCTGACTGGCTCACAGGAAAATGCCATTCCCGCACCTCCAGAAGAGGAGTTTATGCTTGTTCAAGTTGCTGCTTTGAACTCGCTGATTGGTTCCCCGCTTTGCCCAACTTGTCAGCAGCCCGGCCTAGCAGTGCACCGCGAGACTGAACTGGGACTAGCTGTGAAGATGGTACTTTCATGCATTTCCTGTGGTAGTACCCTACAGTCTGAGTGGTCCTCACAAAGGAAGAGCGGCTCTAGAGCTTTCGAGGTCAACATCAGAGCTATGCAAGCAATAAAGAGCATTGGGAAAGGACCAACTGCTCTTAATGACTTCTGGGCCACCATGAATGTCTCGCATCGTGGGTTACACCACAAAACATATGATGGGCACCTCAAAAAGACTTTCAAGCCTGCCGCAGCGGCAGCTGCACACAACATCTTCACAGATGCTGTAGAGGCAGTGAAAAAGGTGTACACTGAAATGGAGACAACATTTTCAAAGAACATTACAGTAGTGTATGATGGCACATGGTTGACACGCGGCCACAGCTCCCATACCGGCGTAGGCTGTATAATTGATTTCCATACAGGGCTTGTGTTGGACTGCATAGTTCTGTCGAACTTCTGCCTTGGGTGCAGCCGACAGCCAGCAGAAGTCACCTGCTGCCAAGGACACCAAATTCTACAATGCAGGAGCATTCTAGACAGTGTGTGCCAGTATGGAACTTTGAGGCTTGTTTTCTCAAAAGTTTGTTTTGAGCTTATCACCTCGCTCGTGGAAAGCATAGCACGGCAATGGGAGCACGGATTTTAATCCTGTTTGTTTTGCTGCAATTGGTGAAGTGTGCCTTATGTCAAGACAGTCTCAGATTTACCATTTAGGCTCACCATTTTTTTATTACACAATAATTGGAGCATGATACATTCTAAACATAAAGAGAAGGTGCATACTATATCGTTTAGAAGAAGAGCAGAGAAATTTAAAAAGAAATTAAGAGAATCTTGACTTAGACTATACTTCTTAGTAACTATTAAAAACATTTACAGACCCATAACCCATTTTGCTGTCACGCTAGGCTTTCCACGAGCAAGCAACATGTGAGCAATATATAAATAATGATAAAATAAAAACTACTGAAGATATGATTGTGAAACTTTGCAGCTGTCTGTTTGATGCTATTTCGAACCTGTATGCCAAATTTCATCACTCTAAGATAAAAAATGAAAAAGTTAGTTCCGATCCCCTCATCCCCCCTTAAAAACTGGACTTGATGCACTAAAAAAAAAAAAAAAAAGAAACATTGGCACAAAATGGGTGGAAACACCAAGAATGCCTGGAAGTCGCAGGTTTAGTTAATGGTGGAACATAGATGCAGACTCACACGAGGTCATTGGCATCAGGCGTGGTGCCGATGAAGTAGCCGCCAGGGACAAGGCACTCAGCAGCATTGCGAAGCATGCACTGGGCTTGTGGCAGACTCTCAAAGCTGTAGTGGAACGTGAACTGGCAGCTCACCAAGTCCAGTGTCATGTCCTTATGCTTGTACCGGTCCTTTAACCGCACCTGCAGCCAGGAAGTCACAGCATCAGCACATTGTGCGTGCGTACCGCAATAGCCTTCACTGCAGTAAAACTTCACTTAAACGTAGGCCAGGGTATCTCGAGAAACTCAGCCTGTATTTACAAAGAAAAGTCCTTACACCAAGTCTGTTCATAGGAGCACGTGTCAGTCAATCTTGATGTCGGACATATCATACTATTGAAGGAGGCTGGCCAATGGCAAGCTCCTACAAACAAAAGGCTTTGTGAATTTGGCCCCAGTTCATTCTAGTGAAAGCTGACACAACTGAAATGTATACACATGGGCTTGCTAATCGTGTCCGGAGCTAGCAGTTGTTCGTCAAATCAAGAAACTGTTCAAAAATGTTTTGTCACATATGATTTCACTGTATCATGCATTTTTTTTTCCTAAAACACAATGATCTGCATGTCTTTTGTTTTTTTTTCTCTCTTTATTGGTATACAGTGGAATGTTGATAAACGGAAATAGCTTAAACAGAACTGCCGCTTACATGGAACACCATCCTCATGGTTGGTTGGTTTTGTATTGATGCAATTGTATTAAGCTTTGTCTCTCAGAACTCTTGATATATGGAATTAATTTCCCTGGTCCCTTGAGGTTCTGTTTAAAAAGAGTCCACTGTACTATATAGCTGCAAGAAAGTACTGCGCTCACTGATACTTCATGCTCAAATTTTGCGACAAGATCATATTTTTCCCGCCTACATAGTTGTTGACAAGAACTTGGTAAGTTGTCACGATTGCCTTGCTGTTTTTTGTTTGTTACTATGTATGCTTTGAGCCCTTTGACGATATACAGTTAAACCTCGATATAACAAAATTTTTGATATAATGGAATATTTCACTTTTCATGACTTCTTGTTCATAGAACGCACATATTTAGGACCTCAACGTAATGAAGTAAGTTTACACACGACTTCAATATAACGAACTTTCACTGCCGTCGCAATGAAATACCGAGACAACAAATGGAAACCTTTGCAGCCGCAGAATTGTTGAATTACAAGTGGCTGTTGCGAACGCACCTCTCAAATCACGCGCTGCGTGACCAAAAGTGGTCACCGAAGCAGAGCAGCATCATGTTCTGTATAAAGCAGCTCAAGTGCAATAAAATCCTATTGCACCACGCACGCTGTATGCTTTGGGTGCGAGATAAAGTGTGCGAGGGCGAGCCGAGAAGAATGGCGGCTCGATGAGTGCCATTTTCACACATGAGCTCACGGTAACGCAATTAAGCGCACGTGAGGAGGGGAGTGGGGTGCAGGTTGATGCGCGTCTCCTTTTCTAGTGAGGCTGCCAGCGTGGCTGAGCCCGTATGCAGACCGCGCACCCTTTTTCTGAAGTAATCTGCCATGCGTGGAAAGAGTGAGTGCGTCAAGATTGCATGGCATCATGTGCGCTGTCTTCCCATGCGTTTACTACTGAAGATTGCATAATCTTGAATTTCGGTGACTCTTTGAAGTGAGAGGCAGACGAAGTATTTGTTGCCTGCTGTCGGTGCTTTTCATGATAGCGTCATCCCACCACAGGTGACACTGTAAGTCGCAGGAAAGGAGTGAACGTGAAAGTGTAGCTGGCTTTGCTGAATTCATACCGCTGATGTAAAGATATCGTCGACGTGGCATGAAAACGTACCTTTCGTCGTCAACTCTCAAATTCAACAAAATAAAATTTTTTTCACTTTAAAATTTGTCTTTTCAATTGCTTGATAATTCGGAAAATCTTGTGGCCCCATCCGTTAAAACAACATCGATCGGCAAATGTACTTATTTGCATAGAAGGTCGAATTTCAACACAACGAAATTTCAATATAACGAAGCAAATTGTCGATTTTACAACCTTCATTATATCAATTATTTGTACAGTAAAACCTCGTTAATTCGAAGTCATTGGGACCGCAAAAAATCTTCAAATTAAGCGGGTTTTTGAATTAACCAAACACACAATAAATGCAACCCAGGCAAAAAATTTCGCTGCAGGAATGCGCTACCCTTATTCGGCAATCTTTGGATTACTTAATGTAATCAGAGATGCTGGTTTGCCGTGCCCTGTAGTTCAAGGCTCTAAGGGTCATGTTTTCTAGTTGGCCAACTACGTGCAGCATTTGAGAATCTCCATTGCGGATAACGTTCAGCGATCTGATAACTTCCCCGAGAGCGGGTGTTCAGGAGGTTTCGTTAGCATCGTCACTGTCATCGCATATGGTCACATCAGCAGTAGCTTCACTCTCCAAGTTTGAGTAGCACGTTTGTTGATCATTCTCAAAGTTCAGATACTCGGCAAAGCCGACTGCACCGGATTCGCTATCCTCTGTGCAGAGTGCATTGATGCAGTCGCAATACTCAGCTCCTTCTTCATCAAGTGCACATGAATAGTCAGCATCAGCTTCGACAGTTCTTTCCTTTGAGAAGCCAGCGTGTTCAAAACACTGCATGATCAAAGTGGGTTCCACTTGCTTCCTTGCATACACAATAAGACATATGGCCCTGAGGAGGTCGATGGAGTACTCCTTGCTGTTGTAGTAGCAAAGGAGCATGCGCTTGAGCAGGTGGTGGCGGTAAATCTTCCTCGTGCGGTGAATGACGCCTTGGTCCATTGGCTGCGAGATCAACGTGGTGTTCGGAGGAAGAAATACCATCCTGATAGCTTTCAGGTGTGGGATGTCACTATGCACCGGGCAATTATCAACAATGAAGAGTACATTCCTGCCTGTGGCCGTGAACTTGCGGTCAAGCTGCCAAACGTAGTCTTCATATATTGCGCTTGTGACCCAGGCTTTCTTGTTGTGCCCGTAGATAAGCTCATCCCTTAGCAGCAGCCATGCATTTTTAAAGCAGCGAGGCTTCCCACTCTTTCCAACTACGAGTAGTGGCAGCTTGTGTTTACCACACATGTTCACGCCTAAAAGCACGGTAATTCTTTTCTTGCCTGCTTTCGACCCTTGACCGCTGTGTCCTTCACTGCGAACGTTTTTGTGGGCAGCATCTTGTAAAAAAGGGCCGCCTTGTCAAGGTTGTACACATCGTCTGCACTGTACTCGCTAAGCAACGGAGCCAACGTGTGTTTCTTCCAGTCGTCGACGACGCTCTCATTTGCGCTGCCCCTCTCGCCACAGAATGGATGGTTGCCACAGACCATCCATTGCTACACTTGAACTCTTCATGCCCAAGCTGTACATCCAATTGGTTGGCCTTCTCCCGCAGTATAGTTCCATTAACAGGAAGGTGGACTGCATTTGCTTTCTGCAGCCAGCGAAGTAAAGCTGATTCCACACCTTCGTACGTGGGAGCCCACACTCGCGACCGCTTCGAAGAACACGTCTTGCTGTAGGTCTCCAGTACCTTCGACTAGTTCTTCAATATTGTGGACGACGTTGAGAGGGGCACGCTCTGCCTTTCAGTCAACTCGGAACTTGGAACACGTGTTCTTACCCGCTTCTTGGATCAAGCAGAACTTCTGCTGCAGCGTTAAAGTCTTATACTTTGGCACCTTCCCTCACTGGCACTTCTGCACAGTTCAGAAAAAAAAAAGAACACCATGCTAGCCGCAACACCCCTAACCACCGCACAAAGAGAAACGGCGCAGACGGCGCTGTGCGCAAACACGTCGCCGCAGGCGCAGAGAGAGGATGAGCGAACGACATCCAGTGGCAGTGGCACGGAACACGTGCTGAAGCTGCGACCACTGTGACTGCAAGGAGCGTGCGGAGTGGAGAACGAGAGCACTTGACAAAAACTGGTATGCCCGCTGCATTGCAGTGAAGTAAGTCTTCTCTGCAGGTGCGCGTTTTGGCAGTGCGCGGGGCGTACCGTGGACTGATTTTTGTGCTAGCAGTACTATGGGTCGGGCGCTTCGTCTATAAATAACAGTGATTGCTATGTGGCATCGCCTCGCGGCTCCAAATGGCCGTCGTTTCGTCGGGTTTACGGTGAAACGGGGATCGGGAATTGCCGCATAGCACCCCAAATCTTTGAATTAACCGGGTTGGCCTAGGCCACCGGTTCGAATTATCCGGTCAAATTTACATTGCAAAATACGGGACCGCAGAAAACCTTCAGTTATTCAGGATTTTGAATTAACCAAGTTCGAATTAACGAAGTTTTACTGTAGTTCCGCTCCTGAATTGGTGTCAAAAGTCAATGTCGACAGCTGTTGCACTCAATGAACTTGGCAGTGCTATAGGTAGCACTGCATCTGCGTGATTGCTTCTCAAATCATGTAACCCATGCCACAGGCCCAACCACATAAAATGCAAGTTTTCTTATGTGCTTCTATCATTTTGACAGAGAGAGAGAGATAGAAAGGAGGGGGTGGAAGAAAGATGAAAAAAAAAAAGAAAGAACATCTCACCCTGGTGCAGTCCGCTTCAATGAATTCAGCCTGAAATATGCGCCCTGGCTCCCGTTGCCTCCGGTGCCGCTCTTTGAGCTCCTGGAAACGTTCCTCTGCGTGCTTCAGTGACGTCCCTGCTATGTCTGGAAAGAATGTTGCACATTTCCAATGTGACGGGTGCACAAAATATGCAGTTTAGATAGCCCTGTATAAACAAAAGTGTAGTATAGATTGTGCATAATAAAGGCAAGCAAAATGCACGAACATGAAAAGTAATGTTGCAAGAGTTTGTATGCCATGACTACAGCATAAAAACTTTAGGGGCAGTGACTCCTCGCTTTGTGAAATGACCAACTGGTGGGGTCTAACGTCGTAAGGCAACACAGAAGTTATGAGAGATGGTGTAGTAAAGTACTCCAGACTAAATTTATCTACCGAAGGCTCTTTAACTTGCACCTAAATCTGGGGAATGCATGCATACAAGTATGTCTTCATTATAGTGCCTGAAGACACCGCTACGGTTACATATGTATGTGTTGTGTTGGCGTGCTCTGCAAAAGAGCTTCGTGCCACTTCGTCAGAAATGTCCCTCCATCAACAGCCTCTAGGAATGTGAGAAAAATGAGCTTCCACAGGTTCCAAAGTATTGGCAGACCAGGCGTAACAAGGAAAGGTGGTGGCGTAGCAGCAGGTGCATGCGCTGGCATAACTGGCAAGGGTGAGGTCGATGAAATTACATTAGACTTCATGCCATACGGCAAAACTGAAAATTTAAGGAGCAAGCAGTAAAGAGACTGCTCCAAGAGACAACAGAATGCAGCAACGTAGCGAGAGGTCATCCTTGTCGCCAGAATGTTGCGTTGACAAGCAGGAAGCATTGCTGGAGAAGAGGCATACACGGCTGGCCGAACTGCGCCAAAGCCGCCGAGGCAGTGATTTGTGAAAAGCACGAAGCAGAACTCTCTCCCTTTATTTCATGCTGTGCTTAAGTACCTTGCCCACTTGTACATGTAACGTCGGCACATGACATAACCAGGTAAGTCTTAGCTAACTTGCTTAGCGCCACATGGTTGAGAAGCCACACACTTCACGACACAACAGCATGGCGCAAAGTAACAATGGTACAATTGCGTGTCAATAAACACAGAGACCCAAACAAGGTGACCATACATTAAAATATATATATATATATACACACACACACACACACACACATACATGCCACACGGTAAGCATTAGGCTATCTGTGAGACATCTTAAAAGCTCCGCAGAGCCTGAATGGAATAAATCTAAGTGAAAGATGGGGTTATTGCACAGTATTTGCATTCACTGCAAAGGCAAGCCTTTTATTTGCTTGTTGTGAGCAAAGGGCTCAAAGTGCCGAGTCAGACTCGCTGGAATGTGTAAGTTCACTAAATACCTGCACAAGAAATACTTCCTTGAATAATTTTACAGAGAAATATATTGGGTTTCAATTGGGTTTCCTCAGACGAGGCCTTGATTAAGCGCATTCAATTAACGCTGTATCATCCACGAGTGCATCTGCTAAGTTCTGAAGAGCCGTCCAACCAATGCTGTACGGGAGACTGGGAGTACTGACTAAACCGCCTCAGATAACCATAGTTGTGCAGGTATGCAATGAAAACTTCCCACAGCGCTTAAGGGAAAGCTATGAGAGCAAAGCTTTTGCACACGTGTCAGATTGCCAAGTAGTCCACATTAGATAACATAAGACTTCGGCGGTCATAAGATGAGTAAACAGAAATTGCAAGAATGCAGCATTTGCTGCCTCTGTGTTGTGTTTATCTTATTTTAAAAGAGAATGATTACCGGCACAAATGAGGTACGAGATGTCCCCTTTCTTCCACTTGAGCAGGTCTCCACCTTTGCCAGCGCCGAGGTCCAACACATGAAATGGTGAGTCCTCTGGCTTGTCCTCTTTACGTTTGGCAATGTACTCGCCTGTGAAGACATTAGAGAAAAATTATTAAGAGAGAAATCTTCATGAATTGCATTCAATTCATATAATCATACAAATAATTATCTGCAAGTGCACATGACTGATTCTAACTTTAGGACACCATAACGAGAGAGAGATAAAAGCAAAGGAAAGACAGGGAGGTTAATCTGAGGATATCTCCGCTTTAGTACCATGTGCCAGGAAAGGGAAGAAGGGGTAGGAGAAAAAGAAAGAAAGCAAATAAAGGAAATAACAAACAGTTAAGAACTGTCTGTGGAGGTGCCACATAGTCACAAACAATGTCAAGGTCCCACTGAGACATGCAATGCTACACGGTGCACAGTCACAATTTGTCACATAATTCAGTGTATCCTAGGGAATGCAGCTGTGCCTTTATAGTAGCTCACACTGATGTCCATGTAGCCCAGTGTCCAAGAATTTTGTTTTCTGTGAGTGGGAGCTTTTCAAGCTGGACTAGCGTGGCCAAGAGCGCTGCTCTTTGCTGGTTGAAACAAAGAACACCACAAACACTCCTTCGAATCTTGGCACCTGGCAGTAAATAGGTTGAAGATTATAACAGAGGGTTGTGACCTACCCTGTGCAAAGAGTTGATGCAGCTGTAATCATCTAAATTGATAGAAATTATTGCAGCACTTGCAGCACTACTAAAAGTAGCAATACGGCAGTTTGGGCTTGTTGGTCCATATTCATGTTGCAACTGGTAAAAAAGCTCCAAATAAAGGAAGAGAAGGAAAGGTAGACACAGTAACATGTGCTGAACTTCCAATTTAGCAATTGCTCTCGCTTGTTTAACACTTGGTAGGATATGCACGCATGTAAAAATGCATGAAACATTTTCTTCCAGTGTTGATGACACAGTGCAGCAAAGAAGACGCTGTCGCACATTTTTGCACTAAGAAAAAAAGGTGCACTCACGTATTAACATGCTCTTGGTCCAGTTGTTGAAGTTTCTCATGTGCAGTATACGGCTGCGTTCCCTCTCTTGCAAGCCATTGTTGCCGATACTGTTGTAGTGGCTCTGGACGACAGGCGCCAGCCCCACCTGGAGACAAGAGGAACTCTGAGAGCAGATAACCGCAGCACAGCTGTTTGAGCAGACAGGGTTTAGCCATTGCAAGGTGCTAAAAGGACATTGCACTGAGCAGGATGTTGCAGAGGGTAAATTTGTCATGAAACTCATTTTGGCCAACATCTTGCTGCCCTCTCATGTATATGTGAAACTGTTAGTGAAACTGATGCCACCATAACATACATCTAGAAGTAAAGAGCTGCGAGCAACATTACTCATGAAATGGAGCTTGGTGGCGATTGGGGGAACGATTTCTGTCACCCTGTCAGAGCACAGACGTAGGTAGCACTTGTGAAATCAACTGTCATGCCGGAGAATCTGTTGCCTCCTGTACAATCTGACAGTTGTGTCTCCGATCCCAGCATGTGCAAATAGCTGACAAATGCTGGGACCGCGTCAAAACTGCGCTGAGAATCCTGATGCAGTTGCCAACCATTGATAGCCTGCCTGCTAGCCACATTTCCCTCTGAACAAACTTCATAGGTCGCAATGCCACTTGCTTAGCATGGTATGTGTTTAGTTGAGTTGGAATAGTGATTCTACAGCAGTCTATCAGCGCAGACACTGCACAAAGCACTTAAGCAATGTCTGTTGTGTTTCTTTCATCATTAGTACGGGGAAGGCGAGAGATACAAATTCAAGACGATGAGCAAAACGAGGACAAGGTAAAAGCGGGAGCCAACGTTTTGACAAGTGGACTTGTCTTTTTCAAGGCGACATATGCTTTCCTTGGCACAGTATATGTAAGAACCCTACCTATATATACTGCGCCGAGGAAAGCATGCATGGCCTTGAAAAATACAAGTCCACTTGTCGAAACATTGGCTCCCCCTTTTACCTTGTTATCGTTTTGCTCATCGTCTTTCATCGTTAATGTGGTTTGTGTCCCTTTTATCTGATTGTCAGCCACGGATCAGTTGGTTATGTTTTATGGATGAGTCATTGCCTATAAAATTCATCTAGGGCTGAACTCAGCCTGTCTAGAAGGCTGTGGAAGAGAGTGGACATTTGCATGCCATGGGGATGTGGCCATTGATAGAGGGCACGTGGAGAAAAGCAATGACTCTTGACATATTTTTTGTGTGAAAGAATATCTACTAATGCTCATTTAGTGTCACAACACTACACCATTAGCATAAACATGCCTCAAACATTGTAGCACAAAGTAGTGCAGCTTGTAATCAACAAACAACAAGACACCCATTTCTTCTGTACATAGAAAGGACAGATAGGATACAGGACACTTTCTGTAGGACCCTGAACAATTTAATGATGTTATATACCATCTTGGTACCTAATACACTACAGGTGCGAAAAGCATTCTATAAAGCCACCAGAAATTCTCGACAAATGTAATTATTTTAGAGATTCAGTATATCCGACATGTCCTTTACCCCCGTTTCTTGCATTTGTTTACTTTTTTCTTTTGCATGGAGCAAATACTTACATTTTGTTTGCGAAACGTAACCTAGATTGTTTTGATGTCGTTGCCAGTAGTTGCCGAAGTCCCTCTCAAGCTAACGTCCGAGTTGGATTTTCGATCACGCGTCTTGCTTATATGAACGCATGAAAGCGTGCAGTACTGTGCCATGCGCATTTAAGCACAAGCAACTCGACAAATGAACCATGGGTCTCTACGAAACCTATGTTGCCGATGCAACACTCCGTAAAAGTAACCCGCCAGCATGCAGCTGCGGAGGAACACCGTGTACCCACAGGCGAAATGTTTATTTGTCGCACTACGAGACCGATGCAACACTCCGTACCCCGGGGGCATGCAGCTGTGGAGGAAAACTGCGCACCAACTGGTGAAATGTTTATTTATCGTAGGTTCAGCATGCACAGTGTGCTTGCAATCTAAATGCCGATTCCCTTGAAGTTCGCATGAAAATCAAGGCATCTTGGAAGTGTTTGTTCGTGCATCACCTTCCACCGAGTTGGGTCAGTTTTCTTACCAGAGAATTCGTGTCAGTTGCTGAAAGGGTCTCTTCAGACATGACTGTCTATAAACGTACGTTCCACTTAATCTTCTGGGCTAATTACGGCTGCGTTAAGGGAAAATCAAGAAACCGAAAGGCCATGACAAGAACGACCAAAGATCTATCTGCCAAATTCGCCGCAAACTGTGCCAACTATGTAAACATTATAAAAGTCAATACGAGTCAGTCGCAGCCAATACTTGATGATGCTGATAATATTTAAAAATTATGTTGAGTTAATAGTAAAAAAAAGTAAAGTTACACTAAGTTTGCTTAAAAAATAAGTTTGTAATAAAATTTTTGTTTATGTGCACATCTACGTAACAACGTCATGATGGTCTTGATCAAGCCGATCAAGCCGTTGGTGGTCTTCATTGATCACGATCAGTAATCATGATGATGATACCGCGCTCAAACACAAAAAACAGTTGTCTGTCAATCCAAGTCTAGCTCAGCCAATAAGTGGCGGGAGCTGCGAGCAGTGAACGTGCTAAACAATTTTGCCGGTTCCCAGTGCTTTGCGCTGTGTTTTTCACACTTGTAGAAGTTTTACAAATGACGTCAGGCCGCTATGCTGCTCGAAAAAGCGCTTCCTCAAGTGACGCTGGGACTGCGACATGGATCAGTGAGGTGAAAAAATGTCTATTGAGAAACCTCGACACGCAGGCAAAGCCCGACCTGTTGAAGTCCTACAGCGAGCAGAAGCGGTAAGCTGATTAGTGCACCATGTATAGGTGTTCTGTGAGTGCACTTTTTAAAGTCGCATCCGCTATGTGCCCCTTAAATACCACAGTCATCACAAATATGTTAATTGTTTATCTTGCTGTATTTTCGCTTGCAGTGTACTGGAAGAATTACTGTCAAGAGCGGTCAAGCTAGGCGAAAGCAACTCCGTTTTGGTCGTTGGACCCAGAGGATGTGGGAAGACATCGGTGTGTTTTGATGTGTTTGCTTTAGCTAATGTGTTAATCTTTGCTTTGCGCCATAAAACTTGTAATGGCCAGCTCTAACGAGTCATCTGTTAGGGGGATAAGCTTTGTGTTGCTCTGTTATTCTGATTGTATTTGGTTATAACTGTGTTGACGTATTTATTTTTCAGCTGATTCTAGCCGTTTTAGACAGCGTGTCTCGGCACCAGGATATCCTTTCAAACTTTCTTCTTGTAAAGTTGAACGGTAGGGTTCTTCATATTTTTTATCGCCACTGTTCTTCAATACAAGCTGGCCGCAAGCAGCCGAAAGAACTGCGAATTTACATGTATATATGCACCCTGCGCAGGCTTCACTCACACCGATGACAAGATTGCTTTGAAAGATATTACACGTCAATTGCAGTTGGAAAATGTTGTAGGAGATAGAGTGTTTGTGAGTATTGCCATCAAGCATTTTGTTTGTGGTGCCTTTGTTGTGATGAATGTGTGTGTTACATTTCGCCGACTATCTTTCAGGGCAGTTTCTCTGAGAACCTTACATTTCTGCTGGAATGCTTGAAGTCAGGTATGTCAAGTAAAAATTTGGATTTTGTGTGTGTTACTTTAATCCGACTGACAGCTGAAATAAGCTGGTTGCAACACACCTCATTCTTAGTGCCAACATACCTAATACAGTTGTTGACACATATGAGCCAAGTGCCAGCCAATTTGTGGAATATGCGAACTATGGCATGAAAACATAAATGCAGTGAATGCAACAGCATTAAGTGAATTTCTGCTGCTGCATTTAGTTCTGGCGACTTGACTTCATTATGTTTATTGTGCAGCCACTGATACTGGTAACAGCCATTTGGCAAGTCAATTCTTTGTAAAGGAAAAATGTAGTGATATCAAATTGGAACACAGTCAGTTTGGCGTAAAATACTGCAGTTCTCGGCGGTAGCTGGAAAAGGAAACATGAATGCACATTGAAATGTACCTTGGTTGCATCTATAATTAAGGTACCCTGAAACAATTTTGATGATTGCATACAAACATGCTGAGTCGGTAGGGTAGGTCCTTCTGATCATTAAGAGATGGATTTAAGTGCTCCACATGATGCATGTAATTTGTTATAAGGTTCTAAAAATGTGCCTCGCTACCAAGTACAGCGGCATTGCTCTCCTGCCTTTCTCAGCCACCCCTTCCCGTGTTACTTCACTTGGAATGCTTGAGACATGCCGCTGCTATAAGCTTATGCTCATAAGCGCATGTATGCCTAGTATTTTGTGTACCTTTAAAAATAAGTATGTACACAAATGCAGTTAATGTAGATACTTGTTCAAACTAATGGCCAACTTTCACCTGAGAGTACGGAATGTCGGCTACAGCCCTTGCAATGGTAGCCGATGGCACGGCGAGGGGTTCTCACACAAAAATGGGAGAAATTATGTCTTTGGCAACTGGAATGTGAATGGTACCAGCGCTGTACTGTATGTTTGTCTTGCACTGCAGGTGTGTGCAGGGAGTAAACTGCAACGACTACACCCTGTAGAAGACGTCAGTGGCTGCATGTCAGTGTTAAAGCTAACCTCCTTGCCCAGGACAGCGATCCCCCTGCAGTTTTGAAAAGAAAGGCGCAGGTTCCACATTTGTCAGAGAGCCAAATTTTTACATAATTTATCCAGAGTGATAGCAGAAAAATATCGTAATAAGCCAAGGTCTGGAAAAGAAGCATTGCGAAGGCAATGGAAGGTGCCTTACAACGTGTCGAATTGGCCGTCAGAAAACCGGCATCCCGAGTTAGCCTTTGGTGTGGTGGTACCACCTTCGCCTCCAATGCAGAAAATGTGGGTTCGATTACCGATGTCAAGTGTACCTTTTCTTTCCTTCATTCGGTTCACATTCAGTTCAAGTCAACGACAATTCGACAGCACTCGTGTCACCGCATAAAAGAGGCAGAACATAATTATGGCCGTACGGTGTAACAGTTGATGTGAAATGCTGCAGCTTGAGGGGAGGGTAATATTTAACCAATCGTACCTGTGTTAGTACAGTGTGCTGACACGAAATTCTTGTGAGTGAAAAAGCATTTCTTGAGAGATACCCTCTGTGTCTAGGCATACAATAAAAACTGTTTCAGGGACCCTTTAAGAGCGGTAGCCGTTTTGCCACTTGGCTTCTGCAGTGACTTGTTCCTGTGGTTTGTTATGAATTGTTTCTGATTAACTTGTTGCTATAGTGGCCTTATGCATAACTAAAAGCCATGTGGGGAACCAGCTTCTGATTCACTGGTCCTTCGCAATTTTTTTCTTCACTGGCTTTAAACAAGGCATGCATGTAGTGTAGTTACTGTGCCCTTCCCGTTCAGTCTGATGTCTCACTTTGTTTATAAAAGATATGCATATGTTTGCTTTTGTTAACACCACTTTTGCACCCCTTTGGAGAAGCTCATTGGTACCTCTTTGAGGTCACGTTTACTGTGATGCTACTGCTTACAGTATCGAACTTCGAATCCAACTTAGTAATAACGTCAACATTGAAAAAAATAAATTGCTAGGTTTAATGACCTGTAAAGTGGATGAAGGTCAACCAGAACTCATTTGCCATATTGATTGTCCCTGTGCTTCAAGTTGTTGATAAATTCGCCCTCTTGCTGCAATATGCGAGCCTCCTGATTAGCTCAGATGGTAGAGCGATCAGCACAGAAAGGCATTGGTCCTGGGTTCGAGTCCCGGACAAGGTCAAATTTTCCTCAACTATGAAGCTATCTGTCTGCGAAACCCGTAGGGGTTTCCTTTATACCTGTGTGCTACATTTGGGTGGATGGCAATTTCCCCTTTCTTGACGCACGGAATTCCGCAGAACTGATTTGCAAAAGTGAAGGGCAGTGTAAATAAAGTTGCTTTTACCTTCATGCAGCTTTCCTACAAGTGCACGAGTGCATTTTGCGACTGAAATGCTCTGGAAACTATAGGCAGGTCAAATATACTGATCATAAACGATGGGAAATTCACTGCCGTCATGAATACACGTGTGCATGTGAAGCTTATTTCACGTGCATTTCAATCCTTGAATTGTTCTTGAACTTTGAGCCATACAGCATATAGGAACCATAAACCGTGCTTCAGCAATCCATCTAGTGTTGGATGTGACAGTGAAATATTTGTGCCTAACATATCATTTTCGCATGTCCTAGCTTGCTTGAGAATACAGCCCTAGGTTTTGCTAAATATAAAAGTCTTCCATTTTGTGTACTGAAACTAGTGATGTGACATTTGCCCTGGTTTGTGTTTCGTTTTAGGGGACCAGCAAAGCAAGACGATTGTTTTTGTTGTTGATGAGTTCGACTTGTTTTGCTACCACAAGAACCAGACACTCCTGTACAATTTGTTTGATGTGGCGCAATCAGCTCAAGCACCAATATTGGTTATTGGCATCACCTGCCGGCTGGCAAGTAACCATCCTTTATTCTTTTCTTGCTTTCAGGCCGTGAGAGTAGGCAGAAATTAGAAGCCAGCACTTAGAGTGCCACTAGGGCACCTTTTAAGGAAAGTATGGAATGTGCCTGGTATCGAAATGTATTGTTTCTCACAACCATACGAAGTGACAGTGTAGCCAGAGAAAGATGGGGGAAGCTAATTGTTATGTTTAATTAAAATGTAGAAATAATTGAATGAAGGGACATGAAAGGGGACGAAAAGATAACTCGGACCAATTCTACGTCTCAGCATTACACACGCTGCGCTTTACTGACTAAGCTACTGTTGCGTCATCCCTCTGGCCAATCGGGTGTGTGTGTACAAGATTAGCCCTCGACACTCAAGACCAAGGCAGGGGATGTGGAATGCTTCTTCAGCAGAGCAGAGCACGCATGATGCGAAGACGTGGGGTCATTCCCCACCTGCAGCAAGTTGTTTTTTCATTCATTTTCATTGCCATTATTTATCATTTCTTTAATTTGATTAGTAAGTACAAGTCATTTCCCCTATGTCCTACTTGGTGTTGTTGTGGCTTCTCGTGACATGGTTAATAAAAATCGGGCCCCTCGGTTAACCCCCTTTCTTCTCCTTCAACTGCAGGTGTCACATAGTACGTGATCTAGGAGCAGGAAGCTGGCCGATTAACCCTCGTATCAAGATGTGTGATTAACCTCACAGCATCAAGACTGATTGATTAGACTGATTAACCCTCACAGCATCAAGACTGCCAGATACAAGGCCCTCGCTATATGATGAGCTAGAAGATTAAGGGTATCTGAGGGGCCCACTTTTTTATTACTCAGAACCATGTGAAGTGACATATGATGAAGCTAGAGAAAGCACTGGCCAGGCTGTGGGTGTGGAAAGTTTTTTTTTTAACTACAGGCGTCATGTAGTACGTGAGCCGCAGTTAGATGGGAACTTACATGAATGTAGTTTGTGAGCGTATGGTTAGGTGATGCCTGCGGTTGAAAGGATGTCCTACGTCTGTCACCTTGGCCATGAATGGCTCTGACTGACGGCCTCAATGCTAATCTCATATACTTACACAAACACTCAAGAGAGTGGGTCAGTAGATGGCGCAGCAGTAGCTTAATTGGTAAAGCACCGCACACATAATGTCGAGGATGGGGGTTCAGTCCCCACCTGTGGCACATAGTGTTTTCTTTCAATTCCATTTCCTTTTGCCTGATTATTTCAATATTTCGATTGAACATGACTTCACCTATGCCTTCTCTGGCTTGATTGTCACTTCGTATGGTATTAAAAGGCTGCAGTTTAATGGATTTTCCATGCCTGCCACCACGACTGAGTGGCACTGGCTAACACACCCAGGGTAGGTTATATAGGTGCATTACATAAATACCCAAGATAATAGACAAAGGGACAGAGCTGTTGCCATAGCTCAATTGGTAGAACACCACACACATCACGTGAAGGTTGTGGGTTCCCCTCCCACTCGTGGCAAGTTGTCTGTCCTTCCACTTCGGCTGTTTTGTTTAAGTGAGCTTTGTGGAGTCCATTGTATATTCACAATTTACGTATATATTTGTAACCTGGATACTAGAGGTCGCTGCAGTGCTATGTAGCATTGAAGATGGCTTAGGCTCTGCCCGTTCGCCAAGTACAAAGTACAATTGACTATACTGTTTATGTAGTTTGTCCTACGCATGCCAGATTTGTGCTCCAGCTCTTGATAATAACGAGGCAAACACACATGCAAATTTTCAGGACGCCGTCGAACTTCTTGAGAAGAGAGTGAAGTCTCGCTTTTCGCATCGCCAGCTTCACTTGTTTCCAAACTTCAGCTTTGAGGAGTACCTGGGCATCATGGTCGATCACCTGTCCTTGCCCAGCAACTTTCCGAATAACAAGCTGAGAGAAGAATGGAATGCCTCCATCAAGGTGATAATGAGGAATCTTTCATTGGTTGCATTCGTGCACGGTCATGGTGACATTCCTTATTTGGCATGCCCCAATGTAGTGCCTGTTAGTTCTTATATAAAAAAAAATGCAGATATTAAACCTTGTTTCTTTTGCTGCGTAAATGCCAATTGAATGATGTAGCCACAAGAATGCCATATATTTTTAAGGTTTTAAGTTTTGATTGTTGATTGAAGTTTTTTCTTTCTTTTCAATACAAAAAGAAAGTGCAGCAGGAGCTAAAAGCACAGACCCTGACAAAGGCTATGCCTTTAACTTTTTGCCTATAGGGCTGTAACTTGGAAGTTTATTATTAGAGATATGTACTAAATGTGCTTTTTATTCTACTAAATGCACGACAGACAACACACGTGTGCACTTGCAACTAAGTTTATCATCATAATCGGAGGCATCTGTAACTCTGTCCCAAAATATGCACATGCATGTCCGCAGAGCAGGACTTCTGGGGACGTATTCTCGGGTGCTCACTTTCGGCGGTACATACCATCGCCTTCACGTGACGTAGTGCTCGACCAGCCAGTCATCTCATTCGATTTTGCTGAACCAGCCAATCAGTGTGTGCCTGATGGGCGAGGCGATAGCATCGCCGAAAGTGATAGTCTCGGAATGCGTCCCTCTGTGTTGCGTACTAGAGTGGAAGCTTGGGCTAGTTGGTAGTCGTTCATAGCGGTGTTTTGCACAGCGCACGAATGGCTTTAGGAAGAAAAAAATTGTGCGGAGGAGAAAGAGCACTGTTTCTCCTCTGTATATTTTTTTCCTAAAGCCACGAGTGTGCTGCACGAAACATCACCACGAACTTCCGATGTTATTTCGGACTGTTTCGCAACAGATGACGCAGCGCATTCCCTGCACTTCCCGACGCCACGCATTGTAAAAATGGCAGTTGCTGTTAGTGGGAGGGGCTTGGAGGCAGCGATTTGAAATCGAAACATTGAGTTCAAATGAATGCTGAGAGTTGTTTTGTGTGTACGACTATATTAACCCCTCAACTATCAGTTACACTGATAAACTGAGTATTGTTTTGTGACCTTGTCATAGCCCCTCCAAGCTTTTGAGCTGGAACATGCCTTCTCTGGCTAATGAGATAAATAAAGTTAGTAAGTTTAGTCAATCTGTAAATTGATTAGCGATTATTGATATGTTCAGTCGTTTTGATGCATGCCCAGTAACACCAAAAACGGGGGTCACTTTTGGTCACAGATTTTGGTCACAGTTCGTGGGTATGGTTAGGGTGACGTCAATGTCCTACATTTCAACTTTCTACTTCGCTGCATGTCATGTGGGAGTGGAGGAGCAGCACCATCACACATTGGAAGTTGTTGGCGCTCTAGCAACACAGGGGTTAAAATATAGAGGGAGGTGGCACTGCCAGAGTGGACCAGTGGTGCACGTAAATATCAGAGGGACTGGCCAGGAATTGTAAAGTTAGTGGAGGTTACATTTCAATGATGAAATAAAAGTTCTGTTCTTTTAATTTATGGGTAATTGCATAATCATCTCTGAAATTCTCAGTATTATGGGGTGCATTACAATCAGTTCTTAAGAAACACTTGTTTAGGATTCAAATCAACGTAACTTGAATGTATCATCAACTTCAAAGGAAAAATGTTCTTCTTGTGACACGTTTGTAGACGTGTAACTGTAAGAAATTATTGCCGCGGCCTTCGTGTGCTCCCTGTGTGTTTTAGTTTTGTCACATTTAGAACAAAAATACATTTTTTTTAATGTGACAGCACTTGTGGCTTGGCGTGCTCGTGACAGTACAACATGTTAGCAAGTAGTGGAGAGGCATTCAGCTTTTTCCAGTGGTTCCTAACTTTGTGACACTCTGTCAAAGTTTGAAAAATTTTTTTTTTTCACATGATCTCCGAGACGGCACCCCACTATCGTGTGCACATCTCATAACGTGATATGATCTAAAAGGCCATCATTTGGTTATACAGCTTTTCATCACCCCTTGTTGTCAAAGAACTGGAGCGTCTTGTTCGTGATTTTAAATGCACCGTAACAGCAAAGTCTGCTCCGCTGTATAAAATTTTTAGCAACAGAGTTGGAGCTAGCCACAGCAAAACAACAAAACACCCCTTGGCATTTGCATCCCAAGGCAGAGATATGTCCAAGTGGACACTGAAGGCACCGAAGAAGTCGTCAATGATGTTAAGCAATTCCACGTGTGATGGATGTCCTTTATAGTCATCTGGAATGTTTGTTCAGCCGGTCAGTCAACAAACGAGTTGTCACAAAACAAAATGACCTTGTGTTTTCTTTTCTGAAATTTAGTCTCTTGTGCAGGCTTTTGCCCAGGAGAGTGCTGTGAGGACAGCCTTGCAACGTCTGTACTCGACCAACAAGGACATTCGAGCTATGCAGTACTTGTTGGTACGATTTGCTTTTGTCATCTGCTCTCTTTCTATAATGCTTTCTGCCATACCAGTTCAATGAAACCTGCTTCTTAAAAATTGTTCTTGTAACATTCACTTATGTGTCATGTCTTGACAAAAGTAGATGTAGAACCACCTCTGCATCGACACTTGCATTTTGGGTGTGTTGTCAGAATGCTGGAATTTTCCTTGCTTAATTTTTTGTCTGTTGATGAAATCTTTGTTGATTATGATTAACCCTTTCAGTGTCGGGTTTGTTCTTAATTATGCAGAAGGGGGGAAAAATGACAACACGGATAATGGCAAATGCACTCTTGGTATGGTCTTCACACTTTTATATGACAGATGGAGTAAAAATGTGCTGCAGACTCAAAAGCACCATTGTTCTTAGTACTTTTTGGCATTCTCAGGATCAATTCAACACAGTCAAAGCTGCCTCTTCCTCCTCCGACAAGCTGTCATCTTCTGGGTCCGAGCTTCGCTTGTATTCAGAGTCGGAAGAGCCGCTGCTCCAATCAAAGTGTGAAGGCCCTGCGCGAGCAGCTATCTCAAAGTGATCACACGGCCACACTCAAGCAAGGAGCACTTTCGTTTATTCGAACTCAACCAGATAAAGCAAGGAGAATAAGAGACACAACAAAGAGTAACAGATAAACGAGATGCGATAGGAGGCAGAGCCATCCTGGAGAAAGCACACCACCAACAAGACAAGCACTCGTGTCACTGGAAAGGAGGCACGGCGTAGCGAAAAGAGCAGGAGACAAGAAAAAAGAAAGAAAAAAGGCTGTACACATGCGACAGACAGTAAAAACAAGCAAGAGTGGTTGCCTCGCACTGAAGCGCCAATATACAGAACCAACGGAGAATCACTGCCGTTGCGGTGTACGAAGTCCGGTAGCCAGAGCCACCCCTTCCATCTGTGGATGCGTGCAATCCGCATGGCACAACCATGCTCTCAAAGAAGCGCATTCCACAGCCGCACATGGAAACCCAGCCTGAGCTGACCCATTGAGGGGAGAAAACATTCTTCTAGAATTATTCAACAGATGCCGGAACCACCTTGGAGCTTGCAAAGTTCGTGTTACTGCACATGTCCGAGTGGAGAGAGTGGAGAACGCACGGTTGTATCAGTGACACTGAAAGGGTTAACTACATGGAATGTGATATGCAGACAGGACTTCTCTTGGAGTTGTGTGAGGGATCCATAGATTAAGAAGGAAGATTAGTATGTTACAAGCAATCACACAAAGCAGCTGCATAAATCAAGCAGTAATTTAAAACTGGAAGTTAGTGAGAAGTTATGTGCCCTTAGAAACCTACAAAGAAATAACGACAAGCTTTAAATCAGTATACAGTCAAAACCAGTTATAGCGAAGTTGTTCAAGCACTAACTATACCTGTATACTATATACCAAGTAATTTAGTATTAATCATAACAGTGTGCAACAAACCTTTTTGAGTATTTATGATGAATTCGTTATATACATGATAGAACAAAGCTCCTCACGACAGTGCTAAAACACCTCATCACGACAAGAGTCTTAGAGCAGCCTGTGCAACTATTGCAGCAACAACCTGGTAAGATGTATAGCTCTATCGATTGTGCGCCATGTAAAACCTATCTGGTTAAATGGTAAAAATGCTCGAAAAGCATAAGCAAAAAAAAAATAATAATAATTGTAGGTGGTCTTATGGCTCAGGTTGCTGTCACTCGACATTCGACATACCCAATGTCGAATTTGTTTTAAGGGATTTATTTTGCCTGAATATCGCTTAGTTAGTTTTGTGTGTTCGATAGAATGCGTAATTTGCGGTACTCGGATTTGTTATAGTAGGGTTTGTCTGGAGTAAGTTTCAAACAGGAATTTAGTTGTGGAATTAACTACGCATGGTCTCTAATATCCCAAATTTTATTGTGATTAAAATTGGGAGCATACAACACTACATTTTGAAAACATATTACAAAAATTTCTGTTTCTCAGCTTTTCCTTGCGCCGTGCTGCAGGAGACTGTTGGGTTTGAACGGTGACTTTTTCAACGTGATGCCACATTCTGCCTCATCTGTCCTAGTAAAAGTAAAGCCATCCACTGTAAAGCTTTAATTAAAAAGGGCATGCTCTCCCTTGCTCAACGGTATCCATGTTTTGTAGTTACAGGTAGGTCTGTTGTTTGGTATTTGTCAACAGGAGTTGAGGCATTTAAAGTGGTCCGCTTTGTTTCCTATGTGTTTACAGCTGCCGCCTGTTATGCGCCTGTCTGAAAAGAATCCAAAGCTGGATGCTGTCCACCTCCTGGAGTCTCAGAGGCAGCAACTCGAAGACCCCAACGTTGCCCTTCTCAAAGGTACATGGACATGCACACTTAAATACTTCAGCTCTCGTGTACGACTGTCTTTGCAAGAAATGTGTTTTAATAGCTGCAAATGACTTATGTCTTGCACATCATGTCAACTTAGCATTATTTGGTTGGTAAGCATAGCACGTCTGGTTCTAAAGGGCAGTAGCTCTGGAAGACTTTTCAGCAAAATCTTTTTGGATGCACCTAGTATGGGAGAACAGCCCTCGGCGACCAGTGTCCCTGCTACCTGTCTAAAGCCATCCCTCTATCTTATTGCAATGGCAATTATACGGACACTCCGGTTCCAGTCACAACATTAGCATAATGTCCCATGTGTGTGTGTGTGTGTGTGTGTGTGTGTGTGTACATGCGCGCACTGCCCGAATACCTGCAACGCAGTTTGTGTTGCAAGAAAAAAACAGCAATGGTGATCACGCCATGCAAACCACATTTCATGTAGTACTAAGTATAGTTCAATCTGTTGACGTGTTTTATGAAGACTCAGTTCTGCATTTAATTGGCTCAGGAAAGCTGGTTAATAATGGAGAACGCGAAGAGCACATTTTTCCTCTGAATTTTGAGCCTGAATTGCAGTGTTGGTATACGTCAGTGTGATGTTACAAATTTTGAATTATTCTTGCTGGTTAGGCTATTTTTACATTGAAGAAAAGTTCTCCAGACTTGCTGGTTTGAATCTTTAGTTTTCATTGAATGCAGTGCAGTCCTTGTTTATTGGTAATATATTAACCAGTACTGAGCAGATGCTGTCTACATCTTATGACGTCATGAAGAGTTTGCACGGGAACTTCAGGCACGTCTTTCGTCTTTCATGCCTGCATATTTTCTGGATTACCAACATTCGACTCGTGGTCAAGCTGTGTATCTAGTATTCCGGAATTGTAATTTACCAATACACGTTAGCTTATCATTCTTTAATGTCCCTTTAAGCATATGTTGCAACAGCGATTCTATCTACATGTATATTCGTGAGATTGTGTCATGCTGGTGCTTGTCATTGAGTAATCCAACATGAAATGGAGGCACATACTCGCACTTTGTCTTAGTAGTTCTGTGCAATAGGGACAAGGCTGCAACGCCTGCAAACGCAGATGCTTGCACAGGCGACAAAGTGCAGATAAATGCCTTTAGATATGCTTGCCCTCCTGATTGATTGAGGTGCCCGTAGTTTCTGCAGTGGTCTATGAAACTGCAGAGATGAAGTACAGGTGAGAGTGTGGGATGCATAGTACTCTTGGCACAGGTTGCTAAATCTCACTGTCTAATGCTCCATAGATTTGCTTCATTACTTGTGCATTTCACCTGCGACACTGCATTCCAGGGTTGTCTATGCTGGAGCTGTCACTGGTTGTTGCAATGGTGTACCTGACGAAACTTTATGATGGAGAGCCATTCAACTTTGAGATGGTTTACAAAGGTAAGAAATAAGTTTTCGGTGACTAAAATGAGTAATTTATTTTTGCATTCGCAATGGACAGCAGCGGGCTGTCACGGTGGACACCTAGCCATCTAGTTTGCGTGCTGCTAAAATAGTGTTGCCATCTTGAAAACTCTCAAATTTGGAAAACAGATTCAAGAGCCCTTAATACTTTTTGATAACTGCATTTGAAGGGTGACTTTCAAACATTCCGAGTAACAAACTCTGCATAGGGGCTATGCCATGCACACTGTCTATCGGGAAACAATCCTAGATGTTTTCGTTTGAGAGTGCCGCTAAATGATTACGGTGTGGCATTTTCATAGCCGCCAAAGACAAGCTTGTTTGTGTCACTGTCGCCATTGTGGATCTAGACTAAGCCATATCAAGCAACCAAGCCTTAATTTGGCTGAGGTAGGACGCTACTAGCCATCCTGCTAGAAGGCAGTTGACATTGTTACAATGGGAAAGGGAACCTATGACGAACGACCTGAATCTTGGAGCATCTGTCCAACTCAGCAGCTGCTTAGCTACAAGAACTTGCAGCTAAGAAGGAGATATCTCTATATTTCAGTGCACTATATATACAAATAAGGTTCTTTACTCCCTCCTTGAATTTTGACCTTTGGCATCCTTGAGATCCTTGAATTGTTCATGAATTTTGGTCAAATGATCTGTACGAACGCTGTTCTTGGCAATGCAAGCATTGTTGTTCTTGGCCAATACAGTATTGCTTGTCTTCTGAAATGCAAGCGCAGAAGCCACCACAAGATCTTTCACAAGTTACGAAACACTAATGTTGCGCGATACCTACCTCAGTGGTTAGCACATCCAGATCCCATCTGCACATTGCTGCAAGGGCACGCATTCAATCCCCACTAACGGTTTATTTGTTTGAACTTTTGTTTTTCTTTGCCCTGTGGTGGTGGTTAAGCTGGGCATGAGAAGGTGGCCTGACAACAATGTAGTTTTTGTTTGTTTTTTCCATTGCAGAGTTCTTAAAATTTGCAACTGGAAAGTCGTCGCTGGAAACAAGCAAGCCAGTGGTAATGAAGGTACTACTATCGTGACTTTTGCAATTGTATCTTGAGCTCTGCACAGGTAGCAGTCTCTGAGAAGGCATTAAACATGCCTGCCAACCTGTGATCTTGTTGGATATTGGTCGTGGCAGCCACATTTTTATGGGTGTGAAATGCAAAAATTCTTGTGCACTTAAATTTAGGTGTACGTTAAAGAAACCCAGGTGGTCAAAATTAAACTGGAGTTCCCTGCTACGGCGTGCCTCATAGTTATTGCACATAAAACTCCGCAATTTAATTTTAAATGCGTAAGCATGTCTGTGCCTGTCCGACGAGGAAAGCCATCCGTCTGTTTGTCCCTTCGTACGCCTGCCACATAAGTAAATTGCTTTCAAGATAGGGCTCGCAGCGGCAAGCGAATTGATCTTCGTGCTCCCTCTCACTTCAAAGCGGCGAGAACACAGTGGACACGAAGCTATCGGCATTTGACGCTCTGTGTCCGCAGGGCAGATTGCTTTGAAGGTAGGGCCCGCGTGGCCACGCCATACGCGGCTGCCACTGGAGTATGGTTAATCACAGTTGACGGCAGTTTGCATCGAGAGAAGGCAGTGTCATCGATCGAGTCTACGTACAAGGTCTACCAAACATGACACTGTTCATCCTCCACGAAGCAGCGGCGTCATCCAAACGCACCATTATACAACATGAGCAAACGTTGCTACCACTTGCCTCTTCTTCATCGTCTCATGCTGGTCTCGGTTAACATTTTGGTGTTGCAACCATGCTTCTTGGTTTCTCGATTCTTTCGCGGTGTTTCTCGCAGTTATGTCAAGCACAGCAGCATATGACGACGAAGCAGCAGGTGATTAGCAGCAAATGCTTACGCATCGTTTAGGTAACTGCCACAGGGGATTCTTCGTCTAATGTTTATTTTAACCTGCGAACTTTAAAATTAATAAAATCCCATGGACGTGAAGAATGCTTGCCCTGAGCGCACACATTTTCAGGGATGCATACGCTCCTTATAAGTGATGATTTACCTACAGAGGCAACGCGCAAGCAGCATCAAACATGGCACAGCAAGGTAGCGAGATCCAACAAGCTGTTTTTAAGATTACAATGATTATGCGATTACAGTTACGATTACAGCGATTTAAGATTACAGTTTTAAGATTTTCAGCTTTTGCCGATTTTGCCTGCTTCAGGAACTTGTCTGTACAAATTTGCTCGAATCAAGTGTGCCACTGCCACTCTTTTACCGTCAGACTTCCAACTTCAGTTTGGAGACTGATGAGGAAAACGTTTTCGCAGGTATAATTTTTCTTCTTTTAAATCTTGATGCAACATTTGTAAAGTTGTAAAATAAGTCAAAATTCGTAAACTTTAAAAACTTTTCAGGGAGTTGGCGAGTATGCAATTAGGTTTCATTTTAATTTGACTTTTTATGCTACAGCTATCACATTATGTTCCCATAGGCAAAACAGTTGAGGTATCTGAGGCCACTGGGTCATCCAGCCACTCCGGTACCTGTGATCATGAGCTGGTTTATAACATAATTTGACACAATGTTCTTAGCCTTGTCAAAAGAAAAATGAGTGAAGTTGTGTTGTATTGTGCCCAGGTATCTAATCATCACAAGCGTCAAGTTTACAGTTCATTTGGCCACGCTGTCAGACTACTTAAACTGATGCAAATGTGCATCCATGTGACATGTATAAACAAAGTAATCTGTTATGCTCATTGGCCAAAGTACGTTGCTTGTCTTAATTGTGCTGAATGTAAAAGATTGGTTTTGGCGGCTCGTTGTCAGTGGCATTCTACTTATGAGACGAGGTTCTGTGGGTTTGATTCTCACCTGCGGCGACCGCATTACGATTGGGTCGGACTGCAAAAAACTCCAAAAGGTCAAAATTAATCTGGAGTTCTCCACATGGCATCTCTTACAGCTCCTGTATTACCTTAAGACATTGTAAAGGAGCAGAAACAAATGGACACAGAACATCTGGACACTGCTAGCGCTTAATTGAAAACTTAACCGAATTCGAACTAGGAATAGATACATATACAGGAAAAGAGTGAAGCCGAAAGAATGGAGGCGAACATAAAACTAGGGAGAAAAATAAATTCTTTCAGACCTGTTTCCGGCTGTGAAAGAGAGAGATTTTGAATTCTAAAGGCTATATGAACGTACAACTCACACACATATATCACAGTTCTTGTTAATAAAAAATGCTTCAGCAATCTGTGTTAAATTTGCACTTCCAACTCTGCTCATCGATTACCAGCTAGCCCGCCTCCCGAACCTTGCTAAATTTCATCAATCTCCCCAGTTCCCTTGTCATTGCTAACGTACAGAACTGATGTGCGCTCAAATGACCGAACACGTCCATACTTTGCACAGTGTGCTGACAGATAATACCTGGAGTGCTCTTCGGCACATTGCAGTGCTTTCTGCAATGAATCCATACGGATTGGCCAGCTCTCTACTCTCTTACTTGGAGACATATTAAACGCCACCAGTCATTCACTTACTCAAAAATCAGCCCATCAATCAGATCAGCAACAAAATACAGAATTTATTTATTTATTTATTTATTTATTTATTTATTTATTTAGAAAAACCTCACAGGCCCACAAAGAGGCATGGGTGAGGGGAGGCATATGGTACAAGTTATAACAAAATACAATCGGTAAAAAACGTAGATGCATATATGGATTAAAAATTTGGCACAAAACAAGGAAATTTGCATGTTACAGAAACCAGACAGATGGTAAAAAAAAATGAACAGATAAGCATAAAAACAGCAAGAAGCATTGCATAAAAACATCAGTTACATTGTGTTGGGACATTATACATTGCATATTGTTTTAAAAAAGAAAAGAGAAGAAAACCTACGCGCATTGTGAAGAAAAATGTTTGGCCAAATTACTGCAATACGTGTCATGATTTCTGATTGAAGCAATGCTATCCGGAAGGCTGATCCAGAGACAGCACGAGGGGCATAGCTAAACCTATTGTGCAGTCTGCGCGATGTGAAGACATGGTGTTTTAAGCATGGTAGGGAAAATCTATCAGCAAAGGAATTTATTAAATACTAATGACAGCAATTAATGATATCGCGAGTTAATGATATCTTAGTTGAAATCAAGAAAAAGAAATGGGCATGGGCAGGACACGTAATGAGGAGGGAAGATAACCAATGGTCATTAAGAGTTACGGAATGGATTCCAAGGGAAGGGAAGCGTAGCAGGGGGCGACAGAAAGTTAGGTGGGCAGATGAGATTAGGAAGTTTGGAGGGTCAACATGGCCACAATTAGTACATGACCGGGGTAGTTGGAGAAGTATGGGAGAGGCCTTTGCCCTGCAGTGGGCATAACCAGGCTGATGATGATGATGAATGACAGCAATGCACTATTACAGCAAGCACTCAACGACTGCGACGATAGTTCGGTTTTGATCTGCATTAATGCTGGACTGGACACTGTAATTATGAGCAGTGAAACAACTTACCCTATTCTGAATCATTTCCAACGCTTCCATTAGGTGTTTCTGATGTGGTGACCAAATGGAAGACGTGTACTCAAGCTGAGGTCGCACGAACATTAAGTTAGCCAGTTTACGCAAGGCAGATGGAACACTCCACAAGTTCTGGCGCAAGTACCCTAACGATTTGGATACATTGGCAGAGACACACTTAATGTACTTAGACCAGGATAGATTAGGTGTAAGGTGCACGCCAAGATACTTAAAATTTGCAGTCGGAGACATAATACTATGGTGAATGTGGTAGATAAACCGTGAATTTACAGGTGAAGGACATTGTTTTACACTTTGACAAGTTCAGTGTCATGAGCCATGTATTACACCACTGGTTCACTATCTCTATGTGTCGTTGGAGTACTATATGATCATCACTGTTGGTTATTGGATGGTAAATTATGCAATCATCCACAAATATTCGCATACAAGACAATATGTTGTTAGCAGACATGTAAGCATATGTAAGCAGACATCCTAGCCCGAGCATTTATCACTCTTGTTGAATGTATTTGTATAGTAAATACTGTGCAATACGACTTGAAATATGGAATGAACGATGGGATTTCGACATGGTGTCATAATCATGTGTGAGCTATGGAACTTGGAGCTAGTAGCCATGTATCAAGATAGTCTTTGGTGTTCTAAAGTGATGCTTTTACAAATAAATGAAATAGAACAGAAAAATGCCCATGGTTACCATACTCTCTAATGCGAAGTTTGAGTGCAGCTCCATACATGTTTTCATTTCGCGATTCGCTCTTATCGTGAGTAGAGGCTCGGTGAGCCAGAAAAGACAAAAGAAAATACTGGGGGTGGTGCCGCCTTGAAGTTCCCGCATCAGCTTGCAATGTTGTCATGAAATTCAGTGGCGTTTGCTTCAGCCTAATTAATTTCTTATCAGTTAAGGTGGACTTGCATTGTATTCTACATAAGCCAGAGCAAGTTTAGCAACTTTCAAGATCTTTCACAAAGTTACAATGGCCCAAATATAAAAAGATAAGTTGAAATCTGTGACATCGCACTAACTTACCAGCACTGGAGTTCGGGCACAAATTTAGGGAAATGTAACTTTTCTTGCGCTAGCGCGAAGAAAAAACTTGAATAAGGGCGAACACAAAAGTATGAGACTGAACAAGTGACTTGTACATTTGTGTTCATTCTTGTTCGTTTTTTTCTTTTTTTTTTTTTTTACACTAGCACAAGAAAAGATGGAACTTCACCAATTTCAACATTTTCTGTTGTGAGAAAGCACTTTACCAATCTAAACTTATCTAGTGATTTTCTTTAGTGTCCCTTTAAACTCGGTCAATCAGTTACTCAATCAGAAGGAGTCGTGTTTGTTTTTAAAAGCGCAGCAACGATTGTCTTCTCCTCGATCTCCTTCCAGGCATTCCAGCAGTTGGAGGCATTGGAGTTCGTGCAGCCCGTGTCTCGGAGCCTTGCCAGCGTGCAGTACGAATTCCGGCTCATGCAACTGCTCGTCGACCCTTCGCAGGTGCACGAAGTCGTGCACAGGTCCTCGTCCTTGCCAACCGAACTCGCTCACTGGGCCGTGTCCGTTGTGGGCAGCTGAGAGCAGCTTGGAATCAATGCAAAGTGCTCACATTTTACCAACCTCGGGCCTACCCAATAGGGCAGTGACCATTCCTTTGTGCCAGCAGTCCCAGAAAACATTCCCAGCCTCACAGAAGCCTGTCGGCCTTTAAGAATGCCGAAGAACTTCAGTGCTATTGCCTCCTGCTCAACCGGATGTGTTTTCACACAATCGACAGAGTTGTTCACAAAGTGTTTTTGTACATAAATAAAAAGGATGAAGACTCGTGTTGGTGCTATGAGCTGCATGTGCAAGCGACTGAAGTCTGTTACAAGCTCAGAGTGCAACAATAAAAACGCACTCAATGGAAATTTGCATCTGTACACCAGTCGGGTAACGACAGGGAAATCTGGATCATGAGAAAGAACGTTCCAGATGAATAAAAATGCACCGGAGTGCATGTGGCTGGCACACTCAGGTCCTGGCTTCAGTGGGCACATTCTGATAGGGGTGGAATGCTAAAACACTTGTGTACCATGCTCGGGGTGCACATTACAGAACTCTAGGTGGTCAAAATTAATCTGCCATCCTCACCTACGACATTGCCACACTACAATGGTTAGTTCACAGTCAAGCTCAAAACTTTTCATCCAACTCCGGCAGCATTGCGTCTGCTATTATATTTCGATTATCAGCCGATATCAAGAGTTATTCCCTCTAGCTATGGCCACCCGTAAACCCTTCTTGCTCTCTCTGTTTCCACCTCTATTCTAATCTGCTTCGTTCCTCTATCTTTGCTACTACTTATTTTTGTGTATTATATTTATTTAGTTTTTTTTTTTTCACTGCTGCTCTAGTTGGTATATTCGACTGGTCACTTTTGAGTGCTCTTGCAGTGTGGTTTATGTTTCAGAAGAACTTCAGTTTGGCCTAATTGGTGTTTGCTGCATATCATATTGACCGCAAATAAAGACGGGGACAGCGGACGGGTACCGCCCGTGTTGTTTATGTGTTCTCTTCCGCTGTCCCCATCTTTATTTTCAGTCAATATGATATGTGGTTTATGTTCAGCCGGTTGAATTTGAGCACTTGGAACACATTTGCCTGCTCCATTCGAAACGCTCTGAGGCCCCCTCAGCTCGAAGTGCGACAAAGATGCAAGCCGATATCCAACAGGATTCTGATCATATAGCTTCTTCGATTGTCCTGAGGGCAGCTGAACATTCGGCTCGGGCATGGTTTCTCTGGTTCCAATGTCAAGAGGCCTTGGCATCACTGCAGAGTCGGAGTGCAGTAGGAACCAGTCGAATGTACCATATATGTATGTTATCTCCGTTTCCTGTTATTTATAAACGCTTCATATGATACTTGTACCGTGCATGGTGGTTCTGTACCGTGTCATTAGTACACCATTAAGATAGTGACACGACTGGAAGTCAATTTGCAAAACACTGTAATCAGGATTGCTAGTGCTTTCTGGTCCCAGGAGTATTATGAGCTGAGGCTTCAAACATACCCCGCTGTTAAGGAGAGAGTACTGCCTTCTAGTGGACAAATGAATGTTTATCTAGAATTCAAGAATCGCATGCTTCATTCTGTTGGCCTTTCCGTTTGTCCGGCCAGGCCGGCACCAGAGTGCGCTCCTCTCGTGTGACCTCTGACGTAACCCCTCTCTCCGAGCTGCAATGCTGGCAATGGTCCTGTACAATGCTAACATAACAAATGTACTGAAAACAATCATGTATGCTTTACAATTATTCAGAACCCAACCTGCCGGCGTAGTAGAACTTGCTGTTGGCC
The DNA here is from genome assembly GCF_023375885.2 of Dermacentor andersoni. Taxonomy (NCBI): domain Eukaryota; kingdom Metazoa; phylum Arthropoda; class Arachnida; order Ixodida; family Ixodidae; genus Dermacentor; species Dermacentor andersoni. Next base: position 61,183,982 of record NC_092818.1, read on the forward strand.
TAGTCGGTGCATTTTGAACAGTAATGAATATAGTGGCAATAGCATGATCAGAGAAAGGGAAGGACATGAAGACAAGACGAAGCGCTCATTCTGTCTTTATGCCCTTCACTTTCTGCGATCGTGTTTTTGGTGCCAAATTCATTACTGTTCAATCTACCGGTGGTCCTCCCTAGGCTGTGGGTGCATACTTGTGCACCAGGTTTCACTTGAAACTGAAGCTAGAACTTACACTTGCTCAAGCAAATATAGTGCTAATGCCAGACAGTGCAATATTTGCACTGGTAGCTGTGCACTTGCATGTTGCTATTAGCAGATCTGGTGCTGTATTTTGCAGCGATTTATGTCATTTTTCCTTTCTTTCTTTCTTTTTTTTTCTTCCGTGACACTGAGTGGCCCACCCCAGCGATAATTGCTGCGTGTGGTGTTATCGCACGGCTGTGAAGGGGGCGACTAAAGCATGGAAAATTAAATTGATGGTTACAAACTACGGCACCTGAGAGCTCCATACTTGTTGAAAAAGACAAGATTTGTGCTGAACAAGGCAAGTGAAAGAGAAGAGTGGTGCAAATATGTGTTGCCAAATGTCTGACGGTGCCATCACGCCTTGGCGCCGTCTTTATTCATGCCAGCAGTGTGAGTCGGCGGACTGAGCTGCATAATTTTGCGGGGTCAACTTTTAATGGCACTTTCAGCAAAAAGCTGTCTGAACTGGTTCACACAGTAGCCCCTGCTAGTCTGTACGTATTGTGCCTGTGCTGGTGATTTCAGCAATATTGCGACATACACTCAATTGAGAGAGGGTGTCGTGAAAATTTCGCAGCGTAATCGAGAGGACATGGCGTAAGTGGTGTTGAGAGATTTAACCCTTTCTGGTCCAATGATTTCTGTAGGAATCGATGTATTGAAGTACTTTAAATACCCTTCATCTAGAATAAAAACTAAATATTTTCAGAAATACGAGTGTCAGATGTGTTATTTATTTATTTATTTCCATACCATCAAGGCCTGGAGGCATCTTGTTGAATTTGTTGATATTGAGTTGGAGATAGTAAATATGCCTCTCCCTAAAATTTCACGAATGTCCAATCATGCCGACGTTGGACCTCTACGCTCTCTATTTAGAGCTTCCTGCCTAATACATGCTATAAGCTGCCTTAGGTGGCATAAAAATGGTCTTCAAGTAATCTGTGACAGTCTTTCACTCCATTGCGATTGTGAATTAAGATGTCTGAAGAACCTAATTCTGCTCACAACACATCAAGATTTAGGCAGCTTGTGAGAAAAAGCTTTGATTCATGGCCAAAAACTTCAGTGAGAATTTTACAGCGAAGCTGTGGCCTCTAGTTGGTCGGAATTCTTCGTGTCCGCATGTGCAGTGCTCAGACAAAAATGTGGGCCAATCCTGGAGACAGTTGCAAAGAAGCGGGAAGCATACAGTGTGCCACTTCTCCAAGAGGCATCACACGATGTCATCAGGTGGCATCATCACATGATGAAGACGTCATCCCGTGGCATAGCATTTGACGTGATGACATCAGATTATGTAATCAGCTGATATCGTCATGCGACGATGCCGCTATTTTCGTATATTTGAATTGCAACCTAGAGCTATCATGTCTGCAGCGTGTAAGTCATACTTTACGAATTTTCTGAACCCAATTTACTTTGAGAGATTCGATCAGTTCAACAACACCCTGTGCTTGGCGGAGGGCCTAGGAGAATTAGGTTGTATGCTGCCATCCCACACACATGTGCACAAGACTGTATCTTGGTTTCTGGGTTGTACCCGTAAACCCACGACTCATCGAGTGTGATAACAGTGTTGAGAAAGTTGGTTGTTCTATTTTTACATTGTCCAGCAGGTTTTCTGCGATTTCCAGATGGAGTTGCTTCTGCTCCATTGTTACTGTTTCGAGAGCTCACATATCTAGATGGAGGTGACTTTTCTGCTTTTAATGTAGATGCTGTGGCATACCTAACAGGTTTTATTATTGATGCTGCGACAAAATGTATTAAACAAACTAACAGACTGGCTATAATAAGCGTTGCATCTCGGTGGAATGACGAAGTGGTGAAGCTTGGAGATTGCTTCGCAATCCTCCAACCGCCAAAAATCATATTAACCCTTTCAGGGTCAATGACGTAAATATACTGTGCCACAAACAAGTCCAAAATGGTCGATGCCGTGTATTTACGGTGCCATCTGTATGTTTAAAAAGGGTGTCAATTGCCTTTTTTTTCTTTCCTGGCATGTGCTGCCTCTATGTGGGAATACAGGGAATTTTTTTCTCGCGCCTCCCTATCTCGGTTTTCGTTGCATGGTTAGTTTTAGAGCTAGTTTGCTCCCGCGCCTATATACTACCGCTCGCACAAGTGCGGGCGGCGGCGGTTTGGGGTTTGTTCCATGGGCAGTTTCGGCTTCTTGCGCTCGCAAAACGGATGGCTATCTCGTTACTGATCGCTCAAAGGGCGGCCGCCTGTTTCTTGCTTGTTTAGTGCTCACAGGGGTGAGCATAAGAAGGATACCATTGTGCATGCGTTTTCTATTCTTTCTTTTTGGGGAGACTCACGATATCTAATTGCCTGTGGTTGGCGATAAGATGAAGATTAGCGGAAGTTTGTCACACATTTAGCTTTTTTGAAGGGCACACAACCACACAGTTTTCTTGAGTGCGCTCACCTAGGCAGTACAATTACGCTATGGACGTAAATATTAGTGTAAGAGCAGGAACGTTTCAGACTTGCAAAATATTCTCCTGTGCGCATATTCTAAGCCTTTAACTATAACAATGCATCAAATTTTTAATTCTTATAAGTTTATTTCCTTTCTTTATTGTTGTTATTCATGAATAAAGTGTACATATATACCAACGCAAAATATTTTTTTCTCACTTTACGGTCACCCTAGAAAAGTTACGGGAAATTTTTTTCGGAATACGTCCCTCAGAAGAATTGGAATCTGCAATAAAGAAAATTCTACCCTGAAAGGGTTAATTTCGAAAAATCAGAAGGCAGGAGAACACGTCATCATGCAAAGAGAGAGAGTTGGGAGCGGTACACATCTGGGATAAATTATACGGATGAGGCAAAAATACGGAATAGGGTGAATAAATTAAATGGCCGGGAGACAAACCCCTTTCCCTTAGTAAGGACCCAAGGAGATGGCCTGGAAGATCAGGCAGGTTGTCTGGGCGAACTCTTTGAATATATCTCCAGTGTATCTCATTACGCACTAACATTTCTGAAGTTCAAAGAAGGTGCAGAGAGACAGCCCCTTAATCGGAAATGTGCTCGAAATGAAGATTATAACCGCCTGTTTAGTTTAGCTGAACTTAACACTTCTCTTGCTTGTTGCAACAGCTCGGCACCAGATGGTGACCATATCATATGTGAAGTGATCAAGCACCTACACCCTGAAACACAGAAAACATTCCTCTCTCTTTTTAATGTCACGTGGGCTGCTGGGCACAGTCCATCTTGTTGGAAAAAAAGCTATAGTAATCCTCGTACTCAAACAAGGCAAGGGCCTGTCCTTACCTCGTAGTGACAGACCTATTGCTTTGACAAGCTGTCTGTGCAAGCTCTTTGAAAAGATGATATGCCGGCGCCTAGTCTTATCTCCTAGAAAGCAATGGAATACTAGATCCTTACCAGCGTGGCTTCTGAGAAGGTATGTCGACTACAGACAATCTTGTTCGCATTGAGGCAAATATAAGGGATGCCTTCGTACACAAATGGTTTTTTCTCTCCGCATTTCTTGATTTGGAGAAAGCGTACAACGCTTTGGTATTATCCAAGACTCTTCCGCTATGGGTGTCTGCGGCAATACGTTGAATGCTATTGAAAGGTACCTTTCTAACTGCACCTTTCTTGTATGGGTGGGCAATGCTTTGTCAAGGTCTCTCCCCCAGGAAACTGATGTCCTGCAAGGCGGTGTGCTTAGCTGTCCACTGTCTATTGTGAAAATGAATTCTCGGCACACGGCTATCCCACGAACAATGTTCTGCTCTGTATATGTAGATGATGTGCAGATTGGTTTTAAATGGTGCAACCTTTCTATCTGCAAAGGACATGTCCAGTATTGCTTAAATAAAGTGGTTAAATCGGCTGATGAAAATGGTTTTAGGTCGAGCCCACAGAAAAGTACACGCTCTCTGTAAGCAGAGGGCAAAAGTTTCTCGGCATCATATTAGACTCGAAACTCACAATCATCCTGCATGTCAGATACTTGAAGAATAAGTGTGTCTGTGAAAACTTTTATTGAAATGAGGTCGGGAGGCTCGACTTTTTCCCATGTTGGCACTGTCAGGCCAAGCCCTAAGTGCCTGAAAACAACAAACTTATTAAAGCTTCTATCAAGTGCAACATGGGGCAGTGACAGGAAATGCCTTTTGAACTTGTATAGGTGTCTCGTCCGCTCACATCTTGACTACGGCACAGTAGTATATCAGTCTGTCGCACCAAATGCTTTAAAGATGCTGGATCCTGTCCACCATTTAGGAATCTGCCCCACAACTGGGGCCTTCAGGACAAGCCCTGTACAAAGCCTTTATGCAGAAGCAATTGTGTGGTCGCTCGATCTTCCGAGATCATGTACCAGCTTTACATATTTGCTGAAAATAAATTCAAGCCGTGAACATCCGTCTCATTCAACCATAAACAATATGACCGCTGTCACTCTTTTCCATAACCGAACTGTAGCCAGAAAGCCGTTCTCTTTGTGTGTGAGGAACCTTAGTGAGGAAATGGGTGTTGCAGTGCTGGAACATTGTCCTATGGCTCCAGCAAAACTATTGCTGCCATGGCAGCTGATAGAGTGTGACAAATCCTTTGTAGAGGTCATTAAACACAGGCCAGAGACACTTCCAAGTCACGTGCCGGGGTGTCTTATGCAGCCATTAGTCCATCCTTCTCGGAATCCAATGTACTGCACCCAGAAACAAGTGTCCTTACGGCCGAGGCCTATGCACTAGTGTCGGCTGTGAAGCATATAATGAAATCAAATCTTCAAAAGCAATTATATTTACAGACTCCCAAAGCGTCGTAAAAGTTTTAAGTCACTCTGTAAGCGCAAAAGCCCTGTACTCATTGAGCTGTATTCCGTTCTGTGTAGAGCGTATATATCTAACCAGCATGTCTTTATATGCTGGGTACCTGGCCATAGAGGCATCGAGGGTAATGTGCTAGCAGACCAAACGGCCACATCAATTACATCGCGAGCTGCTCCTACCGTTGCTGTCCCTGCCACAGACCTGAAGCCTTTCTTACGAAAGAAATTGCAAAGCCACTGGCAATGCTTGTGGGACGCTGAGACAAATAATAAGCTTCACGTGATTAAGCCACAGTTAGGTTTCTGGCCCTCCAAGACGAAAACACGACGAAATGATGTCCTATTCTGTTTACTCAGCATGGGACACACCTATGGCACCCATAATTTTCTACTGAAAGGAAATGAGCCTCCAACTTGTGGTAGATGTGGTGAGAGGCTGACCGTCCTCCTGGAATGTCAGGAAGCCAAAGCTGAGAGAAAGAGACATTTTCCTCTGACATACCGTTAGCACATCCCTCTCCAACCTGTAATGTTTCTTGATTCAGAACCAGGTTTTGACTCCAAAGCAGTTCTAGGATCCTTGAATGATGTGATGTCGCGTGTTATTAGTCCCATAAATTCATAGCACATCCTCTCCAGAGGATGCTCCTGCAATAAGTGTTTTGTATAGCACGTTCCTCCAGACCCTTGTGTTCCAAGGGTTTTGTTAGGGCAGTAATGCTTCTCTGACATACTTTAGTAAATCATATCATCCTTCCACAATGTCCCTTTTGTGCTCGTACATTTCATTACTCATTGCTACTTCTTATCACAAATACATTTTACGCACTTTACACCAACTGTTCTTAAGGCCTCTTTAGAGCCACGTCACATCTAACTCTCGTAATTCATCACTACATATAGAACTCGTTTAACACTTGCCTGGCGCTCTTTGGCCATACTTATCCCTTGCACCACGAAACACTACATATCATCATCATCATCCATTGCTACGTAGCAGTTTCAGTACGAATTTTCAGACACTCTCCTCATGCCCAAATCCTCATTCAAAATTGGATGTACCGATCCAATGCTTCACTTGCAAGTTCTCGGACTGTGATGCGATTGTCCTCCATGACTAAAGTCTGCACTTGCTCAATGACATTGTCATTTCATCTTGTTGAGAGGCTGCCTGAATGCAGTTTGCTGTCCACTGATGTGTGGCCATCTTTGAAGCAGTTGTACCACTCCTTTATCCATGGTGCTCATAGCATCGTCCCTGAAAGCCTGTTGAATCTTGTGAATGGTTTATGTGCATCTCGTGTTTCAGTTTCGAAATGTGTTGACCACTAGTGTCATGCCACGCCCAACATTATGTGATACGCCGTGTTCCCTTTCCTCTTTGCTGAAATAGAGTCGGTCTTTGTCTGGTTCTCATTAACGGAAAACTCCTGCTTCCTTCTGCGGCGCTCTGTGCTACTATGCCCGGTCGGTAAGCCTGCCTTTTGGCCGGTGTCGTCCGACGCCACCCCATACATTACATTGGCGACGAGGATGGAAGCTTTTGGCAAAATTTAATGCAGTATCGCAGCTCATGTTGTTTCGTCATTTTACAACTTGCTGGAATCCGACAAGCGCTCACCACACATCCCGATTCACAGGCCGGCTGCCAGCACATGATAGCTGCCATCAACCGATGGCTGATGCATAGAGAAAGGCTCACTCTTTCTGCAGGTGTAAAAAAATTCACGCCTGCTCATGAATGTCACCTCCATATCTTCATTGAAAATATATGCCACCAAAGGAAGTTTCCCACGCTTCAGTACTTTTCTAACACACTTCGTATATGCAAGGTAACTTTTATATTACAATAACTGATCATTAAGTTTCAGAGCATATTTGTGGCTCTGACACACATTGCATTGCATTCACATTTGAGGTTGAAATCTGCCGCGCTAACACCGTTTTGGAACTCTCTTGACAGTTTCGCTCTAAAACCACGTTGACATGTACACTGCAGAATGCTTAAGACAAAATTTCTTTTACAGTCTTCTTGGGCAGATACAATTCTAGTGGTCTCTAGACACAATTCAGTGGGAATGCTGCTTGCCAAACTTCAACATTCGTGTATTGCCGTAAAATTTAAATAAAGCCAATCTTAAATAAGCTTTATATGAAGCAACAGTGACCTGTGATGTCACAGGGAGCTTTAGTATGGGAATGGCAAGCTGGCATTGCCAATTACCACCTGCAATTTGTCTTTCGCATTCTTTCTAGATTGCTAATGGCACATCTGACTGGTGATTTCCGAGTGCTCCTGCGAAGCTTTCAAGGCTGCCTTACAATTATAAGCCTCATCATGAAAGTAAGTAAAGTGTTAAAACATCCAGAATAATGCTAATAAAATCATTTTGATGGTTTATACAGCTTCATTGTTGTTTTACATGACCATCAGAGCACTTTGAAAGCACTCTCAAAAAACCAGGTGAGTGTACCACAAGGTTCCGCTCATGTAGTATGACTTGCCTAGTTTGCATTCTAGATGTGCAATCTACCAAACTAGCCAAACTTAATGCTTCCCTTTTTGGTTTAAACAGTCGACGTTTGACTGACATCTTGGACTGACTTAGAGAACTCGTACAAACTGTGATCGAGCAAATCTTTCAAGAATTTTGAGTCCTAGCATCAGTAACATAGGCAGGATACAGCAATTATTTGCAATATTATTTGGAAACGAAAAGGCTCGTCTTTGCATCTATATTTTATGGTAACTTTCCTATCCCCTATTTTTTTCCCTAGGCCTGCATTTTTCCCATGGCCACGGGACATGTCAGGCATCCACTGAGAAGTGAGACAATTACAATGCCCATAGCCCTTCAGTTTCTTCCCTCTTTCGTCCTTAACAGAATAAACTACTACTACTACTTATGTACCTTCCAACCTTTATAATGTCATTGTAAAATGCCCGATTTGTAAAGGTTGCTTACACTTTTTTACTGACACCAATAATTTCATGATTTTTCATTCGCATCCTATCAAGGGCAAAACTGATCTCAACAGAATGCAAATATAGTCGTCGAGAAATTTTTTCAGAACCTTGCTTTTTGGACCCGGTCGGTTATTCACATCTATTGGAAGCAGTGCCAGAAGTGAAAACGGCAGGTTAAATTTCGGCCGTCATTACATGAATATTTCATGAATAAATATCGTGAACCCTTGTTTTTCTATTATGCAGATTATTTTTGCTGGGAATATAGAACAGCGTACCTTTTCACGAAGTCTCTACAGAACAAAGTCAGCTAATCTTTTTTGTTAAACAATGTACATCTTTCAAGAAAATTTCCAGTATTTTTCAACAAGTTTGAGCATTTTTTTTTACTGTGAAGGTAGTATTTCTTTTATTTTAAGGTTGGCAGGTCCTTCCTTACTACTATTCGTGGAAATCTGAATATAGCACAAGGGACCACTTATAGAGGCACTAAAGAGCAACACTAAATTTGGTTTAGTTTTGCTTAACATTTTTTTCTTGACTAGATGTTCATTAATTTGGCGAGAAATGGGTGGTTCTTCCTGGAGGAAATGAAGGGGACACTTTACATTTTTCAAATTTTGCCCCCCAAATGCGGCGCCAGTATGTGCGACATCCTCAAAATGTTATCAGAACTCACTAGAATGAGTATTAAGCTCATTTAGAACATAATTCTTTGATAAACTATCTTTATAGTTCTGACGGCCTCAAAGTTATTCACAACATAACGAGGATAGGTAGCACAGTAGCTTCAATGCAGCACCACTACCCTTCTTTCGTTCTTGCACCCATCTTGCCAAGACTCCTCTCCTGGCAAGACATGTTTCCAACATTCAAGACGTACATTAACAATCAAGCTTAAAGTAGTCAGCTACAGTGTCTCTTTTTAACGCAGTTCGTGTTATTACTTCAACACTTTTCGTATGCTTGTGACCTGGCCACTATCATCCCCTTTACCACCATCACGCTCAGGTGACTCACTCTCATCATTAGAATACATCGTATTTGGCAAACTGCTAATGGTAGCCAAGTGTTTTTCAGAAAATATACTAGCACTAAATACTGATGAAACTAACTAGATCATTTTTCACTCCAACGGGAAAATACTAAAGTACAGTGCTTTTAATCCAGGGTTTTTTATTTTATACTATACATAATTTTTAAAAATCACCGGTGGCAGATAGCATAATTGTAGTCCTTGAGCTGGATTACTCAAAGCGGTAAACACTACTTGCACAAGAAACCGAGGTGCATAATGAACTAATTAATAATAAATCAATAAGTTTTTGACTGATTACTTTACGACACATATTACAATTGTAGCCATGGAGTTTGCAAGGCGTACCGATTCGGACCGAATTCTTAGGTCACTGATGTTACATGCAGCAACACAAGTTGGCTGGAACATGGTTAGGGACACAGACAGGCATCCACCAGAAAGTGCACGAGATACCCTAATAATGGTAATTGCATTAAAATTTGACCCAAGTGCCAGATGGAAATTAGAAGCTTCATTTAATGCAACTCATACCTATGACTGCTTAAAAAGTTTTTAAACATTCGACCGAACTGCCAGGCAGAGATAACAAAATATTGCTTCACTGAGCAGGCTTCCAACAGTTTGATGGCTTCATACTAAACTACAAACGTATGCACAAGAGAACATTTGTCTCATCAATACGCTGCTGCAAGCATGTTGAGATATGTTTTTTCTGATCATACACTCTTCCCATGCTCCCCTAAGAAAAACATATCAAGTTGTTGTGCTGTTCTTCGATTTTGAAAGTGGAGTTCAAAATTTATCTGAACCTTTCACTACACTTTCTTCAGAGCAGGTGCAGTTATTGTGTTCAATTTGATTGTGTTCTTCCCACTATAATATGCTGGCGAATAGGATTTTGCGACAGGAGCCTCAATTCATAGAACAGCAGCCCTAAGCTACTAAGGCGATTTTAAATGTTAACAGTCTTCATACCTTTGAGTACTTATGTGAACGCTATACCTTTCCAGCTAGTTCTACAAGCTTCGGTAATGTCATAGTGAGGCTTAACTACAATTTCAGAAATTTTTTGCTTGAACTGAACTGTATAGAAAATAACAAAAGAATGAAAGCAGTCTTGCTTGAAGGGTGAAGCACAGGAAGCAATGGCAATCAGCTTTGCACTCGAGCTCCTCAGATAGTGCTACAACACATGGAGGCAGTTGGTGTGACGCAGCACCCTTGGCAACTGCTGCTGTGCAGCAGAAACAGCACCCTGGCAGCTACCAGGCGTCTCGGAACGCTGGCATGATGAGCAGGCGTCGCACCTCACTGGTGATGCTGTGACAGCACAGCCCCGACAGCACGAGTGTCCATGTATTTATTATTGCATTGAAAGAAACAATATTCCAGGAATTTTTTTTTTTTGCCTTTATATGCTGACACGAGTACATTGTTCGTCTTTTCCCGGCGACTGTTCTTCACCACTACCCAGCGTTACAGTGTTATCACTTGGCACATGACATGCCTACATGTACAGAACTTTTCAAAATGTTATATCCAATTCTATAGCGAATGAAACTTGTTTTATCAGATAGCGTGCACAAGGAGAATATTGGTATGCATTCTGGAATGTATGCGAGCACCAGCAGTTACACTGTAATGTACGATGAGTCGTGAATAACTAGCCTACGAACTTGACCTGTAGATTTTGACAACTGATGACTGCTCGACATTATCGCTGTGATATGGGTATCACTTGTTTAAGTGTTAGGTGATAAAGGGCTATATTCGTGACTACCAGTTCTGGTACTGTGTGGTTCTCGACTGTCACAACACATCTGGTGGAGATGTTGGTTATTGATCCCAGGACCTCTCGGTTAGTTTTCGTACTGTGTGGTTCATTCTTCACTGTCACTACAATGTGACATGAAAATAAAGAGCTGAGACGCAAGCTTGTGATGCAGTGCTTCAAACGGATGAAAGAAAGCAGAGACGAAGCAACTCACTTTAAGTCATCTTTCTTTTTTTTTTATTGTAAATCTGCTCGGGCAAATAGACAAAGCATGCAAATTATTTTGGTCTTTAAACAGAGTAAACACAGTATGCAGCAACAACAAAAAAAAAAGGAAAAAAGAAAGGCCAGAGAGGAAGAAACATGTAGGAGGCAATGTACAACAGGGAAATGTGATGAATGAGCACATGTAAATGAGTGAAATCTGTACACTGCAATGTGGTATGCTTGTAGCAGCACCATCTGGTTTTTGTTTACTTCGAGGCGCATGCTCGAGGGGCCATCCTCGTTTTTTACGGGATGAGGCACTACTCTTCCCTTGATCGACAGTTGAAGCAGCAGCAGCAGCAACCACCAAAGCAGTTCTCAACAGCAAGGCTGGCCTCGCTGGCAACTACGACCAGGCAAACCAAGGTTCAAGTGTGAAAAGCCTCGGCCATTAAGGCGTGCGTGGGCAGGTGTTGAAAGCTTTGAACACTCATTGCCACAGGCAGACCCTAAGAGCCCAAGGCAAAAAACACTGCAGTAACTCTCACACGCACTCTCGACAGAACTACAGAGGGGAAAGCCAAAAGCGGCACCCTTTCTCACGATTTCAGGACAAAAGAATCTATTCAGTAAATAAGTCACAATATGCTAGATTACATGCATCCCAAAGCAAGCTGCTCTAGGCATACAAGTCAGAACTCTCCCTTCGCAACGACAAAGCCTCTCGCTGTGGGCTGTCGTCGTTCACTACCATGGTGTACCGTTTCGTGTGCAGGGGAATCACCAGACACCAAAGTACAACAGGTTTACCAGAGGTGAATGAGAATGTGTGCCTTGCTGCATCGTCGGAATGTGGATTGCCCTGCACTAACTAAATGTCTTTTTAACGGCCAAGCACAACTTGCAACTCCTTCCGCACTTCATACATCTCGACATGGATGAGTTCATAAAACAACAGGCCCCTCCGATGCACAGTTTACATACAAACCAAGGGACATATTCTGAAGTGATCACCACTGGGGATACCTTCATGCTTGTGTAACATCACACTGAGTAATGGGCTCCGGAAGGAACACCCACCAGTCACAGTCTTTCAGTGAGGTTCCACTGCCGAGCATGGAGTCGTGCGCTCAAATTTCTGTCGTGTCGGCTGCATTGTGATCGGGGTGGAATGCAACTACGACTGTGTGCCAAGCACCTCAGGTGGTTAAGTTAATGCGAAGCCCTCCACCAGATGGCATCTATGATGCTTGGGCAAGGTCTCCATTTAATATAAATAACAGTGATATCTCCAAAAGTGACCGATTGAGAATATGGCCTCAGACTTGACAAAAATGGAACATAAAGCAGCGGCTGGCAATTGGGAAACACTGTACACGTCCCATACGGAAAACAACACAAAACACCAAGACGAGCCACAAGATGACACAATGGTTGCGTAATCTTCTCACTTGTCCTGTGCTTTCCGAGCTGTTCTTAAGCATGGAACCCATACAACTAGCCCAAGCCAGCACCTTACTCTATAATTTATCTGAGCGTAAAGCAAGGTATGCGAGGAAGTTGTTCACAGGCCTATATATAATAAAGTGCAAACTGGGCCAATTGGATCCCCAAGCAGCTCCACTAGTGAGGCCCTTGTTGGCCGGCGGAAGGCCGAAACTAAGCCGCAGAGATGCCCCTTTTGCTGTGAACTTTACTTTGGGTGTCTGGGAATCCATGGCACTAAACTCCCACTTCTAGTGTACATCACTTATCCGTTCAGTGACAAAGCCTCAAAAAAAAAAAAAGGAAAAGAAAGAAATTAAGAACTCCTATGCAACAAGATGGGACAATTGGAAGAAAAAAACAAGTTAAGCACACTACCAACACAAGGACAAACCTATACGCTCTCACCTAAGATAATGCGTGCCTCTACAGATGTCAATCACAAGACTTACAAAAATCTACAGTATTAAAAATAAAATTTTGCATTTCTAGAGCGACGATTACAATGCATTTTGCTCTGCGAGTGTTCTAGGAGCAGTGCCGAACCAGCCTCCTTTGAAGAAAGTCCTTTCTCAGTCTGGCTATTCACCACCCTCCCTTGTGCTGGGAAGCGGAGTCTGGTGTGTCTCCATGGCCATCCTAGAGCTTTTTGTTTTTTGTTTTTTCTTCTTCCCTTTCGAGCACAATAGTGCGCTGCCCAGCAGAACGCTACTGTCAACAAAAGAACGGAAAAGGCACTTATCATAACCCGGTTTTTCATCTACAAGTGTTTTACCTTTTCGATTTCGTTCGCATCGTTGCGACAATTCCCAACAAGATTTAAAAAAAAGAAAAAGCAAACACAAGAGAGCAAGCCCTCCCCTTGGCTTCTGTTTAGCGACACACATCGAGACACCATTCACAGGGACAGGTAACAGAGAACACCACGTTGCCTGGACACCCCCTTTATAATCACACATATATGCACGCGCACAAAACAAACACCTGCACTATTTTACTATTACGACAGGGCACGGGTTTCACTGCGGGACCCGATCTAAATGAAGGACGCCGGGACTCGTGTAAGCCATTTCTTCCAGAGCTGTCTTAACGACTTACGCAAAACTTGCCTTTGAAGAGCACAAAGAGAGCATCAGTATGCATATCTACAGCCAGGAAATAATTTGTACTTGAGCTGCCGCAACATGGAAGAAACAGGCCGACATCTAACACTTTTTTTTGTCTCTCTCTGCAAGAAGATGGCGACTAATTTGTAGTCCGCAGACCTGTCTGTTCAGCCTGTAATATGTACACTGAAAGCAGAGGGAATTAAAAAAAAAAGGAAAAAGGAAAGAAAGAATGGAATCTCACGCAAAGTGGTTTCCAACTTGTCACTCTAGTATGCTTATCTAAGTGTGTTCCCCTTCCAGAAAAACCACCAAGAACAACACATCCCCTACCACGTCTCTTTAGTCCTTCACTTGATGCTGGACACCATCCTCAGACGTGGCACGTGAAAGGATCCGGTGAGCAAAAGTCTTTCCAGTCACCAGAAGCGGCTGCCTTCTGTCGTGATGCTTGACTCGGGTTCTTTTCCATCCCATCACGAGATGCAACACGACACACTCCAATCATTCATCCAGACCACGCACTCAATCTCTTAAGTAGTGATCGACAAACACTGGCTTGTGTTGCAGTGTTTGAAAACAAGTAAGGACATGCATTCACACACTTTTTCTCTCTCTCTCTCAACTAGCGAAGAAGAGCTGCATAATAAAGTCCAACCACCACAATCACGCTGTCTCCAGTCACAAGAGGGTGCTGCCGGTTGTCTAACACGAGACATAAACACAAATGTGATGGCCACATGTGCACAAAAGGAGAGAAATACGGGGGCCATGGGGGGTAGAACAGCGAAACCAGCAAAATAGGAACTGTGGTTCAACATCCCATTGCACGACCACCACATTTACTAATTCACAGTGTGCCCAATGAGCATACCCGTCGGGCTTCGAGAGACGATGCCATGATCAACAAAAAGAAAAGGGGGGGGGGAAACAAAGTCCATTTGGCACATTCGGAAACAACAGAGGGTTCTTTTCGACAGACTGCTGGATTCAGAGAAAAGTACACAGGGGGCTGCAGACAGTTCAACTGCCAAAGGAAGTTAGTAAAATGAGGTGTGTTCAGTTTTGAGGGAATGACTATAAAGAGAGAGAAAAAACAATTGAAGAAAAATGCCTGCACAGTGCATTAGAGCCCAGCTGCATAAGCACTGCATAAGTGAGCGACAACAATATTGTCTATCGAAATGTTCAGATCACTGACTCTCCTCCCATTTAAAGAGCAATGCACGCTATGGCAAGAAGTAGATTAAATTACTTCTGAGCAAACAACTAAATCGATTTTGCAGCTTATCATAGATATTGCCAATTAAAAAATTAACCTTGAGTGTTCATCTATCAATAAGTCAACTACCAAGCCTTAATGCATGGAACCATGGTAATTTTTCTGATAAATATATTGTTCAATCATCACTGACAAAAACCTCTGGTTGCTCGCTCGCTTCATTTTGCACCAATGGGACTTCCTTACTTTAGGTGACTAAAATGCAACTAATCTTCCATGCAACATTAGTTGCAAAGAGCCTGCACCAAATTGATGTTTCCCAGATTACGACAAATGGCACAAGGTGCCATGCGACATTCTGGTTCTGCCTCCCAACCAAAACGCATCCACCATTTTTTAGGCTGGATTTACTTCCTGATCCACATGAACCTCCAAATTAGGAGATCCAGGAAGTACCCAGATCAGCCATACTACATTCCCACCTCTCATTACAAGTTGTCGCACCAGCCACAGAACAATGCAGCCTTGAAGGTCACCATCATTTCTGCCTGTTGAGCAGATGCTTGATCTTTCACAATACTCGGCAAAAGAGTCGCTAATAGCTGCAACAAAGTATGCTACACTTCAGGCTCGTTATGTTCTGCCTTATTCCCTCCTGCTAAGTGTTTGCCTCCGCATCGCACTAATATGCAACTCCTAGACTTCGCTTATGGTAGGCCTTCTCGCAGGTGACTTGGGGCTCACAAAATGTTGATCAACGAATGAATTATCGCGAGATAACAATAAAAAAATCTGGGGACACCTAAGCACACCTTATAAGTTGCGAATGCAAAAGCATTAATGTCCAATTGAACGCCCCTGAGCGGTTGTTTGAATTAAGAACTTCTCGCGGGCAAGTGAACGCGTTGAGATACTTGGCGTGTTTTGATTTGGCCTCACCGAGGAGCAGTAGAGCTTGCGTGAACAAGGGGCGCGTGGATAACACAGGCTTCCGAGAGCAAGCGAGGGTGACGTGGCATGGTGACGGCGATGTCCTCTCCCCTCGTGCAACACCTGGTGCGCTACCGCAGCTGTTCCCTTTCGGCTGCTCTGCTCCGTCGAGGTGCACTTGCGAGGTGGGGTGTCGCAGCCAAGGGGAGGTTACCTGCCGTTTCGCTCCTACAGACGACAAATGCTGACTTTTTAGCTCAACAAGCCATTTGACGCTTCTGCATTAAAGAAAAAAAAAAAAAAAGCAGCCAGCCCAATAAAAGCGACTGCAAGGTGCATGTTACCTAAAACGGTACTAACCGACAACATTAACATACACACACCTCTACTTCCTGTACTTGCACAGCAGCTATACATCTTCCTTTTGTAGGCAACACAAGCCTCATTTGCCACACGTTTCGTTACTAATTTCAATCATCAATAACTCGCCCGCTAAAATGACGAAGATGCACTATGGCAACAACTCTTCTCATACCACTGGACTTTGTGACCATTGTAAGTTAATGCCTTTAGAAAATGCAAGTTAGACCAGTGGTGTCCAACATCCCTACCCTAATTGGGCCTTGGCCAAGCAGTCCTGCGAGAAAAGCATTGAAATGATGCTAGGAGCAATGCAAGAACTTGAGAGATATCTCATGCTGCATTCACAATGCATTTAACCTAAAGGTTTCTTGTTCCTTTTTACCCCCTTTAAGCCACACCGCAGCCAATTTCTCAAACTGAGATTGTGGCTTAACACTCCAACGGCCTGTAGCGGCTAACGACCTAGTTCATTCTAGCGCCGCTTTTGTCATGGCCTCACGAGCTGCTTAGGTGCTTCCTGCAGCTGAGCT
This sequence comes from Dermacentor andersoni, assembly GCF_023375885.2. Classification (NCBI taxonomy): domain Eukaryota; kingdom Metazoa; phylum Arthropoda; class Arachnida; order Ixodida; family Ixodidae; genus Dermacentor; species Dermacentor andersoni. The sequence continues at coordinate 61,200,656 of NC_092818.1, forward strand.
CGGGCGTCTGTTTCAGCAGTATACATATTTTTTAAATTTTCGACCATCTTTTGCTGATGTTTTAAGTAGCACACACATTGACTCCACCATAAAACTAAAAAGTACAGGTAGTTTGTACACACAGGAATGTTGGCAGTGATGGGCAAGTATGTCCTTTCTTTGTGTGTCTGTGTTTATCTTTCTTTTTTTTTTTAATTCCTTTGTACCCCCAAAAAATGAATTCCTTTCCTTGAATGTCTGTCCCAGAAGTGGGGTCCTGTTAATAATTACAAGTCCAGTTCACTGGGGATGTTCAATTAGAACTGTCAAAGGACCTCACATTTTCACACAGAACATCCAACTACATATACCTGGATGCTCTTGTAAAAGCTGCCTGCACCATATGACAAACAACTCAATTGCAACACCTGTGCATTTTACAGCGTTACACTTATATATATATATATATATTCTTCTTATTAATTATGAACCAGAGTGAGCAAGTGATCCCTATGTCCACAGACATCGGTGACATCAGCATTCTGCCTCCATCTGGTGCCGTCGACAGACGAAATGCACCTCGACGCCTTCTGGTGCCTCTGGTGCCGTCTTCTGGTGACATGCACCAATTCAGCCTCCAAGCCGCACCGAGAATCATTTTGCCAATGGGGCTTACAAACCGCCGTACGAAACCAACGCCATCTCTGAAGGCAGCGATGATACAAACGCTAAAAGACCGATTGAAAACTGATGGGTGAAGGAGAAGAGAGGAAGACGGAACACAAGAGGAGAGAGAAACGGAATCCAAAAACAAATAGGAAAACTGCGATCAAGTTTGTCGCTACCCGTAGACGCAGGTTTTTCCTGGCTCACTCACGTTTTGAAGAAGACGAAGAACGAACCAAGAGAAACCTAGATTTTTTGTTTTCAAATGTGTGCCTGCGCTGGGAGAAAAGCAAACCAACTAACTTGAGCAGCTGTTTTGTCTTGCCTCCGAACGATGCCTGCCGTGTTGAAATAGAGTTGGCACTGCAGTCTTTAAAAACACAAAATTAAATACATGTACAGTATCGTAACAGAAAAACAGCACCAAGAATGACGAAACAAGCATAATTGAGGTACATGTCAATGAAAAATATCCCTCCAACACAAACAAACAAAGTAAGATAAACAACACAATCTAGTTTCTACTGGGATCACGTCCTGACACAGCTGTCAAAAAATGAGAAAAAAAAATCTATAATATATGTATATAAAAAGCATACTTTTCCTTTGTCTAAACAAAGTTGTCATGATTTAAAAAGCTTATGCAATGCAATGTATTAATGAAAATGCATGATTTTATATCAACTTATATATAACATACGAGGAGGAGCAACACTTGTACTTTTTTAAAGGTCATTGATGCCACGGACATGTACACACCAGTCACACACACACATACACTCGGATTATTTTGCTCGAAATTTTTCCTAATCGCTGTCTTGGCCCAAGAGAATTAACAGAGGCGCCCTTGACTGCACATGGTTAGTCGTTAAATTAAAAAAGAAAAAAAAGTGGGTGGGAGTGTGGAGGGGGGGGGGGGAGTGTTTGGCTACACGCTTGTGCAACACACTTTTTTTTCTTGATTTGTGGAAACACGATTCATTGAGCCTCTCGTTGGCTACTAAAACTGCACTTTGCTGAAGCTGCCGCAATCCAGCTTGGGACAATGCCCGCCGGCGTAGCTCGGCCGAAAGTGGCCCAACAAAAGCAACGTCCTGACAAAGGTGTAATTGAAGCAATGCTTATGCTTACAAAGTACACAGACTGTACGTCAGGATCAGCGTCTATGCCAGCCTAGTATTACAGTCATCATTGTATATGTTTTAGCAGGTACGGGCAAGCCTTTAGTGAACCATGGCAGTACACTTGCTGCAGTGAAATGCCTCGCCGCAAGATTTTTTTTTTTCCCCACAATCGTTCCATTTGCCGAAACGTTAAGCTTTGAGTAGGTCCTCGCTGGGGGCCGTTCTTTCCCTTAGTATTTACACAGTCCGAGCCACACGCTGAGTTGTATTCCTAACCGGCCTATTGTAAAAGAGTTTTCGGCAGCAGTGTTTGCTGGTGTCTCGAGGGGGGTTTGCAGCACAACTGTGAGCCATGATGTGCGTGACACTGGAACACGTGTGGGGGGAGGGGGAGTTCTGCTGGCTGTTTATCAGGTTGCACCTACTGATAGTCGCGTTAATGAGACTGGTGCAAAGGGCTCTAACAGATAACCCACTGGCTTCTCTGCAATCAAGATTTGCACAAAGGAAGCTTCTTCTCAGTGGATTTTGTTCAGTACAGGTGGACCTCAACCTAACAATGTTGCATTTGGATCGAAATTCACTTTGTTATATCCAACATTCATTATTAAAGAATGATGCCAACAAATCCACTAAAGAACGAAAAAAAAAAAGATACAATGTGCAACAGTATTCCAGAAATGTGCAAGCAATTTCCACATAAAACAATGACAAGCCACCGCTGTTCAGCAAACCAAGCCAAGCTAAGCCAAGTGAAGCTCTTGTCTACTCTTCATTAATGGCAGCAGCGACCAAATAAATATTTTCCGCACTGAATGACTCAAACGCACAGAGAAGCGCATTTAAAACATTGTTTTGCGAACGTTTCGAACTTTTGGTGCTGGTTCGCATAGTACCTCTAGTCCCATGCAAAAAAAGTTTTCTTTCGTTATAACCAATACCACGTTGGAAGCAAGATTTTCAGTATAGCAGTTGAATAATAAATGAAGAACAACTAAATTTCACATTTACTTCATTAAATTTGATAATTCCTTTGAGGTTTGACTGCAGTATCATGTTTGGCTGCTGCACTTGCCCGAGTTTCTTCGTTCAGATTAAATGTGAACGTGGTGACAAGGAAGCAAGAAAAGTAATTAAGTAACTGCGCCTGTAAAATTCGGGATGAGACACGGTGTGCACCTCGTTTCGCTGTAATGGGGACAGGCAATGCACACTTCTGGAGTTATTCTGATAGAAGCAACAGGCATGTTCTGCACCAGGGCAGGGTACCAAACAAAATGCACCCCGAAACACCGCCTCTTAACAAATTTCGAGTGCAAATGAAGCAGCGTTCTAGCTGGGAAGCCAGCTTACACTTGGCTTCCTCGCGCGGACTTCGGAACAGAAAAAAGCCCCAAGAACAAAGACTGCCCCAGAGGCCCGCTACTACGCATGGCCGATTCCAGCCTCAACTGTATTATAAAACCATGGGCAGTGCTATTACTAACTCACTTTAGTAATTTCACACAATGTGTTTTACAGTTTTATAATAGGTGTACTGCTGAACATGGAGCTGCCCTCATTCCTAACGAGTCGTGCCGGAAGGTAATGAAGCTTGAGCTCAATAGTGACACTTTCCCTACAAGCTCATCTACAGACAGTTTTAGTACAGCACAGAAGAGCACTGGATTCACTTGTACTTGCAAGGAATGCAATGGAAAGAACTTGACGCATCACACAGCATCAGTTTGAATTTAGTGTTGTGGCCTTTGAGTGGTTCACACAGCTTGTCTGATAACATGGGGGCAGTAAGGGGGCCAACCATGTCACATTCCAAGTTTAATTTATCATTGCTACCAATTATTCTTTACAATGGCAATTAATGCTATTAAGTTTGCTTTTACTTGGTCTTACCTTGTTGCAGGGCCAGCATATTAACAAATCATTTGCAACCCGTTTCTGAAACAAGTTGTTTGTTTCAATGCGGTTAGCTTTAGACATTTCTCATAACTGCACGAAAAAAACGAGGATGCAAGAAACACGCATTACACCACGAGCGCAGTCTAAAGAAACGTCTAAAGCTATGAACCAACTAGCCTGCCAGAACGTACTACTAAATGCGGTTAGGCCTGATCAAACGTAACCACTGGAGCTGCAGTTAGAGCTTTTGACTTTCGTCTACCAGATTGCGCGACAATATTTAGTATTGAATGATGCTGAATGCTACAATAAAAGTGTCCAATATCGGCCACTTCAATATTGAAAGTTTGCCAGCAATGCCTGCAGTGCAAGCAAGTACCTCTGCCTTTTGAAAATGAATTGGCTGAAAGCTGCTATAAAAAAAATGTTTTGGAACTGTAAAATCAACACGATCATCTTTCTCGTGCACGATCCACTGCTGCAAAGTGCTTTAATGCAGGCACTAACACAGCTCCGCAATCACCACGCCGTACTCAGAAATGATTGCTTTCCTGCGATTCTACACCCAGTTGGTGCCTTCTTGTGTCATCATTGACATCTCCCCAATTCTGCTGGTACAGCGACTTCGTCGGGCCTCACTGTTAGCTCAAAAAATGCTGCCAGAACACTGCACTAAACAAACCGCCATTGAATGATCAATCTCATCCATGAGCCAATGCATGAGAATCAGTGGCAGCAACTTAGCAAGAAAGTTGCTAAATTTACCGAGTTTCTAGTCGTTTTAACGACAACTTTGCCCTTTTGGAGTGACACTAAGGCCGAGATGATTTGACAACCTGGTTCTCAGTAACGAAGAATTCCGCTACGCTCAAAGGTAAACAAAGGCTCAACTTCACACTTTCGGAAAACTTTTCTGCAAAAAAATATAGATGAAATACTTGACAATTCCTAATAAATACTGCAATGTCACACGGACATAATTTGGCGCCATGGTATTTGGCCACGAAACACGAATTTCGAAGCTTTGTCTTCGTTTTCTTCAGAAATAATCTACATTTTCCTGCATAAAAAAAAAAAAAGGATGCAAGCAGAGTTATCAAAGAACAGCACAACCAATTCAAACTGATGCAGCGTTTTGCTTCACTGTCTCTCAAAAGCAAAAGTCTTTCGATCACCAAGTTTCTGTCACCATACATTGTCGTACAGCTTCAAAAAGAAAACCCCATCAGGTGCCAGAAACTATGTTACCTAATGCAATCACTTCAAAACACAGTCCAGGGGCCACGTTTGCTAGCTCAGGCATGTCTGTATACGCCACGTATACAATATACATATGTTGGGAAAAAAATAGAGAATACGTGACAGGCTTTGCACTACACTCTGGCACGACAGCTGCGAATTCTCACCTATGGAGCATGAACACCAGCTGTGAAGCTAACCTACAAGCCTTTAGCATATTCCAGACCGAAAGACTAGTCCGAATGCCTCGATTTATGGACTGAAGCATCGCTAGGTTGTGCTCTTGAGTAGCTGAATGTGTTGCTTTAACAATTACTCTTTAGAGAAAAAAAGAAAGAAAACTGCAACTCAGTACTGCCTGAGCCCCCTCCACTCCTATACCTTCTTTTTTTAAAGACCCTGTTTACAGCTTCTCTACAGAAAAGCAAGCAGTCAAGAGGTATTTGTACAGTTGCGTGTCCAGAGCAAAAACAACAACAACAAAAAAAGAAAGCTTCACTACGTAAATAGAAGCCACCTAGGGCGAAGTTTCTCTTTCATCCCGCAAAGAGGCAGCAAAGAGTGTTCGGTGCTGGTCTCCAACAAAGGGAGCTTAAATATACATCTGCTTCTGCGAATCTTCTGAAATACATAGATGTATATATATATATATATGTATATATATAATATATATCTCTCCCGTTCTAAAACACCGACAAACAAAGAACAGAACAAGCGAGAGAGATTTTGGAGGAGCCTCTCATTTGCTTGACGCAGTGAGGCCCATCCCTGTTTGAACGACATTTCCTCAACCAAGCAATAGAGTGAGACAGCAGCCCCAGAGTCACTGCTGTCATTGTGGAGGGCCTGTTTTGTTATGCCTCAGTTTTCGTGAGTTTTCGTTTTAGTGATTTTCTTTTTTTGTGTGTGTGTGTTTTCTGTTGATCCAACATGCTCACACTGCCTGCTTGACTAGATGTTAAGACACCCGTGGAATTTTTTTTTTTCTTTTTTACAACTGCCCACACACCCACACAGGCACACTTGTATGCAGACACACACCCACACATGCAAGCACCCCCGCAAGCATACACGCACACACACGTACACGCACGCACACAGAAAGGCATTGCTCATCCAGAAGACCAGCAGCGTGGGCCGGTCATGTCGTGGCTGTCCGTTGAAACACTAGTTTCTTGATTGCGTGGCCAATTGCAGTCAAATCTGAGCACTGTCTGTTGGCAAGCCAAGCCAGCCTCCCACGGCCTCCAAGAAAGCAGACGACAACACTGTCTTCTCTCTCTCCCAGCGGCAGCGAAGGAGAGAGAGGAAGGCTCGTCGGCAGCCGAGGGCACCTTAGATGCTGGACTCCTTCGGTGACAAAAGCCCGGCCGTCTCTAAGGCGCTCTTGATGTTCAGTGGCACGTAAAAGTCATCCATGCCCTTGTTGTCCCCAGGTGGCAGAAGCGACAGGACATCTGAAACGTCGTAAGAAAAGCCTTTGCACACAATGAGAATGGACAAGGACATCCCTATCCACTGTCGTGGCAATGAAAGCTCGGAAATGAGAACTGGGAAATTCCACAAAAGAGTGAAACAGGTCGTATATCACACATTTTTGATTGTCCAATTCGTGGCACTTATCATACCAAAGCAAAACTATGGCTATGAGAGCCACCATAATGGAGGACTAGGGGTTCATCTTGACCCCCTAGGATTTGTTATTCTGTATTTAAACCAAGTACCCACAAACGTTTATACATTTCACTACCCTCACAATGTGGCCGCCACAGCCAAGAACTGAGCCCGCATTGCTATCTTCACACAGTGTCAGGAACATTTTTGGCTGTCTACATTGACGCATCCACTGCCGAAGGACACCAAATCTCACGAAGCTGATAGTGTCGCCAGAAGTGACTGCTGGAGAATAATGCCTGGGAACAAAACAAAAAGTGCGGCCCCGCAGCTGATGGCCATTATGGGACGTATTTTTCACCAAAGTCCACTCCATATTTCGTATTGTGATGTGCAGTTTTGTCTCGTAGGCTCACAAAAGCTTTGCTCACGCCAATTCTTAAACTGTGTGAAATCTGCATAATTTTTTTTTTCTACTTCGAGGGCTACCATTTCGCTACAGCGATGTCTGTTGTTCGCTTTTCTGCTTGTCTCGTGTTTTGCTGTGGGCTGCAATTCCAGATGTATGGTGGGTTTTAAGTGCAAGGTTGTGGAGTACGCGGTGGAACGTGGGAATCGCGCTGCTAGCAGGCATTTAAGTCTTGACGAGTAAGCATGTGTTAATGATGGAAGCAGCACAACAAGCTGCTTGATACAAATCAGATGCGTCGTTCCTCTCGGAAGCTGAAACACACAAATCTGTTCCTGTCTGCAAACACAAATCTGTGACTGTTTGCAAGCACTGAACGTGTATGTTTGCTGCAAAGTTAACTAATGCATTTTTAAGTCAGTATTGTCTTGCTTTTAAATTTTTGCTCTCTTGAAGAAGCACCCATAAAATTTACCCTGCATGTTACAAGCACCCCCCCAACCCTGTTTCAGTATTTTTGTAAAAAGAAAAGCGTGTTCATTACACAAGAAAAATACCATATGTCAATTTGCAAACGTGCCTTTCTCTAAAAGTTTATTTTGAAAATGCCCGCTGATTTACTTTTTCAAAAACTCGCAAGTAACTCATTTTAAAAGCTTGAAAAAGAATTTTTTTAAATGTTGCAACCTTCCTTTTTCTCTTTTCTGGGAATGCTACAAATGATCAGACTGTTTTTAGCATGCATCCCTGAAGTACAGCAAAAAGTATTTCCTGCAAAGCAAAATGTGTCCAGCCCTTCTAACCTTTCTTTAGGTGCCAAGATCGAGACAAACAAGTTTTATTCTAAATATAATTGACTTGAAGCTTACTCAGGCCTTGTATTAGTGACTAACAATGTTGATATCATGTTCATTTATTAGAGGGGTGCAACGTAGTAGCGTGGACCAACGGACCTGTGGGAGTGGGCGGAACCGTCTTGTAGAGACACGAGATCCTCTCTTCCACGCAGTAAGCCGACAGCCGGGCCTCTGCGTCGTGGTCCCAGCACTCCTCTATCGTGTCGATGATCACCGCCAAGCCCTGGAATTGAGAACAGCGAAGAACATGGCAGTTGAATGATGAATGGAAAACTAGCCCCAACAGCAAACGCTGTCGAATGTTGACCCTTAGGCTCTCTCTCTCGCAAGGTCATGCCAATGACCTCACAGAATAACAGGATTATAGAGGACAAAGTGATTATATATATAGAGGGATTCATCATCATCATCATCATCATCAGCCTAGTTACGCCCACTGCAGGGCAAAGGCCTCTCCCATACTTCTCCAACTACCCCGGTCATGTACTAATTGTGGCCATGTTGTCCCTGCAAACGTCTTAATGTCATCTGCCCACCTAACTCTCTGCCGCCCCCTGCTACGCTTCCCTTCTCTTGGAATCCAGTCCGTAGCTCTTAGTGACCATCGGTTATCTTCCCTCCTCATTACATGTCCGGCCCATGCCCATTTCTTTTTCTTGATTTCAACTAAGATGTCGTTTACCCGCGTTTGTTGCCTCACCCAATCTGCTCTTTTCTTATCCCTTAACGTTACACCCATCATTCTTCTTTCCATAGCTCGTTGCGTCGTTCTCAATTTCAGCAGAACCCTTTTCGTAAGCCTCCAGGTTTCTGCCCCATATGTGAGTACTGGTAACACACAGCTGTTGTACACTTTCCTTTTGAGGGATAGTGGCAACCTACTGTTCATGATTTGAGAATGCCTGCCAAACGCACCCCAACCCATTCTTATTCTTCTGGTTATTTCAGTCTCATGATCCGGATCCGTGGTCACTACCTGCCCTAAGTAGATGTATTCCCTTACCACTTCCAGTGTTTCGCTACCTATCGTAAACTGCTGTTCTCTTCCGAGACTGTTAAACAGTACTTTAGTTTTCTGCAGATTAATTTTCAGACCCACCCTTCTGCTTTGCCTCTCCAGGTCAGTGAGCATGCATTGCAATTGGTCTCCTGAGTTACTAAGCAAGGCAATATCATCAGCGAATCGCAAGTTGCTAAGGTATTCTCCATCGACTTTTATCCCCAATTCTTCCCACTCCAGGCCTCTGAATACATCCTGTAAACATGCTGTGAATAGCAGTGGAGATATCGTATCTCCCTGTCTGACGCCTTTCTTTATAGGGATTTTGTTGCTTTCTTTGTGGAGGACTACGGTGGCTGTGGAGCCGCTATAGATATCTTCCAGTATTTTTACATATGGCTCATCTACACCCTGATTCCGTAATGCCTCCATGACTGCTGAGGTTTCGACTGAATCAAACGCTTTCTCGTAATCAATGAAAGCTATATATAAGGGTTGGTTATATTCTGCACATTTCTCTATCACTTGATTGATAGTGTGAATATGGTCTATTGTTGAGTAGCCTTTACGGAATCCTGCCTGGTCCTTTGGCTGACAGAAGTCTAAGGTGTTCCTGATTCTATTTGCGATTACCTTAGTAAATACTTTGTAGGCAACGGACAGTAAGCTGATCGGTCTATAATTTTTCAAGTCTTTGGCGTCCCCTTTCTTATGGATTAGGATTATGTTAGCGTTCTTCCAAGATTCCGGTACGCTCGAGGTTATGAGGCATTGCGTATACAGGGTGGCCAGTTTCTCTAGAACAATCTGACCACCATCCTTCAACAAATCTGCTGTTACCTGATCCTCCCCAGCTGCCTTCCCCTTTTGCATAGCTCCTAAGGCTTTCTTTACTTCTTCTGGCGTTACCTGTGGGATTTCGAATTCCTCTAGGCTATTCTCTCTTCCACTATCGTCGTGGGTGCCACTGGTACTGTATAAATCTCTATAGAACTCCTCAGCCACTTGAACTATCTCGTCCATATTAGTAACGATATTGCCGGCTTTGTCTCTTAACGCACACATCTGATTCTTGCCTATTCCTAGTTTCTTCTTCACTGTTTTTAGGCTTCCTCCGTTCCTGAGAGCCTGTTCAATTCTATCCATATTATAGTTCCTGATGTCCGCTGTCTTACGCTTGTTGATTAACTTAGAAAGTTCTGCCAGTTCTATTCTAGCTGTAGGATTAGAGGCTTTCATACATTGGCGTTTCTTGATCAGATCTTTCGTCTCCTGCGATAGCTTACTGGTTTCCTGTCTAACGGCGTTACCACCGACTTCTATTGCGCACTCCTTAATGATGCCCATGAGATTGTCGTTCATTGCTTCCACACTAAGGTCCTCTTCTTGAGTTAAAGCCGAATACCTGTTCTGTAGTTTGATCCGGAATTCCTCTAGTTTCCCTCTTACCGCTAACTCATTGATTGGCTTCTTGTGTACCAGTTTCTTTCGTTCCCTCCTCAAGTCTAGGCTAATTCGAGTTCTTACCATCCTGTGGTCACTGCAGCGTACCTTGCCGAGCACGTCTACATCTTGAATGATGCCAGGGTTCGCGCAGAGTATGAAGTCGATTTCATTTCTAGTCTCACCATTCGGGCTCCTCCACGTCCACTTTCGGCTAACCCGCTTGCGGAAAAAGGTATTCATTATACGCATATTATTCTGTTCTGCAAACTCTACTAATAATTCTCCTCTGCTATTCCTAGAGCCTATGCCATATTCCCCCACTGACTTGTCTCCAGGGAGTCAACCTCTGTTCTGCAAACTCTACTAATAATTCTCCTCTGCTATTCCTAGAGCCTATGCCATATTCCCCCACTGACTTGTCTCCAGGGAGTCAACCTGGTCTCACAGGGAGTCAACCTCGGCATAGCGGTAGGGTTAATCACAAAGGTTAACATAATCGTTCACATCTCAAGAAGCTTTTTATATAGAAAGATGATATTTGCCGGAATATTGTGCCTGTCCTTTGCATTGAAAATGTATATTCTCAAAACTTTTAGGGTTTTTGTCAGTGTGAAGCAACAATGATGTTATTACATAACTTTTTCTTTTTTTCTAGAAAATTATTTAGCTATATTTTTTTCTAAAGTTCTTTAAAATAAACATGTTTGCAACTATAGTGGGGTATAACTTTAGAAAATAGGAGAGGCCCCGCCCAGATGACCGAAGTGTGACAGCCGATTGCCTCCGTGACTAAAATAGTCCCTGTCAAAAAACCGTGCTTTTAAAACGCGTAATTCTGGGTATAAACAAAGACTTTCGTATTTTTGATGACTGGTTCGGTAGAGCTCTCGCGATTTGAATGCTACAGCACGTCGGATCACGCGAGAGAAAAATAACCCTGTGCCTTCTACAACGGTGCACGTCCTCTGCATTTTAGCTTCATTGCAAGAGACAAAAGAAGAAAGAGCAGCTCTGCATGGCTTTTGGGTTGGCTTACACGTACACGAAACATTTACTACTCGTTTTCCGAGCTTAAAACGAATCAGTCCCCATTTAACGAGTACTTAGAAACACCACGGAACAAACATGCGGGATGTTTGTTTGTAGTGGTGTGACGCCGCGAAATCCTGTTTTCAGACGAAGCAGAACGCAGCGTCAGCGATGCTCGTTGCAATCTTTCGTTGCTGGATCACAGCTCAGAATAAATGCACGCAACACGGATGGTGCATCGTAAGCTCGCGATAATATTTCCGGCTTGGTAGACCACCACGAACAGTTTGGGAATTCCCTCTGACGAGGAGCAGACGCACACGACTGACACGATTCAGCCCAGTTCAAAGTCTTTTCCATCTTCTCCATCGGCGGGGTCACCGTCCGTCCGGCTCATGACGTCAGTCTAGAGTGCACGTTCCATTAATAGAGGCTCGTGTGTATCTGCCTTGGAGGAGTAAACGCCCCTTTTTTCGAAAGTTGTGCCCCCCTATAGTAAAGTCGGAAATAAAATTTCCTGTCATTCAGTTTGCTACTATAGACTTTAGTATCAAGCATGCCCTGCGATAGGAAAAAAAAGTATTTGCTAGACTACCCAAGAACTGCTGCTTTTCCCGCTGGGCAGGAAATAGTTAAAGGCTGTTAGCAAAAGATGACGGTTGCCAGCTCTGCAGCTTTGTCAAGCTTGCTTCGATAGTATGTACTACGTATTTATGAACACTTTAGCCAAAGTGAAATTTAATTGCAGTTAGCCTTTACGTTAACTGTATTAGTTAAGCTACACTTCTGGAATAGTAAAAGAGCCACTTTTACTATGGCTGTAGACTTTGTATGATGCCAGGAACATATAAAAATTAATGAATCGTGGTGAAGCCATGATTAATTTCCAGCAGCAGTTTGTTGTGACACCATAAATTTTGACAGCCTCTGCTTGGACATAGTTAAGTGCGCATCGCTAAACAAAAACTAAATGAGTCAAAAGCTCAACTTGGCAAGTTTCAAGAACATTTTCAGCACGAAAACTGCCCGAATACTCGAAAAACTTCGAAATTCTCAACGCATCGCACTGATGTACACGCACTGAAGTTTCAGCACAAAATTCAAGAAACATAAGTCCTACCCCAATTTTTTCCTAGTAATTGACGCCTTTCAGCCAAATGGGTGAAAATTAGTGCTTCTCTTTATTGTAAGCAGGAATTCCTTGAGCACATTTATGGGCAAACATAGCAATTGAAGTGTAACTTTGGCAGAGCAAGTAGACTACTGTACAATCACCAGAAAATTTGCATATTAGAATTTGTGCGGAGGTCTAATCCCGCAGAAAATACTGGGTAAGCGTAAATTTTTTTCACAAGCGGGGAAAAAGCAATGCTTGAAAGGAAAATAAATAATAAAATAAAACAAATCAATAAAGGCGGGTAAGTTCGTTACAAGCCTACCAGGAGTAGCTGAGAGTCACACCCCACAGGGCTACATTTTTTTCTAATTGAGATGTGCTAATGAAACGCCCTCAAACACGTTTTTTGCAGGATCAAGCTCGAATTATCAGGGGAAAATATCAAACAGAGAGAAGTGAGCGACACGGGCAGCATCCTGTACAGCTTGGAAAGAGAACTCAGCAACATTGTTGTGGAGAATAAGCAACAGCAGCAACTGATTAGTGATAACCAGAGCGATAAGCGACAAGCTACAAAGAGGTTGACTGTTGTTTGTCTCTTTGTGGCTGATAACATGCGGGCATATATTCAAAATTAACTTCCGAGCTTAAGCGCATAACAGATAACAACACAAAGACAAGTGAATCAGGTTTCCAAGCACACACTTCAACTATTGTGCCCTTAAATGAATACTCAATAATTTGCACACGCGATAAACTACTTGGTAAGCGCACTACTAAAGAAATACGCAGAGTTCCTCAAGCAGCTTTTGGTGAAGCAAGATGGGCAATTTCCCTCAATGGCTGAAGGGAGTGTTCTTGTTCCCACAATGTTTGATACAATTCTGCTTAATAATAAACTTTTGTTTGCCCTCGCTCCTGATTACAATTTATGTTACACAATTTAACAGTTAAAGTATGGCTTAATCACTTCTTTGCTCACTGCTGCCTCACACCCAACTGAATAATCACCTAAACTATTCCCGCTTTTGAATTTGGTGACGAGCCTTCACTGCTCAACTACCAATGACTCGGATTGCTGGAACTATCTTTCGCTTGTTATTTATCTGCGTGCGCAAAGTTTTATTTTTTTCGCTTTAATGTCACCTAAACAATATTTTCTTAATATTTCTTGAAGTAAGTCACTCTGTAAAACCTAAATCTGCAAAATAAATAAATAATAATAATTTAAAGAAATGACCCCCCCGGGGGGGAACACATTTTTTGCAAACAACTCAACCCCAAAGTCTTAAACAAAGGCTGCGCATATCATCTGCCCCGTAACTGGTACCTGGTGTTTCCTCCAGTGGTCACGGATGCGTGGCCGCACCTTCTTGTGCACCACGGCTTCCTGCATGTCCTCCAGGGACGGGTGCTGGCCCACCTCTTCCTCAAAGGGGAGCATGTACTCCTCCACTGGACCTGCAAGGGTCACACGCACACATTTTGTCCACACTTCTGTTTCACTATGAAGTTTGGCCACACTAGGACAACAGTTCTCAAGCCGGGTAGGTAGGTGAGTACTCCAGGGTAACCTCAAGGAACCGGAGAAATGTTTCGTTTATTGAACAGGAGATTCGCTTGCCGAGGTCCAATTCGTAGCGTTTTCATAAATAGGTAACTATCAGGAAAGGAATGTAGCCACTAGTTTTCGTTAAATAAAATTTAAAATTACAGGGCAGCTCTGCGACAGTTACTGTATTTGCACGATTCTACCACGCTGCCGATTGTAACGCGCAATTATTTTACCACCCAAATATCCCAAAATATAACTTGGTGCCTGTGACGAAACCTGAGTCGAGGTGCAACATGTCGAAATGATCTTAAGGAACATGCAGAAGCACACAGACACGCACACAGCTGAATCTTAGCGGACAGTCGCTATCGAAGCCTGACGACACTTCCTTTTCGCTGTCTGCCGACCACAGAAAGTCATCTTCAGATTTATGTAACGCATTACAAATTCCTTTGCTGCTGCCAATTGCAGATGCATGTCTCGGGAATGCCTAACACGCGACCCTGCCCGGTTACCCTGTTATTCTTCCAGAATGATCACCTTACGCTTGAAGGGTGCCTGGTAATCAAGAAAGTCTTTTTTTCCCCCCACCTTGTCACTAGACTACGTTCACAAAAGGTGATAGAGCAGAAGCGCTATGACAGGCGTACAGCAAACTGGAAAATGGTGACCACAAACCAAGGTGTAAAGCAATGACATCGGTTCGATAGCAGTGTGGCTAGTATTGTTTTTGATTTTGAGTAGAAATAGTTACGATTGTAACGCACACGTGAATTTGACTGCACTTCTTATTAAGAAAAAAATGCACGTTAGAATCGTGCAAATACTGTATCCATACAATTTATCTTGCACTTTCTACTCACCATGCATTAAAATATGCGTCATAGCTAGCTTGCTTGACTGTTCGGCAGCAGTTTCTTTTTATGGATGGCTCTGTTCACACAAAACAGGCTCACTAAGCAGTATTTTATTGATGGAATTTATTTATTGATTGCTCGGTTGACTTGTAGAGCGCCAGAACAACAAGGGGGACATTGTAGTTTGAAAAACTTAGAATTAATTTTTGGCCACCTTGGGCCCTCTGGCGCACGCGTTGACAAAAAAGAAGTATCTGGTCAATATCTGACACATCAAAATGCAACTGCAGCAGTGGCTGGAAATTTAACCCTTGACCTTGTGCTTAGCAGAACGCCATGTCTTCAAGGTGGTATTCAGAAGGAGGAAAAATGTTTCGCTTCACAGCAGTAAGTGTGCATCACGTGACATAAAAAAAAAAAAAAAAAGTCACATCTTTATGGGGTCAAAGCGGTGTAGTAGACATTTCTTAAGAATGGGACACTTTTTATTGCGCCGATACAAAACACCCCCACTTGGCAGGGTGGAGAGTGGGGTCTTGTCGATTAGTCTAGCAACCTTCACGCTGCGCTTAACAACGGCATCAAAATCCCCACTGCTTTCCTGGGTGTCTGGTGGTCTTGTTCGCTTTGCAGTGATTGTTTTTCACAGACATGTCGCATCTCAGCGATGAATCCGCTTATGTTTTTCACCTCACCTGTGGAGGAATTCCCGTGTCCTTGGGACAGCGTAACCATACCCCCACGTGTGCTTCATATAGAGGCTGTAGGCCGCTGGAACTGTCTGCCAACATTGACATCCCTCAATCTCTGCACAGTTCATGTGAATGGTAAGAAGCACAAAACACCGCAATGGCTCATGAAGCCATGCTCCCATCTGCGTTGAGGACCCCCCAGTGAAAATACCATGTCATAAGGGACCTTGACGACTGAGCTCATCGTGAATGACTCATTGTTTTTTTTTATTATTATTATTGTGACGAGCTGACTTGGCCATGGATAGTTCACAACTTGTTGAATGGCCTGTTGTGTTCTGAGGAAACAGATTTTATTTTATTTTTTTACAATGTAGATGACTGTAAATACTTTATCATCATTGCTTTCATTTAATTAGACATTCCACACAATTTGCAGTCCTACTTCAGTGTTGTAACCATGTTATTAAAGTAGTATTACGTAAAATAACTTCAGCTGTATTTGTAGTAAACTATCATTTTACAGCACAAAAACGGATAGTGTAATCATGATAGAAGGCTTGGTAAGCCAGAAAAGATACAAAAATGAAATACGATGGCAATGCTGCCTTGAAGTTGCCATACCAGGTCGCCCTGACGTTGCGGTATCGGTAAAGATAAAGATCCAAAGACTAAACTTATGAAGCCTCGAGAACTTTTACTGTGCCAAGAGAGCCCAAACACGACGAAGTACTTTGAAATAGACGGCACCACACTGATGTGCCAGCACTGGGATTTTGGCGCAAGATTAAGAAAACATGAAGTTCGGCCTTCATTTTCTTTTACACAAGAAATTAACAAAAATGAGAATTTCAAAAGACTGCTGCCTCGGTTTAAGCCCACCCACTGTACCTCTTTAGTGTCGTTCTGGTAGACGAGCAGGCAGGCGTGAAAACCGTCCCACAAAAGAATGACGCTGAAAACGAGAGAAAAGACTTGCCGTCCTGCGCAGAGCAGCGCGAGATGAGCTCCCACAGGACCAGGCCGCAGGCGTACATGTCGATGCGCAGGAACTGGTCCTGGTTGAAGCTGATGGCGCCCTCCAGCACCTCGGGGGCCATGTAACGGCGGGTGCCCACCTGGGCGAGAAGAGCCGCTGCGGCCTTTCCCCGAACATTTCTCCATGAGGGCACACGTGTTTACTGACAGTTTGTCTCCACAAGCAATCTCTGTGATGCATTGCAGGCAAGCAGGTAATGACTGCACATTTGACAAGGACAGTGGCCAAGTGCCCTACACCTTTTTATGGTCAGCAGCACTAAGTATTAAATGACAGTATGAGTGCGATAAAGCAAGTGTGCAACAAATCAAACTGTGGCAGCCATAGCACCCAAAGTCATGCTGGGAAGCACACTACGTATGTCAATCACAGAGCCAGAGTTCTCCGGCTAAATCGCTACCATCCACGCTCGCCAATGAGTCCCTCAGTAAAGCTTGTGCCTGCGCATCTACGCATGATGGTGCGGGACAGGTCGCACGCCAGTTGATTCCGGATATATCAAACTCGGATCTATCAAATCATTGTCTATATAGAACAGTTGCGAACTTCCACAAAAATACCATGCAAAAGAATAGCCATGTACCGCAGCATTCCATATATCGAACGCCGTGCCAGGGCCTTGCAATTGCGCTTCTAACGGCAAGGAGATTACTTCGATTGAGTCATCGGAAATATTTCATACAGACAAATTTGAAGCGGCACAGTTTTTGGCAGACGCTGTCAACAAGCGGCTGAATCTTAAGGGCAGTAGATGCCATAGAGGAAAACTGGGCAGGGTGCTCTCACTTTTGCTCGCTGCACATATTTACCTATTAATGCAAACTGCGGCCATTCATTATTGGCAAGAGCAGATCGCCACTCCGCTTCAAGAATGCGAAAGGCCTCCCGGTCCAATGTGCGTTCCACAAGAAAGCTTGGACGGCACTCGATCTTTTCGCTGAGTGGCACGGGCAAGGGATGCCAAACTGCAGATGATGCTCTGCCAGGGGGGTTCTTTATTTCTTTTTCTTTCTTTTTTTTTGATTCAAAGGCTTTCCACTAACAGTATTTCAGGATTTTGCAAGCGGCCATGATGAATTCAACTCCAACCTCCACAGATCTCCACATGCGTTCAACACGGCCTTGGAGAAGCAAATTGATAAGATTCCACTTCTCGCGACCTCAAGACACTGTCCGAGAGGTGTGGAGATCTCAGAGAAACTTCAGGTAGGCATATTTTATATTTTGAATTGTTGCTATATCGAACTATTTCGGGGTCCCTGTCGAGCTCAATACCGTATTTACTCGCATAATGATCGCACTCGCGTAATGATCGCACCCCTGAATTTTGTCGTCAAAATTCGATTTTTTTTATTTCCAGTGTAACAATTGCACCCCGAACTTGCCGCAGCGATATGTCGTGTGCCAAGTCTAGCTAATAATGATCGCGCTTACCATCTGTCGAAAGCTACGCGAACGACTCATCTGCACGCACCAAACATTCTTAAGTAGATGCCTCATTTCATTACTTTCATCACTTTCCGCACTTCCATGACAAAAAGAGGTACAACCAAACTTTCCTTTATTATGGGTAGGCTTTATAATGGTTGTGGTCAACAAAAACAAAAAAGGCGCCTTTCGATTCTTTTCACCTGCACTCGTGTGCACGCAACAAATCGCGCGCGGCAATGATAGTAGCCACGTTTACACTGATACATTAAAACTGTACCCTATTCATACGTCGACACTTGTAACACAGCTAAGATATTCGCCCAGCCTTAGTGGAAACGTGCCCTGTTAGGATAGTAGTGAAGACAGATGCCGCAGTTTCCGCAACACGCCGGCCATGCGTTTCTGTCACTGGCAGCTAAGCGCGCCCATCTGTTTCTGTCCCCTCAAAGTGGACATGGCTACGTTATTGCCGCAAACTTGCCGATATTAACGATATTATGCATCACTGATACGGAAGAAACTGTTTCAATGCATGTAATGTACTCACGAGAAGAAAAAAAAAATCGCGTTCGGCGCGTTCGGCTTGCTCCGCCGGCCGCCATTTTTGTTTTGGTGTCCCGCACCCGCATTCCGCAGCAAAAGCGGGACGAAAAAAAATTTTTTTTTTTTGCGGGAAATTTCACCCGCGTAATGATCGCACCCCTGAATTTGCGTCAATTTTTCTGACAAAAAAGTGCGATCATTATGCGAGTAAATACGGTATACCTGGGATACACTGTACACTGCTCATTTGTTCCTAATGCTTCGTTTATGCTTTTCATATAAAACTCTATAATGAATGCAATGTAATTAACTTACTAACGTTGTGAATACGCTATGATATGAAGATTGTTTTATAGTAAAGGTGTACAGTTGCCGACCTATAATATGGACGTGCTCAACTATTCAGAGAGCTTCACGGCAACCTCCCTAGCTCCATAGGCGACTGACGAGGATGACTGACATTTCTGACACCTTACAGCACGATGCTTGATAATTCAAGCTCTGCCTGCATGACCATATGATTATCTGGCCACAGATTGGAGCAGAAAGAGTGATACTGATGTTTTGATTAGGACATACTAGAATTGGGGAGTGGCATCCAGTGGGCACTGTGAAAAGCATCGGGAGTAATGCAAAAAAAACACTGAAATGGCGGCGTCGCTGGCGTCACCTTATTCTGAAGCTCTGGCTCTTCCGGCTTCTCTCATTGGCTGCACCGAGATCATGGAGCGAGCCACTGTCGTCTGCTCAACGTGCCGTTGTCTTCTCGACGCACAGTCATTCTTGCCTTGTTCTCATTGTTTTTTTTTTTTCTTCCCTTTCTTTACAGCGAGCCAGTGGGGAATAAAATCACTGTTTTCGCCACACTGTGCAACTTTCACATGAGTGATTATGCCCCACGGTACAGGCAGGATGCTCATCACTTCCATTCAACGGTGCTGTCTGTACAACACATACGCGCCTCTACTTTCTCTAGAAGGATGAGTAAACCTCGCCGAAGGCACTACTGTTTTGCACCAAGTAGCAAAACTTGATACAGCAGAGGGAAACGACTGTCCATGCAGCTGTAGAAGGGTCTCCGACGTGACATGCGTACGGCCGGTGCACAGGTTCGTTCATTCAGAAGAATGTGACGGTGGCTCCACCAACACTTCAAAAAAACAAAAAACAAAAAAAATGACTCGGCACAGAGCTTGCACTGGATCCACTCCCATATCTAGTACACTCTATAGTTTTGATAGGTCCTTCTCCATGCGCTGTCGGCCACGTCGCTGCCACCTGCTTGAAACAGAAACTAGCAAAGCGTAGTAGATCTAGTAGCCGCTGAACCTGCCAAGACAAGCCAAGCTGACAAGCTGTTGAGGCCGCATTTGGGGAGTTTGCAATTTGCCATGAGAATTCTGTGCATCCAGCGTTTGCTCCCGTTAGTGTTAAATAGCAACACGGTTTCTGGCAACTTCTCTGATTGCAATTACGAATAATCAAACAGCTTCAAGTGGTGTCAATTCCACCTTCGATGTCTGCGCTGATGAGGGCGATGATTAAGCGAAGGGAGTGCTAGAGAATTACTGTTGTGAGGAAACCTACGATCATTTGGCTATTGGAGTGTGCTGGACCTCTGTATAAATTGCCAGGGAAGGTGATTTGCTGCGTTGACTGCGCTTGCCTATCTGCAGCGACAGCACGACAATGGTCGAAATACAGGCTTATCAAGTCACGTGCAAGTGCATGTGAGCAAACAACATGTTATCAAGCTTTCTTGCCCATTTGTGGAATAGCTCCACTTCTGCCAAATTTGATATTTCAGGCTTCCTATTAACCCGACTTTCTTGGCAGTCACTGTCAAGTCCATACAATTGGTCAGCGATTGTAAAGAGCTATTGATTATTTTAAAGCTATTTGATATTCACTTCCTTTCTGGCACTATTCAATTCGTATTCGATTTGGTTTCAAGATTATAATTTGCACACTGCTAATATTTGCCTCCATACTGTTTCATGACGACTCTCCGCAGAGTGTTTATATAATACAGCAGACTTCCATTAATTTGATTCCGGTCAATTTGATTTTTCAGTTAATTCGATATGGACCGAAGAACCCGGCCAGTGCCCATGCATTCTTATGGGCCCGAACTTTCATTACTTCAATCCTAAAATCGGCTTTTGACAGATAATTCGAACTTGACCAGTCAGCACACATGTGAATGACCAATGGTGACCGCTCTAGAGGCAGCTTCTGTCTTGGAGGAGCTTAAGGGACTGTGAACGTATTGAACATGCCTCATCTTTTGAAAATGCCTATTTTCGGCCTGCCCTAGAAAGATTTTCAAGCAATAGCCGTAGCTCACAATGTCTGACTATGGTATTTACCAGATTCCAATGTGCAGCTCTTCCTTTTTTTTTCAAAAAAGTTGAACCGAAATTGCCTGCATGGTGCAATCAAACACAAAACTAAAACCACCTTCGTGGCTTTGTATGCTTTACTGCATAACACATGTGCATTGCAACGAAGCTGACTTTAAAAAAATGCCTTTGAGGCGCAACACATATTAGACCCTTGCCCATTTCCTTGCTAAATATTGTAAGCACGTCAGGTTTCTACTTTGTTTAGGAGCTTCACTGTGATTTCTACATTATTTTTCTACTTTGGACACAGAAAGTTGGCGCGCATTCTGATTCAGGGACAAGTTAGAATCGGGCAAATACTGTTAAAATGAATCAGCGGTGTATTCTGCACCTTGTTTCATTCAACCTGTCGGATAATTCAATCAATTTTATCGGTACCTTCAGGGGTGAATTAACGCAAGTCAACTGTTGAACGGATGCTATTTACTGGATGTTTCATTCATTTGTTTATTTGAAAAATACCCCGCAGGCATCATTTGGGGCACTGAGTTGACGAGGCCTCACAAAAACAAAATCGGGGAATGTCAAAAAAGTCAAAACATATATTAGGGCCCAAATGCCGAACAAACAAAACAAAATATAAGCATTCAAAGGTTCTGAGCATAACTAGCAAACACAATGCAGGAAATTAAAATGTTTGAGTGTTTACATTACAGTCGCCGACTGATTTTTCGGACTCCAAAAATTTGGACATGCTCGATTATTCAGTCTGCTTCATGGCACCGCCTTTCTCCCCATAGACCATAATATATAACAGCTGCCGAAAGTTCGGACACCTTGCAACCTCTCGTCTGATTTTTCGGACAATCCTTGAGCCAACTTGATCGAGAGCACCATGCACAGACTCTGACCGATGCATGGTTCGACTTGCTGGACGCCATTTTTGTTTTGAACGGAGCCTCCTTGCTGCCCCACGAAGTGGCGCTACTGCAAATCCCCACTCATCATCATCGTTTCTGCCTGGTTCGTGGCTACAGCAGTTCCGGTCTCAGCTTAGTAAGCCATGTCATGACACTCCAGCAGCTGATTTGTTTCTTTCTTCGTGCACGATACTGCGAATATAGGCCACGTTTTTCGTTTGTGCGATTGGTGTTGGTGTGACAGCGTGATGATGTTTGCTTTGTGTGCTGTGTCGAGGTTGCGGTGATTTAACGTGGCATATGGAAACATCGTGTCAAGTGTCTAATGGCGCTGACAGTGCCCGCGCAGACTGTGCTGGGGAATGCCGGCGCAGTGACTGTGCTTTCAGCCGCCTATAGCGACTGTACGACCCTCTCCGAGATTCAGGCTTACCTGATTGTGCGTTAACGAAACAGCATGCAATGGTGCATTTACTATTCCTTCAAGCCTACTGCCGAGCCCGAATAAGTGCGTCGAAATAAAGGATTTCTTTTTTTTCTTTTTCTTAATCTGCTTTTTCGGACACCTGTTTATTCGGACATTTCCGCAGTCCCCGTGAGGTCTCAATAAACGGTCGGCGACTGTATTGCCATCATCATCCTATTTTATGTCTAATGCAGGACAGAGGGCTCTCCCAGCAATCTCCAATTACCTCTGCCTTGGGCCAGCTTACACCATCCTACGCCTGTATTTCACCCCACCACGTGATCTTTGGTTGTCCTAGACTACACTTCATCTCCTTTGGCATAAACTAGCTGCTCTATGCCAGTACATGACCTACCGAACTCCATTCCGTACTCTTAAGGAAGGCATGGGCCTTTCTACAATTTTCTGCCTACGTGGGTACTAGTAGAATTTAACGACTGTACACTGAACGACAGCGGTAAGCTGACGGTCACGACTTGGCACATTCTCCACCCCACTTTCATTCTGCGGAAAAACCGACAGGCGAAAATTCAAGCATGCGTGTTCAATTTTTGCACCCACTCCTGCGACATCTGGCAATTTAGCGGTGAGCACGAGCCACGAGCAAACACATAAGCAGCAGGGGAGCAATCACCTGTCCGTGTGCCTGCCTTGGCGACACCCCGCTGGGGAAGCCCAGGGCGAGGCCGAAGTCCGCGATGCAGGCCGTCATGTCAGCCTTGAGCAGCACGTTCTTGCTCTTGAAGTCGCGGTGTGCCAGTGGGGGCTTGTAGCCTTCCAGCTTGTTGGCCGGTCGCTCCCCGTGCATGTGGGCCAGTCCCAGGGCGATGCCCTCGCTTATCTTCAGCACCTCGCCCCAGCTCACCAGGTGAGCCTGCGTGAACAACACCACGTTTGTGACACACTCCGCACGGCTGCAAAGTTTTTTCACACACTAAAATGGGGCCGAGCCGGGATGGTGTAACGATTCTATTCCAATGCTATTCCTTTTCGTGCTTTATCCATGGTCTGAATGGCATTCTGCCCACATTGTCAGTGACACTGGCTAGCCATGAATCGTGGATGATAGAGAAGGAGTAGGATCTAGCAAAAGGAGTTCTTACATTATGCCGGCCCAGCATTTCGTAAAGATTTTTTTCCCTTGCCCAATTGTCTTGTCCTCTGCTACTAAAATGCTTTAAAGTTTCCTTAGGCCACTGCACATTTTATCAAAGACATTACACTATATTGTGGAATCGCAAAAGGCGGCAAATCTGGACGAAGCTCATTAAGTAGGGTTGTGCAATTATAGCAATTACTGTCGTATTTGACTCAATTAGGGCAGCTTGCAGCAGAAAACTAGTGGAATAGGAAGAAATGAGGAAAGAATTGCAAATACACCACAATCAGCTTGTTGTCTGGAGCTAGGCAACAAGCAGGCGCAGTGAACTGCACCAGGGAGGTCTTGGTTCTTCTCCCCCACCCCGTCCACGTAACATCTGGCAATAATGCGAGTTTTCAAGTTTTTTCTTATACTATATCTACACACACTTCAAACGCTTAATTCTGTACCATGCATCTCTAGCATCAACTTCTTTATGTGCTTTATTTTACTGTAGTTAGCCTCTGAACTAAACAACGGGCATCACAGTGCTCCCTCTTGTTCACAAACGTGCATATCTCCTGTACGAAGAAAACACAGAAAGGGTAAGCTGTCTCACAGCCCAAAAGTTGTTGCTACGAACAAAAAAGAAGCAACTACCCAAAGGTTCAATACATTCCTAACTACAGTCAATCTGTTCCCGGGAAATGTGCTGCAATACCGTATGCTCCCGGCACCAGGAAGGCCTTAGCCCACATTACTCGCACGTTCCATGTGCACATGTCACACAAGTCACACAAGTTGACAAAGGAGCTTTGACATGCGCTTGTAAAAATGTAAATGACAAGCTTCCGAAAAAGTGGCCGGGTGTTGTTACAAAGCTCTTCAAGCCGACTACAATCGGGTGTCAATCAATGAAACTGGAAATCTTGAAAGACACCTCAACCGATACTGCTAGATGTTAAAAAGCAAGAAGCGTCTTCGAGCGCAATTGCCGAACATTCTATGTCGACAGAACATGGTATTGACTGGAGAAGGGCACACGTGATAGCCACTCAAAAAAATCCAACTCAAGCCATTACCAATTCAAACAAACGAAGCCACGCTGAACCGTAATCGTGGCAGCCTCCTTTCTCTTTATGCTCACTTCCTCCGCCATCTGTTCACGTATACAAACTGGCTTTACAGGAGCACCCTACCTTGAGGTGGTCGGAGAGCGATCCTCTCTCGTGGTACTCGGTGACCAGCCAGTACTCGGTGTGATTCAGGTCGCCATGCTTCGTGGAGCCAAGGAATGCCAGCAGGTTCTCGTGCTTCATCTGGGGCATCTTGAAGATCTCCTTCTCTACCATCCATGAGCTCTTGTCCTGCGCAACGTTCAAGGACACTTGAAGCCGTCACCACTGCTTAACTGATGCAGCGATAGCAATTGGAAAGAGCCACTTAACCCTTCCAGTGTCGGGTTTTTTCGAAGGTGATGCACCCCCCTCGTCAGGTTTTTTTTTTTTTTCTCAGACATTATAAAGCAAGCACAACATTCTATTTTTGGTTATGCGAAAATGAAAAAATGACACGGATAATGGCAAATGCTCTCTTGGTGCGGTCCTCACGTTCCTATCTGACAAATGAGGGTCAAAAGGAGTGTGGTGGAAAAGAAATGTGCCAGTATATCAGTGGAACTGAAAGGGTTAAAGTAGTTCCCTGACAGAAATGTAAAGTAGGTGTTCTGGCTGCAGGTGATGCTATAAAACTAAACAAAACAGTCCTCAAATCTTGCAACCTAAAGGATTTTCACACGCTCGGAGTTCGTAACAGCTAATGTGAGAGCAAGAGACATGGCAACAGATTTTTAAGGTCTTCCAAGGCACTAGCAAAGCATTTTTGTTCTGCTTGACAATGACAAACTGCTCCATGACACGAATGCCACCAGCCTATCCATGTTGTCCCGCACCGAAAAGTTTCTCCCAGTGATCTCCACTTCCTTTTTGTGTCGTATCAGGCTGACTCTGTTATAGACTTGCAAGTTATCCAGTCTCACCATGCCACATAATCCTCTGCATTTCTCTTCCCTAAGCACCCATTCTGTTACTCTAATGAACCACTGGTTAAATGTGACAATAAACTTGCATAGTCAATAAGGTCACAAACATCTGAGCTAAATAAAGTCAAACCTCAATATAACAAAGCCAGAAAAATCTGTGCTTTACTTTGTTAAATTTAAATATCCCTAAAACTGAAAATCTACCTTTTAAGCAAAGTGCAGTCGCCAACTAATTTTTTAAAATTATTGTTACATACAGAAGGGCCTTTAAATATGTCCGAAATCAGGCAATCTGAAGAACTATTCTCCATAACAAACGAAAAAGTCAATTTTGTTGAATCTGAAAGTTGGTGGCCACTTTGGTGCCGTGCTTCCGAAGTCGTCTCTTCACAGCGGCCACATGTCACATGGAAAGCACAAAAAGAAATGCATCCAACGTACTGTGGTGACAAGTGCAAGCAAAGCTTTTGCGTCCATTCCATCACCACAGCTTGCCAACATAATCTCACGTGTTGCCCAGAGCGGTACGACACCGAATGCCATGTCCACAGAACTGAACCGCTCCCAACACAGTCCGATCATTGCTGCGGCAAAACCCACAGCACAGTAGAAAAAAAGGTTCGCTTTACTATTGCATGGACGTTAGGCGGCAACCTGAATTATGGCAACTTTGTTCATGGCTGGCACATTTTCTGTATAACGCCATCATGCGCGCATTATGTCCCAAAAATTGAGCAAGATCAGGTACAGCGTTGGCAATTTCGGTCACTGTTATGTGTTGGTTCAACTGAAGAACTACAATTCGATTTTATCACAGAACACCTACACGATTTTATGGAGTAGGTAGCAGGCAAGTGCGAGTAGTTCTGAAAAGTGGGTTGGCTATCTATATCCAAAATTTGTTGCAAGAGCAGTGCACACACCGAAAACACTTTTATTTGCGGTATGCTAGTTTCAACCTTTAAACTGCTTTCAATGGGAATTTGTCACTTTCTTTACCAGGCTCGGGATAGCTTCTTCCGACTTCCAGATCACGGTGAGCTAACTCTCAAGTATACTTAGACGAGTGGCAACATCCTTTATCCTACTTATCAAGATCTGTTGAGATCACTTGCAAGACAATAACCTTGTCCTGAGGGCAGCGCGTTTAGTACCGTCGCCTCTGTGGAAGCTACCATTATTCACGCTTGTTGCCACACATGGTGGTGAGTACTGGCAACAACAGAAACACGAAATTGTGCATTGCTGCAAGCCACACGTAAAATACGGAATATGCTTCACCCGCAATATCAATGGCATCAGCTGGCCATGAATGGTGGATGATAATAGTGGCAAGGAATCAAGCAGAAGGCATCACTGTAAAATTGCCATCCATGCTTCTAGGACCTTTGCTGCGATAAAAGGCTGATTGTCCAGTCTGATCTCAGCACACTAAAGAGCCTGGTGTTTTTCACCTAAAAGGAAATGGTTGCAGAGGAGGTTCTAGGTCGTACAGTAACAGGCTCTACAATGCTCAATCGCCAAGGTAGTACCTGGGGTGGAAAGATTTTGACCGCGACAAATTGCAGTCCCCAGCGGGCCTTCCAGACGGCTCCGAAGCGGCCTTGTGCCTTGACCTCCATCAGCTGGATGGCCTTGGGTGCGAGGGCGGGCGAGGGCAGCGGGGTGGGCTCAGCCGTGGGCACCTCGGCAAAGTGACCCTGCCGCTGCTTGCGCCGCTGCTGCCAGCACAGCCCCACCAGCAACGCCGCCAGGGCCACTAGGGGCACCAGGCAGTAGGCCACCACCGTCTCGGTCCGGTGGCTGCCCCGAGGGGCCAGTTGCACAGGCGGGGACAGTTTCGTCGATGCTGCATCACAGCACAAGGCCGACTGTCACGCGCGCATTATCGCCACTGTCATCACAGGCTTCCGGTGCAGGACAAAGGCCTCTCCCTAGTGATCTCTACTACATTCTCGTCTTGCATCAGCCCGACCCTGTCCCATGCCTGTAAGTTTTCTAATCTCACAACGCCACGTAATCCTCTGCATTTCTCTTCCATGGGCACCCATTCTGTCACTTCAATGGACCAAATGTTATCGAAATGGAGAACTGGGCAAGTTATCTACTGGTTATCTACTCAGGCATTACATGGTCTGCCCAACTCCACTTGTCCCTCTCAATCTTAATTAGAATTATCAGCTGCCAGAGTTTGCCCTCTAATCCATACTTTTTGTTGCCTAACATCACAATGGAGCTATAACGCTGGTTATATATAATATAGCACAAAGCAGCTAAAGGCACGATCCTAGGCTGGCCGACAATGTGCCTGCCCTGACTTGTACGTTCGTGGCACAGGACGAGACAAGGACCCCGCGCAAAACTAACACTGCAAAGCACCCATCTACCTCCTGGTTTTGCCCTCCTTGTTCTGTCAACAAGATTCACTCACAGTTTTTATCTAAGGAAATTTCCAAACACACCACAGAGCTAATTTTGGCCTGTTTGATGCAAACTTTGGTGAAGAAAGAAACAGCACCATAGAACAAGCACTGCCCCAGACAAAAGATGTGAGTGCTCCACTGAGCAATTGATTGACTGATTAACTGATTGGGTTTAGCATCCTAAAGCACCACTGAGGCTATAGGGGGGGTGTGGTAATAGAGCACTCTAGAATAATTTCGACCACCTGGAGTTCTTCAATGTGGGGCTGAATCCAAGTTCGCAAGTGTTTTTGCAATCTGCCCCAATGAGAATGTGGCCACAGTGGCCAACCTAATGGCCAGCAGAAAAAACCTCGTAGCCACCGGTCCACCAGTGCAGGCATACGCAATCCGACTTATTAATTCCAGAGATTCTTGTAAGATAAGTTCTTCTAGCACTGACAGACGCAGACACAAGAAAGGGCACAGAGACCTGCCAAGCTGAGAATAAAAAAAAAGAAAGAAAAAACACGAGAATGGAAACCGAAAAACACTAAAGTTTGTTAAAAATACTAACCATTATTTGAATATATAACAGGGTTCTCCCCAGAAATTTTTGAGGGGGTGGACATTGTGTAAGGGGAGGGTGCAGGGGAAGGAGGGGGTTTGCGCTAAAATATGCGGCAATAAAAAATTGTGTAAACTGTTTGTGTCAATGCAAAAATCGCAAACATTCTGCGATAAATCAAACATTTTACAATAAAACCTTAAAAGTTGGCAGATGTGCACAGAACACATGAAGCTATTTGTGTGTCCTGCACTCCTCCTTCTTGTGTCTGTGTCTGACAGCAGGGTAGAAGAAGTTCACTATGCCTAACGAAGTCGCCCAAATCGCCACCCTGGTCCTAATGTACGAAATTCTATGGCACTTGGAGCTTTCGTGTGTCGTCTGCTACAAGTCCTTCTTTAAAGGGCTGTGTTCTTTTCCTCACACAAACACAAATTTCACGAGTTTTCTACACAAGATCATTTTACAGGCAGCTGAAGTCAAAGCACTATATAATTTTAATCAAGCCCAATTATTTATGGAAAGTGCCTTGACGTAGCAAACAGATTGATAATCATTCTTCTATTTGGACGAACTGAGGAAAAAGCAAAGGCGCTGGAGTGAATTCTCAATTCGAATCACATTCAACTGGGCGACACAGAGTTAAGCAACTACAAAAGTATGAACACATCAATACAAGTAACACGACAAAGGAACTGGTGCAGAGAGTCACCACGACCTTTATTCGACAAAATGTTTGTCACTAGGTGCTCACAGCAGCTTTTAAGAAAAACAACGGGCTTTCAAGGCCATCCAAAGCCTCGACAAAGCATGCTAAAGGTCATTATGCTTAACATTAAGAAAAAAAAAAAAACTCTTAAACAACTAGGAAAGATATTTTATTGCCGACGAAATGGGGGGCAGAGGGGGCGATAACTTTCTAAGCCTTTTTATTAAACTCTCGCCAATCACGACAAAAGGTGCCTTCATTTTTTCTGGCTGTGCGAACAGGAACGAAGCACAACCCCCTGTATCAAAACATCATGGTGCATCCACCTTTGGGTGCTAAAGCTGAACCTGGCTCGCAGAAACAAGTATTATTGGAAATTACTTAATGAACCCTGCCACTTTGCAGTACGTTTGGATCTTCATTTTAACACACAAAAAAATGTTAAGTCGGAAATTTCATGCCAGTACTCCTTTGATGCAATGCACACACAAACGCACACGACACACACAAACATGCACAAAAATCGGCATGCCATGTTCATCAATGTGCCATGGACCAAAAATGCCACAACCTTTCCGAGGCCCCTTACAGAGTGAGTTTGAAGTGTACACGGCCGAGGGCTTCAAGTTAGTGTTGCACAAGTCGCCCTCGCAGCAGCAGAAAAGAAGCTGGACACTCGGCTCTCGTCGCGTCTCAGCACAATGCTGGCTCTTACTGCAGTCATGGTTGTTTCCCACCCAGCAACCTGAACACAAAACCACGAAAACAGAAAGCATAAGACATGGCACATGTGTAGTACAGGCAATGTTATTTCACATGATCTCATTATTTTTTTTTTTTCCTTACACAGCACAGTTTGCACAGAGAGCCTCTAAAAGGTATTGTGGAGTCATGGCAGAAGTGGCATACTCTACCACATGACCATCATCATGACCAGCCTATTCTATGTCCACTACAAGAAAAAGGCATCTTGAAGCAATCTCCAATTGCACCCCTGCATTGCAGCAGGTGGGTATGTCCTGTGCCTGCAAGTTTCCCAATCTCTGCTGCCACCTAATCCATCTTTGACTGCATTTTCCGTTCCTCTGCAACTGTGTCCTCCAGGCACGACAGCAAACTAACTGAATAAGAGCTCTGAACTGTTCATTTCTGTCCTACCATCAACGAGCCTGCCCGTTAGCTGTAGGTAGAGCAACTGCCTCGGAAAGACTATGGCGTTGCATGCCATCCACAGACAAGGATGGACTCTTCTCCAATTGTGACATTTGCTTATTGAAGAACTGGTATGGGTTTCTATTGCAGCTCTACGCTACCTTCTCTTGGATGACTGTTTTTGTTCTTGAATGAATCAAAGATCGCACCTTTTTAATTTGCGGTTGTTTTGTTAGTAATGATGAGAAAGACAGTATCATGAATTCCTTTTGGTAAAAGCTTTGCTTCCAGAACACAGCGGTGCAACAGGCTGTGAAACCAAATGTGAAAGCAATTACAAACCGATTTGAATCGTGCATTAACCTTCCCCCATTCTCTGCCCCCCCCCCCCCCCCCTAGTATTACTGCCTGCACAACCGAAAGTTGTTCACAAGAAAAAGTAATAAGGAAAACACATAATGTTGAAATCAAGGGTTTTAAAAGAATGCTCTTAAACAGGTTGACGCATTGTCGCATATTCCAACATCGAATGAAACTAGGCAGTGCGGCCCATGTTGATGACAGGCTACATGGCTCACTACATTTGCGGGTACTTTCACTGTGTGACGTGATCCACTCACTGTAGTGATTGGCACAATGTTCGCAGGCTCATGCAAATCAATATGCACTGAAGGTTAAACGTCTCTGAAAGTGAGCGATCCAAAATGTGGCCAAAGAGAGCAATGGTCCTTACTCTCTTCCACCTTTTCTAAAAGTACAAACGCAAAAATTTTGTGTGACGCCTTTCTTTTTTTCTTGTTTCAATAGTTATACACTCCATAACTATGGTATGAAGCATCATTTTCTCAAGAGTGCCCCAAATGATTCATTACATCAATTTTTACTCCATCAGTTAACAACACACACTAAGTATACCATGGCTTCAAACTTGAAGCAGGAGATTATTACGTTACCAAACTAGAGGCGGTAGCCATGTGGGATCACAAACAACTCAAGTGCGTGCCAGTTGGCTTGGTGCATTGGTTGAGGGCCATACGAACGTGTCGCCAAAAGCAGCCAAACTGGGCCTTACAATTGTGCGCTCCTCTTAGAAATGCAGGGGGACCTTCTCTCCCCTATTATACTGTCACACGCTGGATGGCTTTCAGCAGCACGGTCATAGCGTGTGTGTACACATCAGTGGTGCCTAGTATCACGAGACCATCAGTTCAGGCTTTTGTCATGTGAATAGTCTCCTGCTTCATGTCCAAAGCCATGCTGCATTTGGTGCGTTTCGAACCGGTTGCATAAACAGTAACATAATTAATTGTTTATTGCATTCCCGAGGACTGAAGGATTCATAGCACATTTGCTGGGTTGACAGCTACCCAGTAAAAACAAGACAAAAATTTTGTCAGTACTTCTTTAAAGGAGCCCCGAACCACTTTTTATCGAAGTGGAGAAAAGCATTTAAAGTGAAAACAGGCTATTTCAAAAATACTTTGGTGCAAAAAGTACTTTAATGCGTTCAGCAGAAGCGGAGTTGCTAGGCTATCAAGCATGGCCTCCGCTGTGCTCCTGCATTCCTTCTTCAATGCCTTGCACTGCGAAGGCTATGGCAGAGTGGGGTGTGCTCACAACAATATCGCATTTCACTGTGGTTGTGCCCTCTAAATGTCACCGCAGAGTGCAGTTCAAATTTCATTTTGGATGTTAACGTAGACGCCTCGACTTCTGGTTTTCATACCTACGACGCGCTAAACATAAGCCAAACGGGGTTGTTCTCAGCGAACTGCAGAGCACTTAGCCAGTGGACTCATGTCAGCACCCTGCGGTGGCCGGGGTATCTACGTTGCACAGCTGACCGCAACTACCAATAGCAGCTGTGTATGGGAATCAGCTTTATTACAAAATAAAGCGACCAGAGGAGTGTGAGGAGGAGGCTTCTGTTTGATTGAAAGAGAGCGTTTGAGAGAAAGGTGACTTTGCACTCTGCTTGCGAGCTCCACGCCCCGCATACGACAACAAAACTTGGCTGAGATATTCGCAGCAGTGTATGCCACCTGCAGACTATGTTATTTCACCAAGCCCAAAGGGTGGTTCAGGGCCCCTTTAAAGGGACACTGAAGCGAAACACTGAATCAGTCCATAATGATAAGGTATTGTTAAAGAACCCTACTTTCATTGACTTCAAAATGATACTAGGTTTATCATTAGAAGAGAAAATGACAGTCAAAGTTTAATTTGTCAATTTTGCAATGAAACTGCAGGGCCGATACATCAGTGTGACGTCATGGATTGTGAAATATATTTTTTTTTTCACTTTTGCCGTTGTTGTTCAGTAAAAGTTTATGAAACTACAGTCTTTGGCTCTTTTTGAATGAATACAATGCAATCTATCTTAACAGATAAATATTTAACCAGGCCCAAGCCGACAGTGCCAAAATCCATGAAGCTGGTGCAGGAATTTTAAGGCGGCGTTGCCATAGGTCTTTTGTTTTTGTGGCTGTTCTGGCTTACCGAATGTCTTATCGTGACAAGACTGGCTTTTTTGGTATTTTACAAGGCGAATTTACTAACACAGCTCAAATAATTTATCTCGTTAGTGCCCCTTTAAAGGATAACATTAACAAAATTTCACTATAGCTAAAGTGGCTATAAGCCAGTGGTACAGATAATCGAAGTACATCTCAGCAAAGCCACGGGGCTTGTAATTGCCTAGTTATTTGATCAACAGTCTTTAAGTGGCTCTTTAACAGACAACACAGGCATCTGGCGGCAAATGGACATGATGCAGATCCCAAACCCATAGCATGCAGGCGGACCTTGCTATCACACCTGGATACCCAGGTGGGCACTGTTTTCCAGCATTCCAGTTTCTGTGTCATTTTTATGAGTTACAGAATCAATAACTTCCAAATTATTGTACGCTTTCGTGCATATTTCAAACACAAAATGCTGCACTGAGGCTGTCTTGCATATTTCAATTTAAAAAAAATAAGGCTTTTAAACCAGTAAAAAATTTTGCTGCATTTTTTTTTTTTTATACCAGTGCCACAGGGGCATTCTGAATGCCCTTGAACCAATGATCTATTGACTCAAGGGCAAAGTGAGTGCTGCTACGCAATAAGCATCACCAGAAATTGTGTGAACAGTCTACAAAAATATACAATGGTAAACAACGCAATTGAAGAACAACTATTATAACAGGAAATAATTTACGCTCTACAATTATTTTGTTCCCATACTTGAAGGAGCAGTCTGAAGCATAAGCCTACAAGCTAGCTCATAGGCTATGAAAATCCGACCATACTCTGAACTTAGTTACGTGTTGTGCAGTTAGACTAAACAAAAACAAAAAGCTAACAGCTCTCACAGATCTATTTTACTACCTTCAAGTAAGCCATGGCACTAATGGAGAGCTGTTCATTCCATTTATTTTTACTTCGTTTTGAAAAGAAAGTGACAGAAAAAAAAAAAACATGGTGCTTGTTCTTACCTTATTGTCTGTGCCTTACATTGCACTAATGGAGAGCTGTTCATTCTATTTATTTTTACCTCGTCTTGAAAAGAAAGTGACAAAAAGAAATATGATGCTGGTTCTTACCTTAATGTCTGTGCCTTACGTTACACTACTCTTAAGCTTGAATCGTGAACCAACTAGCCCAGCAGCACATATTATGTCAACTCCTCTTGGGTCTCACTCTGAGGGAGCTGTTGCTGGGAGGGAGTTGCAATGCTGACAGCATCTACAGCTGAATGCCTTTACAATGAACACCTACGTAATGAAATGACCTGTAAACTGAAAGAGTCAGCACATTCCGGCCCCACTGCTATTTTTCAGGTGTATTGTGAACACTTCCACAGTGAACTTAGAATGAATGATTTCATGGCCAATTTGTTGCTTTATAACAAATGCACAAAGCAGTGTCACCAGTTCCCTCCGTAGCTGGCAATGAACTGTGGTGCAAATAAGGAGCACGCAGAGCCAAAACAAAGACCGCATGGGAAGGTCTGGTATTCATAGTAACTGATACGACGCCCCCGTTCCTGCCCACTCCAACCCGTCCCATCAACGTGATGATCTACTCGGAACTGACGGAAGGCAAAGGGTGACGAACTAGCAAAGTGATGTAGAACCTGCAGATGAACCAATAAGTTTGATGACAAGAGAGGCAATAGACATTCAATTTTTTCCAGCTGTACTCGGTGTCATTTCTAGGTTTCACTGTGGTTGCTCATAAAGTCAGATGAAGTGTGCAGAAGAGAATTTCCAGCATCTTTCACTATGTATCTCCTAAATTCACATTCAATAAAGGCCTTCTTATGCTGAATGCGCTTAGCCTGCTCTAATGCAAGCAGTATGATGCACACTCTTTAAAATGAAATTACTAGCATAACGAAGGATTTTGGCAGTCCACTGTTATAAAGGCATTCGACTGTATTTGCTCACATTCTACCAAATACTAGACAGATTAGCTTAACTGGAAGAGCTTTTCTCTAACTGTGAAGGTTTATTCCTGAGGAACTTGTATGGGTTTCTTTTTTACCTTCTCTGCGCTACGTTTAGAAAGCGGATGCCTACTGTACCTTTCACAAGACACAATAACCATGCAAAAATATACGCGCCGCTAAGGCATCCTTTGGCATCCTGTGACGTAGCAAATAGACAAGGAACTGCGTCTTCTCCCACTGCCCAGATCGATTAAGGGAAAGGAAGTAAGCGTGACGTGCAGTTCACTCACGAGGCAGGGGTGCTCCCATCATCCTGCAACGCCCACTTCCCGAACACACCTTGGGACACCCACACCACCAGCCACTCCCCTAATGCCAGGAAGACTAAACGCTTTTCCATGTGGCACAAGAGAAGCCTATGAAACTAGAAAAACTGATTCTACAACACCTCTCCAACAAGATAAGAGTGCTGGACGTAGCTGAGCAAAAAATATTCCTCTAGCATGATCTGAAACTTGACAGTACTGTCCACTGTTAAACTGACACTAACGAGAAACACCAACTAAGTTTATACTGACCAAGCGTTCTTTCAAAACTTCTTTCATTAATCTCACACTACTAAATCGATTATCAGAACAAAAAATTGAAGTTCAAATTTGAATTTTTGAATTTTGCACCGGTATCCCACCATCGTTACATTAGTGTGACATCACGGATTTCAAAGTACTTTTTCGTATTTCAGTAGTTCCAGCTCAGTAAACATTTTTGAAATTTGCTAATATCAATCTAGCTATATTTTAATACAATGCAGTCAATCTTTCCCAATAAAAAATTAGCAAGGAGCAGAGGCCACCAAAACCTATGGCATCACGGCGAGCTGGTATGGGAACATCAAAACAGCGTTGCCACCTGTCTTTTGTTTTTGAGTATTTTCTGGCTTACCAAGCATTTTCTCGCACTAGGACTGCCTTTCTTGATATTGTGGAAGTATGATTTACAAGCACAGCTAAAATCATTTTTCCTTTTAGTGTCCCTTTAATGGGCACACCAAATTAGTCTATAGACCCTTTAGCTGGTAACAAACCCAGGCCCTGAACGACTTCTGGTTTTGCATACGAACATAGCCCACCAAATTTAGTGGGCAAGAAAAACAAAGAACGAGACGAGCGAGTAGCAGCAGTGCATTAAAACAGAAGCCCACAGGTCTTCAACACTTTTCCTTCGTACACATAACTCCAATTTCACAAGCCAAGTTTTCTGTTAGTTATACGAAAAATGACAAGTATTACTCTTGAGGCATTATGCGCCTTTCTTTTATGCACAAGACCGTTCAAAGGTATAGCGCAAGCAGGAACGAGGCCACATGAAGACAAAAAACAGCAACACACCCTCACAGCCAGAACAAGCTGTTCACGTGGTAAACTTGGTTGAGTGGTAACGTTCCACCTCTATATTCTGCAATGAGCTGTTTATTTTCATGTATGTTTATCCCTACACGTTAAAAGGAGATGCTCGGGTGGAGCCATAGCCAGCATGCTTTGGCAAGGCTACATTTGTCGGTAGCTAGCGCCATCCTCTTCCTCCACGAGCGCACAAGACAGCCATGCTACTCACCTTTGAGCTTGACGCTGAGCACGCCGCTGTTGTTCTGCCAGAGGACATAGCAGAGGTTGCCCTTCTCATTCTCCCCTGGCCGGCACTCCTCAGAGCCATTGCAGCCCGGAAGGGGCAGGCCATCAGCACCTGGTGAGCCCTGGCACAACGTCTCGTTGTAGTACTCGCACCGCATCAGGCTGGGTGGCGGCCGGTCGGGGCTCACAGCTGTACCAAAAAGCAGGCACCTCATTCAGTCAAAAGTGTCAAATTTAAATAACTCGTATTTCAAAGCACTGGAGACTGCTTTGTAAACATGTCAAGGTGTCAGGTAAAGGTGGTTACAAGATACTTTGTGCATTTTCTATGTTGAGTTTGCCACAGAGCAATTAAATATTATTTGTGCGACGAGTTGTCCTGCTGCATTGCTTCGTAAAGAAACTAGTGAATCACCAACTCAAAGTGCAGGCACAAACTAATTATTGGTTGCAAGCATTACGAGGAGGAAAATTTTTTTACGACTGCTCACGGAACGTGGCATATACATCCCGTCAAATACGACAGAGCCTTCGGCGAAGTGGTCGTCCAAAAGCGATACACTGTACCCTGAAGTGAACTGGAGCCACATTAAGTAAATGGAATGTTCAATTTACCCAAACCTCAATGTCCATAGGTCTTTTCTTGTCACTACTGGGCAGACGCGGCAAAAACAAGTCGCACATGCAAATGAAGGAGATACAACTCACACAGTGGCTAGGACAACAAACGTGTCAAAACAAAAGCACTGCAAAGGTCATAGTGGGCAACCACATGCCATTCAATTCAAAATATGGTGTTTAATGTCCCAAGGTAACAGAGGAACTTATGAGGGCCGATGCCACAGTAGGGAACCACCTGAGATTATTTAAAGCACACCCGAATCTAAGTACACAAGCTTTTACATTTTGCCGCCACTGAAACGCAGCCACCAGAGCGAGGTATCGAACCTATGATTCTATGCTTTGCAGCGCAATGTCCCGATTTCTTTTGCTCTATTCCATTCCATTCTTACCATCCACCAAACTACGACCAGCCAATCCTTGTGCTTAACATAGAAGCAGCACAGCTTGGACCGCTGACAAAGTGAGAAAAAGAAAAGAATTGGAACAGAATCAATATGGCTTTATGACCTTAACTGCACTTTTCAATTCAAAGTGTTATTGCACATTTAGGATTGTGCCAAAGGAAAGTTAGTTATGACGATGCACACAAGCATATTAGAAATATGTTAAACAGGGGCACATAAATAGTGAAAACTTCTAACTCAATCAAACAAATATTTGGAAAAAATACCTGCCCTTCAAGTACTAAACCAAATATCGACATTTTTCACTTTTTTAAAGTAAACAGGAATGGAATTTCACTTTGGCTAAACGGGCTAAAATGAGCAGTGTACATTGTTGAAGTAATCTTGGCGAAGCTGCAGGGCTGGCGATTTCCGAATTTTCTTATCAACAGCCTTTATATAGCACCTAAGCTGATGACACACACACCTGGTGGTTTGTGGATGTGATGCAAATTCCAGACCAAAGCTTATGAGGTTTTGGGAGTGCAGTGGGTGCCGCCTAATCTCAGAGGTGATGCCAAGAAGCCACATTGGTTCTCAGTGCTATAGGTTCTGCAGCATTTCAGGCAAGTGGTAATGGTGGCATTTTTCTTTTTAGTTTTGGTATGAAAATATCCATTTTTGCTTTGGGGGTAAAGCTAGCCAGCTCTCTAGTTAGGCAGAAGTCAGGACGGCAAAGGCGGCTGACCCTTTCAGTGCCAGCCTGTCCATGCAACAATGTTCCGCAAATTTGTTTAACCCTATCATGCTGCAACATACAACAAAACGGCACAGTAGTTGCCTGGCTGATACGGCTACCAATACAGATAGAGGTGCTGTGAACGCTCAGAGCCTACAACAGAACTAGAACCACACCACAACAAAGACGAAACTGCTTTTATGTTTCTAACAGTGCAACAGAAGACAAAAGAGAATAATGTGCATACAAGCTGTCAAGCTTTATAAAGATAAAGCTGCATGGCTTGGCCGTTGTTATTCAGTAGAAAAAAAGCAAAAGTTCGGGAATTTGCCCGTCCTGACTGGGGCAAGTCTGGACATGGAAGATTTATTTAATATTAAGCCAGGACTGTCCCGCTAAATTCGGGACAGTTGGCAACCCTACTGGTGCCTTGTATATCAGAGCTCTCCCAAATTAAGAACTGGGGCCTTAGTTTGTAATGATACATTTTTTTACGGTCGATATTTTGCAGCTATCAATTTCAGCTTTTTTTTCTCGTCACCTATCGCACAGACTTGTCGGTAGTGGAAATAGGTGCAACATCCAAGCCAATGACTAAGGCAGAAAAAAAGCATCATTACAATAAACAGCTCCCGAAGCTACTGACGTAGGTGCAACATTTGAACTGGGCCACTAAACCATTGTAGCCTAAGAGTACAGCTGCAACAAAACAAGCACAGCTGCTAGCACATGCATATTCACTATCTAGGCTAGCCATGTTGAGATTTGCCCTCAATACATAAACCTCCAACATAGACAGGCAGAAATTACATGAAGCCAACCAGTTTCCATCATTGTGATATAGTCGGCACACAAAGAGCATTTGTCACTTTCAGACAGCCACACAAATGTGCAATGAAAAAAGCGAAGCAACCAAGAAAACGTTCTAGCTTGACACCTGCTCTATGTAATTGATGCTACTCCATAACGTTGCCTCCGTTTTCACTTGAACTTGAAGCCAACGCTTCTTGACTAACCTAGTTGTAATCATGCGCTCGGAAAACATTCGAAGTGGCAGGCAATGGTATGGATACAAAAGGTACATGCTGCAGTGACAAGACACTGGCAACGATTGAGGAACACCTAACGAAGCCGGGCACAAAACAGTCAGAGGCATCAGGGTGATGACGGTGAACAAAAATAAACCTCACATCCTAAAACATCAAGCTGAATAATTTGTTCTAGCTGTGTCAACATGTTCCAAATGCATATCAGTGCATAAATGTTAAAAGCTTCATGTGTTGGTATTAAGTGCGTTGCTATTTCATCACCAACTCAACAGTTGCTTAATGGGGAAAAGCATCTGCCGTCTTTTACTTCATGCAGCAAACAGTTGAGCGAGCGCAGGCATCGGTAACGCACACATCATGCATTGTAATGACAAAAATCTAGTTACACGAGTAGCAGCAGTTCGACAACTGCAGATGTAATATTACAGTCACAATCTGCAAGGAACAATGTAAACTTACGAACAAAAAAAAAAACAAAAAAAGACAGGATAATCTTTTACTGCTTTTGTGAATCCTTTACAGTGACATATGTCAGTTTATGAAATTGATGAAACCTGAATGTAATCGACTTTAGTCCTACAACTGATTTGCAACAAGACTGATAACGCAGTTGGGTCAGATGTGGCAATGTGTGCAGCTTTAGCGAACTTGTGCCAAGCTATTGTCACACTCTATTAACGCCGTCAAAACATAGATATTTGCAAGTTGCCATTGAGTCTGGCAATCTCTAGAAGAATGAGAAGCTCGGCATCTCGCACCTAAATTGCATTGGACTATCTGGATAAAGTACCACACTGTCCGTTAAGTGGCAGAAAGATGGCAATATGAATTAAGAGGACTAACGTTGAAAGCCAATATTTTAGTTGCGCTAAGAGGGAGAGGTGAGGTTTGGGAAGCCATGTAATGCAAAGAGAAGGTAATCAGTGGTTTAATGGAGTAATAGAAAGGGTGCCAAGGGGATGGAAACGTAGTTGAGAGTGGAATAAAGTTCAGTGGAAATTACCAGGTTTGCATTTGGACCAGGTTAGGAAATTTACAAGGATGTTATGGAGCGTACTGATGCAGGATGGGAATAATTGAAAATAACTGTAAGAGACCTTTGTCATGCAGCGTACGGACATAGCCCCTTCAGGCACTGTGATCGTTTGTCAAAAGCAAAAGAGTTAGAAAGTACATGGCTGAGTCATTGCTATCAGTGTAATGTATGTCATCATGTAGCGGGCTCAGTTTTTCACAATGTTCTTCATCGGGCACATTTCCTTAAGTGGTTGGATAACGTGCTTTCAAAGTATGCTAGAAA
Organism: Dermacentor andersoni; assembly: GCF_023375885.2. Lineage (NCBI taxonomy): Eukaryota > Metazoa > Arthropoda > Arachnida > Ixodida > Ixodidae > Dermacentor > Dermacentor andersoni. Next base: position 61,240,996 of record NC_092818.1, read on the forward strand.
TTAAATAATTCATCTTCTCATATCTGACATTCCTGTACAGAGAGTGGAACATGGAGTCCATATTCTGTGAACCTGGCAAAACTCACTGAAGAATTGAAAACCCTTACTTTGCTCTGAAGCTAAAGGTTTTTCACAACTCTGAAGACTCAAGAAATGTGGTCAAAGTAAATTCTCAATGGACATAATTGATTGGTGCATGAAGGACTGTAAAACTGTCCTGCTGAATCGCAAACGTACAGATAATGAGTGGAGCAGTTGAAGTGAATTTACAGGGCAGGCAAGCGACAGCATCTCAGTGGCTACAACATGTTGCCACCGAGTACCACAGGTTGCATGTTCGAATCCCGGGCTGCAGTCGAATATAAGAGACATGTGAAAACACGTGTGCACTTATTACATGGGCATGTCAAAAAAAAAACATGCAGGTGGTCAAAATTAAACTCGAGCCCTCTCAGAAGCCTCATCTCACAGTGTGGCTTGGGCAACTGAACCCTCCTCCCCCCATTTAATTATTAAATTAACGCTAAACATAAATATTAAGCAAAACTGTAAGGTTTCTGCAATACCAAACCAAACTGCTGGCGTCACCGCCCTTGAGTAACAGCGATAAAGTTCGCAGTGACGTCACGAGTTTTGAGATTGTTCACGCGGTTCTAGTTACGTTGCTTATAGACAAAAAAAAAAAAATGGAAGGGGGGAAAGAAAAAAGGAACGACTACATAGCATTATGGCAAACAGAAGGGTCAACCCAGCCAGTTTGGAGAAATTTGGCTGCGCCAAAATTGCTCGTTAGGAAGACGTACTTTAAAGTCAGTGACGTCACACTGACGTGCCGGCGCAGAGATTTCGGCGCGAAATACAAAGGAGGGAAGTGCGACGTTGTTTTCCAGTAAAATCTTTTGCTTTGTTTTCTTCCCCGCGAAACTAATAAAAATAAGAATGTTGAAAAAGCACCTTACCACACTAAACCGATTTAGTAATCTTGTCCTTTCAAAAGCTCACGAGATCCTTACGTCTCGGTGCACCAGAGAGTGCATTTTTAGGAACTGTACTACAAGCGCAAGAAAACACGGACGAAAAAAGGTACACACACACACACACACACATGCGCACGTGTGTTTGCCTTTTTTCGTCCGTGTTTTCCTCGCGCTTGTACAGTTCTTAAACACGGAGTACCAACATGCCGAGACTGCCACATTGCTGAGCGTAAGCGAAACGTCGTTGGCTCAGAAAATTTATTTCTCTCTAAGCGCAACAAATGTGGACAGAGAGAAAGACACTTCGGGCCCACACTTGTCAGGGATACCTCAAACGTCAAAAAAAAAAAAAAAGTAAGAATCCACCCTTGGGTCCCAGAATTTTCGCAGCCTAGGGGTGTAGTACTTTTTCAAGTGTTCCCATATCTCGAGTGTGGACCAACGTTCTCACAGAAAAACAACCCAAACGGTGTCGGTAAGCTTCTGACAGCGCACCGCTACGCTCCAGCAGATTTTTCTTTCTATAAAAAAAAAAAAAAAGAGAAAAAGAAAAAAGAACTTCTGCTCGGCACGGGTAATTGAAAAAAAGAGAGAGAGAGAGAGAGAGAGAAACAGTGCAGCGCAGATGGTTTCAATCTCCAGAAAATCACCAGGAAATGTTCCCAAGCGGAAGCCGGTTGGTTAACGGTATCTCTCGACGAGCGACTAAAATCTATTAAACACGTGCTCCTACCGATTCGGCTTCACGGGAAAGCAACGCAGAATGCGACACAAACAATTGACGCTTTCTTTTTTTTTATTTTTTATTGTTGACATCATAACTAGAAAATAACCCGTAAAAATAACAAGGATGTTCCTGGTGGTTTACGCTAACGTCAAGTTCACGGGGAGCAATCTATATTATTCGCGGAAAAAATCTCGAAATTTCGCCACTGCGCAGTCGCGTATGGATGTTAACAGAGGGGACACAAAACGCAGACGTCAACACAAACCGATCGCGTATCTGTGTTGACGATAAAAAGGGCGTATGCTAATTCAAGGTTACTGTGCTGGCACGAGGCACGTGCCGCAGAAAAAAAGAAAAAAAGAAGGCGAGAGCGCGGGAGCCACCGAGCCGTCAACAAACCCAGCAAACCCATTAACGAGTTCCCGACAAACCCATCAACCGCAGCATGGCAACGGGATGATCGAGCAAACACGGCAACCAAGGAGGTTATATAAAACTTCACATATAACCTTGACGGCAACTCCCTACCACAATGTTTGAAGGCGGAAGTGCAGGCGAAGCCTGGGGACAAGAGATTTTTTTCGGCACGATTACGTCAGCAGGGACGCTGGACTCTGGGTTGTGGCTACGGCTAAAGGGGCTCGCGATATGCTCGCTCCCAAATGTGACCGCCGCTACAGCGTCGTGGGCATAACGGCAATACCAGCTCTTTTCCTGGTTACGTGGTGGATCATTCACAGCGGGCTCTCACAGTCGTTCCGCTAGCCCAGTTTCTCAAAAGGGCGCTCGCCGCCTGAAGGAGAAAAGCAAAGCACACGTGACCCTTCCAGCCTTGATAAGTATACGCGAAGAAATGGGACGATTAATCCCGTGCGATCGCTGGCGACGGGTCACACCACGGGCAGACAATATCCAAAAGCGACGACACGGGGTCTTCCTGCGGAATTAATAGTCATCGGGAACACAATTACACGCACGCACAAAAACAGCCAGCCTGTATCCTGTAAGCTGCCTGCGAGCGGAGCGATAAGGCGACCTTCACTAACCACGATGTCGTGTGAACTTTACAGCTCACGCACCACGTAAAAGACGCGTGGCTCGAACAAAACACACCGAACGGGCGAATATACAGGAGTCGAAAGGTACGAAACACGTTAAAGTGTTAGGAAAACAGCGAATGCGACCTTACCCATGGCGATACCGAAGCAGGACGTCACAAGTAAACAAACAGTCCAGTGATGGTTAATCCTGAGTGTTTCGCACGGCACACGTCGACTTCTGCGCTCCATCTTCATTCGCTTCAGCCACGTTGACCAGCACACATCCAGAACCAGAGTCTGCACTCGGTCGTCGACACGAAGACGGGAATGGAAACAGCCGGACAGCCAAAATATCGCTCTCACGAGCGAGTCCTCACTTTGGCTTCAATCGTCGTCTCATTATAGCTATCGAAAGCCCATCTCTCCGCATAGACTACGTCGATTCACAATCGGCAGACACTCTTCGGCGAGACACAAACCTTGTCAACTTCATGACATATCACTTCGAACATCGGAGCACTTCCTTTAGTTCACTTAGGCTAACACTGTCGCACGCAGTAACAAAATACACAGTCCCAATATGGCGGACCTTTTTGCGCCTCCGGAACAAGTACCCGGATGAACGGCCTTCTTTTTTAGTTTTTTTATCTGAACGACGCATCGTGTTTTGCTCCGTACGTCCGTACGGAATGGATAAGGAGTAAACTAAACGCAGCAAGATGTCGTGTACGCTTGTCTCTCAGCGAGCGATTTTTTTTAATGATACGCGGAAAGTAACAAAAACTGCAACAACTTGACGTTTCCGGTGTGTGATGTTTATTTTAGCAGCATGCTCCGTGGGGGGTAACAGACAGACCAGCGGGCCGGCCTCCACTCCCCGCCCCAACCTTTAACTTGAACGATTTTCTCCTGCGTAAATCTGCCATTGCTGCTACAAATGACAAGTGCCGATTACGGTTCTGGATCATCGAACGCTGCCGGTGTTGAAGAAAGCCATGTAAATGCCATCACACCCTCGCGTGTGCCCAGTTCTTCATTTTAGATTAATACAATCACGTTCGCCCGACCGAGTTCATTTGCTTAAGCAGCTCGGTTGTTGCTGCAGTTATACAATAAGCTATCAAATTTCTAATAGAGCGCTTTGTAACCTGCTCTTAACGACCCACCGCACCGCCTTTGTTTTATTTTTTAACAGGCTTCGAATCTCTCGCACCAACTCTCTCACCCCTTTCTCTCCACTTGCCAGAGCCTCCATTAGTTTACGCTATTCCCGTTGTCGCTTGCACCCAAAGGTCGTCGCATAGAACACTAAAATTCTCAGTAAATCAATTTTGTTAAATCATCAATTGCGTTTATACGGCAGTAAAAAAGGTTTTCCTTAGCTAGTTATTACTTATCTTCAGTTTAAAATTAAAAAGGGGGAGTGACAGCGCTTTACCGACTCTACGCGAGTCGGCGATTCCCAGAATCGCGAGAAAAAAGAAATTCGTAAAGATAGAAACTGGCGGCCTCCTATTGGTGCGTTCTGACATCATTCCTGCAGCGCTCGCCATTGGCTGGTCAACATGATGTCAGGTCTAAGAATACGCAGGCGCGCATAAAAGCGAACAACGTGCGCTTAGCGCGTCATTTTGTCGCTCGTTGGTGGTGTTCGCGCGTCGGTCAGTGGTCTGCCGTGCCGCAACAAGTGCGCCAACGTAAGCCGGGTTTTGATCGTGGTGTAATAGAGGGCACATGATTGTGGGTTGTTTTTGTTTACTGTTGCGCAATTGGGACTCAATTGACAGTTGGCGCTTGCGGTTCTGTTTATTCTCGCAGGTGACGATTGCTCGCGCTTAGCGCCCAACCCCTTCGGCACAAACCTCCCGGCTCGCAACGGATTCGGAAGGGTTGCAGTTCACTCTAACTGGTAAGTGAGAGAAGTGCACACTGCTTGCGTGCTTCACCTCCTTGATCGCTTCCGACGTGTAGAACGCGCACCCAAACTTAAATATTTTTCTTTTATTCCTGAATTTGTGTAGTTTCTCAGCCTGAAACTTATACGACCTCTTTACAACATTCACTTGTATTATGTTTCTTTTTCACAGGCGAAACAAATCCTACAATGCTTAGTATGTGGTCCGTGACTGGGATGGCGAAGAACCACCATTGCGTCAGTGTAGTCTACAGGGATACGACCCAGGCGGACTACGACGTCTCGGGCGAAACATTCAACCACTCGTCAACAAGGCATGCCAGCGCAAGCAGCAATCATCTTGACACAGGTGAGCACGCCTCTACTCGACTAACATATGCCAGTGTATGCAGACATCAGCAGGAGTAGAGAGCTTTTGTGAGATCAAACATTCCAAACTGCTGTTTCAGCTGCCTTGATCCATCTGTTCACAATTTTTGAAGAATTGGTAACATATTGAGACATTGTCTGCTTTGGCCAATGTGCACGTCTGCGAGGTTTGGCTGGCGTGTGCTGAGTAGCAAATTAATGCACCCAATTTATCACATGCTTTTACTTACTGCATTTACCAGCTGCAGAAGAACTATAGGAATTAATAGTTTTTTATATGAAGTAGTTAAGTCAAAGCATCTGTCTGAATAGTGGCTTGATCATGGCTTGCTGTAGGCTGCACTGCTAAAGCCACACCCTTGCTCTTATTTCATTTAAAATTGTTTGAGCAAGACAGCAACATGATCATGATACAGGACAAGTGCCTTCGTCCTGTTTCTAGCACATTGTGAATCTTAAGTTGGCTAGCCACGAGTGGATTAACTTGTGATACAGTCAGCACAAGAGCTGCGTGACTCATGAGTGTGCTACTTTTGTTCTTATGATGCAGGTGATTCCTCATTTTTCTTCGATGACCTAACAAAGCCACATGTAGGCAGCAGCAACCTCAAGGAGTCTGCTGTGCCGCCCTTTGTTCCAATGGATGACGTGTTTCTTTTCGATCTTCCTCACTTGGAATCCTTGCCGACAGACTTGCCTTCGCCAACCCGGATGTACAACGGTCTGCCGCAGGAGAAAGTGCTCACACCACTCGACAAGCCCACCGCTGAGGCAGCCCTGCCAGCCCAAGCGTATTCCCCAGCCACAATGGATATGTGGGAACAGAACGAGACCTTCCAGGACCTGTCTGAACTGATACAGGAGGTAGGTGTCAGTCACTGCTAGCTTCGAGAACATGTTCTTCATCTTTAATATTATTGTACAAGCTTGAGGGCTTGGGTGGCATTTTCCTGGGTGTAATTTAATGCAAAAGACATGTAAGCTGCAAAATGGGGGGCCACCGTATTTGATAGCTCTGTTGAGCAGTCGTCTGCCGTCGGCGAGTTGAGGTGGAGTTCTTCGTGCGTGAATCCTTTCAGGTGGACTGTGCGATGGGCACAGTCTACGTACTTGTTTGTAACATTCCCAGGGATGCTTCTCACAACCTTCTTTTGCCCATGCAGGGAAAGTCAACAGCTGTTCTGCCGCCTGTGTCAAGCCAGTCGTGCTACACCCTGCCATCGCACTCGAGTCACCGGGTTCCAAGCAGCAGCAGTGATGCCCTATCTGCACCTTCTTCCAGCAGCTGCAACAGCAGTCCCAGCCCAGCGAGCCAGACAACCTGGCAGCTGCAGCCGCCGCCCCCAGTGCCACCGCCTGCGTCCACTGCTACCACCACTACTGTGTCTGTGAAGCGGTCCATCAGCCCTCTCGATGAGCCGGGCCCTTCTCATGCAAGCGGACGCTGCTCCCCCAAGCTGCAAAAGCTTGAGGAGCCACCTGAGCCCCGGTATTCAGAAATGCGGGTCAAGAACAACATGGCCTCTCGGCGCTCGCGGATGACTCGCAAGGAGAAGGAGCTTGAGATGGAGAAGCGGGCATCAGAGCTCGAGCAGGAGAACGAAATCCTGAGGATCAAGGTCAAGAATCTGGAGGAGCTGACAGACAGGCTCAAGAAACACCTTATCAACTCCATAGTCAAGAAATGAGTGCTGGACACTCTCTTGTTCATCTTTCTCGATTTCGCACTTGTCCACGTGGCCTGCGCGAGTTCGTTGTGTTCTTTGCGTCCTTTCATCAGCAGCAGATTTTTTTTTCTGCCGCATTCTTAGACTCATGCCATCCCGTCTGTCATTTTCGTCACTAATTTCTCTTAAAAGATATCTGAGAATTGGGTGAAGTATTGGTGATAGACTATACTTCAACTAAGGCCAATGGGGCGTGCTAGAAGAGTAAGGCATCAGTGTTAATCAATTTTTGTATCGGAATCATGTCTTGACATGCAAATATGAAATTTAGGACTGACTGCAAAAATATATCCTGTAGTGCCAAAAATTTTACTCTCTTCACATGTCTTGTATGTTACTAAACTGCTATGTGTTGGCTCAAAACATTTGAATGCAATGAACCACCTGTTATTATTGTTCAGGACAAGAACTGCCTATTGTGCCTACTGCTTTCCACATCCTTACTTAATACCCGCCCTCAGTATTTAAAGACTTGAAGTGCAGCTCTCTGCATTCTTTGTCTATTACATGTGAACACGGTTTGTACATATATCATTGCCAAAGTTTGAGTCTGTGTGTGTGTGTGTGTGTCTGTGTGTAGTACGGACTGCTGGGCAGCTGTACGAGACTTCAAGTGCCTTGATTTCACCACTGGAGTGCAATTTTACAGATGTGTTCTGAGGCACATTCTATTTGTACATAACTGTACAATAAAAAAATAAGCTATAGAAATGTTGCCATACCTTTGGTCCAGGGACTTTGGAAGTGCACTGGTCAGCATGCAATCATGTGCAGTTACCAACTATCCTTAACACTTGAAGTACTTTTAGTGCAAATAAAATACAAAGAACACACTACTGGACACCATGGTTGCTATGTGATGTCTGGTCATGTGTTCATGTCTGTTTTATTTGGATTATAATGGCTTTGCCAAATATCAACAGACTAGACCAAGAACAAGTTCTATTGACCTTAGGGCACTTGTAACGGACACGCATGTAATAGAAGGTAGCCCAATTGTTTGTTTTGGAAACGTCCAATGACATTCTTCCTTGCTTCTCATTTCTTCGGGCATTAGCCTGGCAATTATACACGAGCCAGGAAAGGGGGGGGGGGGGGGTGAGGGCACACCGGACACGTGACCACCACCCTGTTGAAATTTGTGTGTACTGGGGATACTTCGCATAATATGACGTGCGAAGACCACCGCCCGTTACCGCTGCTGAGTGCGTGCTTCCCCCAAAAATGATTCTTAGCTGCGCTAATTGCGTGAGCGGGCAGAAAAGGTTAAGGGAAACGCCGTATACATTTACGACGCTACAGTTCGCCTAGCAATTACTTTGTATTTGGAGTAACGGCATGTATGTATATACACAAACATGTGAAACGTGCCGTCAGCCCAAGAGTCAACCGCGGTTCGAGTGCCAGATGAGCGGGAGCGTAAATCGCCTCTAAAGTGGGGGGGGGGGGGGGGGGGGGGCGCCCGTGCGTTGCTGCGAAACAACCCTTCCCTCGTCGCGTTTTCACAGCTCGCGCGCGAAATGACGTCACGTCCGGCGTGGACCGGTAAACAATACAGGTGGAGGCGTCTGGCACGTGGCACATAACGGCTAGCCGGTGTCAAGGTTTTAAACTGGCCACGTACACTGGAAGTCCCGGAACTCTTCGATGGTTTGCAAACCGCGGCGCTGTAGTTCATTTTTTTTTTCTTTTTTCGTTGGGCTTATTGTTTTGGCCTTTAAATTGAGGACAGATGCACGTTACTGGTACATATCCTTCCGGAGCGCCATGTACTCTGCTGGGTGTCAGTTATATCATCTTCCCAATAATTAGGAGCGACTAGAAAGAAAGAAAAAAAAAGGGGGGGGGGGGGGCTTGACGTTTGCATGGTGCATGACAACCGTCCTTCAAGAAAATCGACGTTTCGTGTGAGACAATTTTATTGTAACTGGATGACAGCAGGTGTTTATTAAACGCTATCGGATGACGTGACAATCCAGGCTGCAGTATCAGCATAACCCCTCCACGCGATGACACGTGCACACACTGTTGCGCATTAGGATAAATCGAAGCGTTTCTTATCAGAGTAAACTAACGGAGAGGGTCACTGTCCGCGTACACACAGAGATGCTGACGTAGAGTAAGGAAACGGTATACTTCTTTACGCGTCCATCCGCGGCGTTTGAGCAAACTTTTTTTTTTTCAGGGTCCGTAGCACGATGTAACAGTCGCTATTGTAAAAACTGACTTGAAAAAAAATGGGCATAAATAATCGAAGGACGGTTGTCGAAGTCACGTGATAGCTTATCGCCAGACCTGCTGAGATATGCCGATGTGAAGACACGTATCGGATAATCCTGTTAAGTAATGCTATACAAGAGGCGTGTGGGCGCTATGTCGTCGCACACGCCTTCAGGATGTCAGCCCGCCTCACAAACCGCGTTGGAACCCTTGCGCGGGTACACAGCGTGCCCTGGTTGTACACCCTTAAAAGAATTTGCACCCTCTGCAGGGTTGTATATTTGTCCCACAACGATAATCGTCATCTGCCTCGCTTGCGGTTCCTTTCTTGAAAACGCTGCGCTCGCTACTTTCCTGTCGAGAATGCTATGTGGCGCTGATAACGCGCATGCCGTTCGTGACTTGGAAGTACCGGGTTCGCAGCGTTAAAGAAAGGAAATGCGGAGAAGGCAAATGACGATTATCGTTGCGAGACAAAATACGCCCCAAAGGGTGCAAATTCTTTTAATGGTGCACACTCAAAAAAGTGTATATTGGTAACTGTGTAAAAGTGTTGAAATGTATATTTGCCACACAACGATAGTCGTCATCTGTCTTGCCCGCATTTCCTTCGTTTAACGCTGCGAGCCCGGTACTTTCTAAGTCACGAACGGCATGCGCGTTATCAGCATGACGTGCCAATGGAAGCTTGGCTTAAAAATACGTTCTATATCATTCCCACTTCGTTCGGATCTCCGGAGGATACGAGACCACGTGCTGCTCACGTGACGGCTACCTGCCGCGACCTCTGGGCTTCTGCAGGGGCACTAAACGTGTCCCGCCGGACGAAAGACTGCGGAGGGCCAAAGGAGGGCGCGCATGCGCGAGCGGCGACATACTCTCTGCAGCGCTTTCAAAAAAAGAAAAAGAAAACATACGCACGTGTCGCGCTTTTATTTCTTTTCTTCCTTTTTTTTTTTTTTTTAGGCACGGGACAGGAAACTGGTTCAAGGCCGTGCATCGCCTATGGCTCGTTGCTCGCCCACGCAAGCGATGCGTATAGCACACATATGCGCCCGGGCTTGCACTATAGTGCGAACGTCAGTCGCAAATATCGCCTATCGAAGGCGGTCTCTTCGTATAACTTTACCTATAACGTTACGTGCACGCCCCCCTTTTCACCGCGCCTTGTCTTGCACGGCGTGGCTGCATGCGACTTGCATTTTCTGCGCCAGCCGAGCTTTCACGTCCGCGGTGCTTGTTTGTCTGACTCTGCGCGGAGCCGAAATAGGCGCGACGTTACAGAGAAGAGCGTCGTAAGGTTGAGGCCGTTCACCGTAGAAAAACGGGCCTTCGTTGATTGGTGCCCTCGTACGCGCACTACAGAGAAAGCAGTGGCGTAGCAACAGGGGGGGCCGGGGGGCCATGGGCCCCGGGTGTAAGGGGCCAGTGAAGGGGGGGGGGGGGGGTCATATACGTCTGAAGATACCCCTCTTTCCGCCGGCTACACCCGCGGAGGGGGGTGACAGAAGACCTAGCTACGCCACTGAGAGAAAGCCTTCCGTGTGGATTCGACCGAGTGCTTGGCTCGTTGTTTCGCGGCTTTCGTGAGCTTGCAGTATTTTGGCTCAGATCACCGAGGAGACGGAGCGCAAGTTTACAGGATAGTAAATGGGAGGAAAATGGCGTTGTATTCATTATTTAGAGATCGTACAGGCGACTTTAATGCTATCAGCAATCTATCTTATAGTTAGTGCGTAATTGTTGATAAGCTTTATATAATTATTATAACAAAGCGTCACATACCCAGCGATACTTACGTGCCCAGTCACCTTAAAGGGAAGCTGAAAGGTTTTCCAGAAAAAATGAGTGAACATCTGTACATAATGGTTTTCAACCCTCCGAATTCGAATATCGTATCGAAATTGAGCGAAAGAAAGCGCAAATATATTTTATTTTGACGAAAAGTGCAGCAGCGGACACGCCCAGCTCGCGCGTCTCGTTTCCGCCTGTGATTGGTCGGGCGCCTGGTGACGTCAACACTAGTAACCGACCGCTGCCGCTACACATGAAGCGCGGTGCCAGGTAGTTCGGTGCTGTTTTTCTGAGACGGTAATGGAAAATTTAGAGAGACTGCGTTTTTCTGAGGAGTTCGGCGTTACTCCCTACATGTACGAGCCGATTGCGAAGAGCCTGCCTCTCGAAGAAGCAAACGATGCTTGTGCGAGCAGTGCTTTCGACGCGAACGAAAGCAAAGTCTTGGGATCTCCTCGTGTTGGAAATGCTCTTTGGTGAGTATGTTTTTTGCAAAGCGATCTAGTGATCTTGCCGATCTTTCGCCGATCTAGTGAGCTCGTTTCCGGTCAAACAACTATAGTGTTTTGTTCCTGCATGCCTCCTCGTGGAACGTAAGCGGGGATGCGATCGTCGGCATTTGTGCGCTGTCCAAAGCTGTCGGCAATCTACAAAGACGGTTTAAACGCATGAAAAGCTTCCCGGTTCATGCAGTACGTGTAGTGACCTTCATCTGTTGACTACCACTCACGTTGATTACCACTCACGTTGACTACCACGCACGTTGACTACCACTCTACATACACGCAGACGCACCAACAAAGGAATGCAGGGTCGATCGAAGCAGATTACGATGGCACGCACGCAGAAACAAGCGCGGTCAGGCACGGTCGCGGACGCTGCGAAGGAACGAAACACTAGAGTTGACGTCACAACACCGCGCTTTCCGGTCTCCGCTCGCATCGTCAGCGTCAGCAGCAGCGCGCGGCATCCGGGGCGGAGCAACAGCGCAATTTCAACCGACGATTATGTCGCTCCTAATTGAAAAAAAAACCCAAATTGTACCTACATGGTTTATAATGTTCCCGCATCCGTATATGAGCGTCTTATTGAATTCGACAGACTCTTCAGCTTCCCTTTAAGTTGGCCCGACCGTTGCTTTTGAACCCAGTTGCCTGAACACAACAGCCCGATGATCCACTCATTAGACCGTGGGCTACCCAGTGATCCAAGTTAACGTGGAACATGTCAGGGGTTGTGGGAGATACGGGGGTTCTGCTCCGTACTCTTGGGGACAAAGGAACGACAACACAGTAGTGCAAACAATCACAAGGGCATTTATTGCACCTTTCATAGATCAATGCCTGCTAGCCGAGTTGCTATCCCCAAAACATGCCGATGGGCGCGCGACAAATCTAGAAGTCCGACTTACCGCGACCGCATTGCGAGCGAATATGTTCGCCCCATGCTGGATCCCAACGCCTGGTCGTTCGCGTGTTCGGTCACGCCAACGGTCGTGCGTTCGAAGGCGGCCACGCGAGGCGGTCTCGCAGGAGCATGGTCGCAGCGCGCGCGGAATGTCCACGCTGTTCGCCGGCCCGCCGGGAAAGAGGCAGCGCCTTGTCCCTCGGCGCCCGAGTAACCCCGCCGCGGTGCGACGGTCGCGCCATCTCTCGCACCGCGCTTGTACCACTCCGAGCGCCGCGGGCGCCAGGCCACGCGAGCCGTGCGGGAAAACAGCATATCAGGGGATGCGTGAGAGTCGCGCATCCCCACATCGTGGATACACACACACACAGATATACACATAAATACATACTGCAAACTGGGTGTACTTGTCAAAGAATGCTATAATAGCGTTAAAAACATATCAAAAAGGTATTCTGAACACGACAATTGCCACAGTACAGTTAGGGATGGAAACGACTGAATGATGGGGTTTTACGTCACAGGGCAACACTAGGCTATGAAGGACGCCTAACGGTGACGCCGCAGGACGTCTGGATTACATCTGACCCGTGCTGCTTCTTGAGTGTTCGCCCAAGGCTTAGTGCACGATCGTTTCTTTTTCTTTTTTTTGCATTCCGCCCCCCCCCCCCCTTTGACATGCGGCAGGGAATCGAACCGAAAACCTCGGGCTGAGCAGCAGATTGCCATAGCCACTGAGCATGGAAACATTATTAAAAAAAAAGCACATAACGAAAAGAAAACCAAGTACATTATTGATTTATTTAATGGGGGGGGGGGGGTGCACAGGAGCCGAAGTATAAACACTTAGCAACTTGTTTTTTTCAGCAGGCATTGAGTACTGCATGGCGGTGCTTCCTACACATACGGCGCACAGGTACGAACATAATCTCCTCCTCCTACGAACATGCCCATGTGTGTCAAGTGCACTCCCGACGAGCTTTTTCGGAGGCGAGGCTGCGTTAACGCGGTTCCGCATTAATCGCTATCCCAGCGAGTCTGGCGCCCCCTGCAGGTTTATAACCATTCTTTATTTTTTGTCAAAAATGTGGCTACTCGTTGGACGTCGCACAACGCTATATTTTTCCAGCGCAGAAACTGGAAGACCAGATAGGCAAGACAGAGCGCCAGCAGTCCTGCTTCTGCGCTGGAAAATAACACTGTTAAACCAGCTAACCTAACAGTGCATTCGTTGGGCGCGTGTTCAAGTCTCAAGCGACGAGTTACGACACCTGCAAGATAGATAGATAGATAGATAGATAGATAGATAGATAGATAGATAGATAGATAGATAGATAGATAGATATAGATAATACTGCATTGCAGTTTTATGTGATTATGAGAGACCTTCAATCCACTGGCACCACATGATATACGTTAACGAACACAAGCGTATCTACCGAGGAGGCAGGGGGGAGCTTGCCCCCCCCCCCCCCCCCCCCCCCCCCCACACACACACACTGTCAGGAGTGGAAGGGGGTGCAAAGTAGGCCATTTGCCTCCCTATATTGTAAGCAGGCAATGTCGGCTGCACACGTGCAAATCCAACAAAACGACCGCTGAGGTCAAGTTTTGTTTCATAATAGCACCCGTGAAAGCATGATTTTCCTATTATATATCTCTTGCTTTGGGAGGTAGAATTGCCTTTCGGGCCTCGCTGCCGTCTGCTGCGGCAGATGACGCTCGGCTAGCTTCACGAAGCAGTTAAGTGTATACAGTTCTACGCGGTGTGGGACACCTGCGGCACGTGCCTCACACGCCTGCATTGCAGAGGGGGCCGTCACCGGGAGGTACAGAACAAGTTTCACTTTACGCAGCTTCCTTCATCTCGTGTTTGATCGGGACCGTCTATAACCGAACATCCTTGAAAACACAAAACCGCCCTTGCTTTTCAAAATTTTACCGGTTTGTAATCAATGTAGCCTTTCTAACGTTTTCTTCGCTAGATTTAGCGACATTTTTGCGTGTTTAGCGATTTGAAGAAAATCGATGTAATTGCGGTAGCAATTATATGGACACTTCAGGCGCATTCCTGCCGTCGCCGTGAGGTTGCGTATAAGTGAAAGCGTGTGAGGGTGAGCCGGCCAACGCGGTTTAATCGCGAGCTAGGAGCGCGGCCAGGATGCGTGCCCTCTTGTGTGGCGCGCGAGGCAGGGGAGTGAGGCAAGGGAGGAGGAGCGTTCTTATGCGGCGGCTGCTACGGTGCCTCGATGCCTCTCCCGCCGCTCCGTACACAGCTACCACGCGAATCGCGGACGCCGTAGGGACACGTTGCCGGCGCTTGTGTGTATTGAAAGCGGTCTGCGAGAGAGAAGTGGTTCTTGGAGGGATAAGGAAAGGTTGACGCTGTTTACTGCAGCCCTTACGGGAGCACGGCTCAGCGTCAACAGAGGGGGGGGGGGGGGGGGGGGGGGAGGGGATAGTGGGAGCAAAGGAGATAGGAGAGTAGAGGGTTAAAGTGTCGCCATGGCAGCGGCTGAGCAGTCCGGCAGGAAAGGCCCAGTCAGCCGCAGTATTAAGCGTACTTTCCCTCTCCCAAATCACGAAGAAGAAGAAGCATTCGCTCGCGCGAGCATGCACGTGAGGCTCCTCGCGACGGGTTGCAAATAACATTTAACAAAAACCTGAGAAGAACAACAAAAATAAAAATCATCTAAAACAACGCACTAGCAGCCGTATACCACAGTGTGTTTGTTTGTCAGGATATAAAACTTGTTCCATTCAATACTGAGCCTATATAAAGAACAGTTGAGCACAACTGCGGTCAAAAAATACCGAACTATGTCCAAGTGCGAACGGAGCCGCTGCAAGAGGTCTCTCTAGCCTCCACAGCGTTGAGTGCTATGTATGGAACGGAGTATAATAGGCCACACGTTTAGAAAATTAAATGGCTGCTGCATGACGTGTGCAGTGACGCACGCACTAGGACCGTGGAGCCCACCGTGGCGTCGGGAAGCGTGTTCCTCTCGCAACCCGGAGGGCCCGGGTTCGATTGCCACGCAGACCGAAATTTACCTAATTTTCTTTTCAAAGTCATTAATTTACTTCGTTTACAGGAACCTCCCTGAGAAATTTGACGACAGTCCGAGCATTTCTTGGTGTGTCGCTAACGTTCGCGCCGTCGGCCATCTTGGGTGCCACCGTCCGGTCACGCCGCCGACTGCCAGGTTTTCGCGTAATGGGGCACGTAATGCTTTCGCATTAAAAATCATTCGTCTTGTGTCGCGGATGCTTGAGGCAGCCACCGAATGTTGGGGCTCGGAAGAGTCTGCGGGGAGTAGTTGTGGGACGCGTCATATTCCGCGCCGATTTTAAAGTATATGCAGACGGATACGTGTTCTGCACGTTGTGGTGTTGCCCGCAGTGCGTGTTTACATTTAGGAGGTGGCGAGTCTGCTGAGCGCCAGATAAGGTCGAGTCTATATAGCAGTTGTGGGTAGAGTGTCGTAATTTATTTGCACAAAAGCCAGTCGGCACTCGGTGACGCCAAAGCAGAGGGAGGTAACAAGAACCCTCACGCATGAGCGCCTGCAAGCCTGCCACCGAGACCTGAAAAAAAAAAAAAAATGATTAGATAGTAACGGAAGTATGGAAGGAGAGAGAAGCCTAGTGGAAGGCAAAGAAAGAACGCTGAAGCGAGAAAGGGCAGAAATGAGATCCGACTAAGATGACGATGACGGTTTGAGCTTTCCTTATACTAATTAAGTGTGCTCTGTCAGGGTTTGTAGTGTTTTGCACATATTTAAAAAAAAATTTTGGAAAGACTCGATCGTCTGGCCTTTTGATATTGCTTCGATATGAGGTGGGCGGCTTGTAATGGCGTCCGAGTTAGATCGGGGATATTCGGTAGGAAGTGGAAAGACAGGAAGCGCCTTGTCCTGTTTTTGTTCCTTCCTATAGAGTGCGCCGTCACCGTTGGCGCTTGATCTATTGAAAGGATATTCGGTGTCCGGAGCAGCGTTTCTCGGTCGCGCATTCATTTCCGGGTGTAGCGGTCCCGACGTCTGTCCAGTTACCCAGGTGATTTGTGTTGGTTTTGCGAAGCATTTGTGCAACGTTTCGTGTAGGTCTCTCGGTGTATAAGGTAGCCCGCTTGCAGTGTTCGCATCCGTGAGATAGAGGGCGCGTCAGAGGCGAAAGAGTTAGGAACCGTTAATATTTTAGAGGGGTGCGACTCTGACACCGAAAATAGCTGCATCGCGCGCTGTATTAAGCCTTCTCTCGACCATCGCACGTGTGCCAGAGAGAGAAGTGGTTCTTGAAGGGATAAGGAAAGGCTGACGCTGTTTTCTGCAGCCCTTGCGGGAGCACGGCTCAGCGACGTGTGCTACGGAGCGTCCGGGTCCTCGCGAAAGCGCTTCCTCCCACTCTTTGACGAACCACTTTCGCTTCGCATTCCCAAGGAGGTGCGCCACGTGTCCGTCAGGTATACCGCGAAGTCGGGAAAAACCCAGCCAGGCTCGGTGCTGTCAACAGCCCGGGCGCGTTCGCTGCAGTCCTTCGACGCCGCTTCGTTCGAATGCCTTTATACAGCTGCACGAAGTCCATCGTAGAAGCACAGTGTGCTGGACAAATTGGTACGAACAGCATCGTGACAAGCAGGTTATCTTGACTTGTGAATTACGCACACCTGAGCGCCCACCGTGCGATTTTTCACGTCTATATTCATCGATTTTTATTTTTTTCTTCAATTAAGCTTTGTTGTGAGTGCAGCGAAGTGTCGTCTTCTTATCTTTGTCCACGTGTTGGAGCGCTGTTATTTTTTTTTTTTATGATGAACTGTACAGTGTTGTGAGCAAAAAACTGCGCTGTTCGCAAAAAGAAAAAGGAAGAAACAGAAACCGAGCACATTTACCGATCATCATTTTGTACATCTATTCGTGTACCTCAGGCCCATTCGGGCACTACGTAGAAATGGGTGAGGTCCGGGGGTGAAGAATGAAAATAAGCATATACATACACGTATGTGTGTGTATACTCGTATGTGTGTGTGTGTGTGTGTGTGTGTGTGTAAATTTAAAGTGGCAGTAATTCTATTTTTGCCTGCAGGCCGGCATTAATTTCTGCAAAAACAACAAAAGACAATATGCTGGCAGTTTGGCATATGCCACTTTTTGTAAGCGTTCTAAATATTGTGCCGATGGATGCCGAGAACTCTGAGCCGACAGCTAGCAGCTAGAATATCGCACATTAAAATGACATAAAGTAAACAATGTCCTGTACGACAAAAATAATGCTGATAGCAAAATATATTTACTAATTCTTATAACCGGAAACAGTTACTTTTCATAAATGATCAGGGAAAAAATAAAAATATTCAGTGACCACATTGAACGGACCGAGGGTGTGCTTAAAGTATAAAGAAGCTCACACGAGAACGTACAGAAAACGTACTGACCCCTAAGCTTGTACGTTCAACTAGAGAAATGAAGCGGATATGCATTACAAATAGATTCAGAGGTGGTGCCTATTTTTGCGCACGCATGAAAATAGCTGGCAAAATGAATACACAGAAAATACCGCTGCGATCTCACTGGCGGTGTGCGACTACTAATAATACTAGAGAGAGCCTCGTTCAGCACTAAGTATGCTTGCAAAAATCAAACAAGCAAACAAACGAAAACGCGTGAAACGAGGGTGTACAGCATGATAAAGAATAATAACAAATACATGTTCGATATTAGTATAGCAAAGAATGCACAGGAAAAGTTTCAGCTTATTCGCACTCCTTCGCGGACATCAGAAGTGACTCGGGACAAACATCAACGAGAATAAAGGGGGTTATAACCAAGGGCCCGATTTTTATTATTCATATCATGAGATGCCAACAAACAAGGACAACATAAGGGAAATTAGTTATACTTAATAAGTGAATTAAAGAAATGATAAATTAATGGCAATGAAAGCGGATAAAAAACCACTTGCCGCAGGCGGGGAACGATCTCACGTCTTCGCGCTACGCGCGCGATGTTTTAACCAGTTGAGCTACCGCGGCGCCGTTTTCCCCATGCACTTTATTGGATATTTATGTTTTACTACTAGAACTAACCTTGGGTATGTTAGCTAGCGCCACCACTCCCAAACCTTGGCGGCGGATCCTGCATCCCTTCCCTTTTCTCCTGCCATCATCTTCTTTTTTTCTCCGCACCCACCTTTCTGCCGATATTCCAATTTCGTTTGATTTCGTAAGCGCTTGCTTGATAGCTTCGTCGACAAGGCGGCTGCGCTGTTCCTGGAGAAAAATGCCTGCAACTTCCGCGCGACCTTATTTAGAGATAGGCCCTTTGTCTGCAGATACTGCACACCACAGGTTCAAGTAGCACAAAAAATGTGAAGTCACACACAGCTGGCAGAATTAAGACTTTTGTCCAGGCCTGCACCTCGTGTGTCGACGCTTTCCTCTGGACATCAAAGCGCTTCCAAAGCGGCCGCACCATCGTTTCGAATGTTTCGTTACTCGGCTGGACTGCAGCCCAGTGTTGCCGGCAGCCTCTTCAAGGACGCTCCAGCACGACCCACCTGTGAGTGGAGGCCGCAAGCGTAGAGAGAGAAGTGGTTCTTGAAGGGATAAGGAAAGGTTGACGCTGTTTTCTGCAGCCCTTGCGGGAGCACGGCTCAGCGTCAACAGGGGTGGGGGGGGGGGAGAGGGGGAGCAAAGGAGATAGGAGAGTAGAGGGTTAAAGTGACGCTATGGGCAGCGGCTGAGCAGTCCGGCAGGAAGGGCCCATTGGGTCCGGTAGGAGTGGTGATCTGGTGAAAGGCCAGGGGGCGGTGATCCAGCAGGAGCCAGATGATTGGGGCAGGTCGAGTAGCCTGTAGTGGTTCGGATAGCCGGGAGGCTATCCGTCTCTGCAGAAAATCCTAGAGTCTCGCCGAGAGCCCCGACGAGTCGAGGTACTCGACGACACTTAGGAGGGCTGGTAGCTCGCTACGACCAGGGAAGAGGATGTCTTCCTGCCGTGCAGAAGGAAGCCCCAGGCGTCGGAACTCCTGCAGGAGACGGTCACGCTGCTGTAGGTAAGCAGGGCAGGCCAGTAGGAGGTCCTCCAGGGTCTCGGGCTCCCCACAGGAGGCACAGGCTGGAGAGGCGATGAGGCCATGCTGGTGGCGGCGAGCACCCGTCGAACAGCAGCCAATCCTCAGTCGCAGAAGGAGGGAGGTCTCCCTGCGTGCGAGGCCGCGCTGTGGAAGTGGTTGCGGAGGGCGGCCCAAGGACGTCCGCTTGTCCGGATGGCAGGCCAGCAGATGGCGCCGAAGCCTGTGGCTTGTGAAATCATTGGCTGTCACAGCCAGGCTGGGCGGGACCACGCAGTGGTGGGCACGCTTTGCCAGTTCATCTGCTTCCTCGTTGCCCGGTATCCCTACGTGGGCTGGAAGCCAGTGCAGGGACACTGAGCAGCCCGCCTCCTGGAGCGACATCAGCCTTGTCGAGAGCAGGGCAACCCCGAGGCTGGCCCTTTCTGGCCTCTGCAGGCTGAGAAGTGCCGCCTTGGAGTCGCAGTAGATGGTCAGTGGGGTCACCGGCAGCTCCTCTGCGAGTAAGTCCACAGCCAGGTGAAGGCCTGCTACCTCTGCCGCTGTTGACGTCGCATGGACGGGGAGGCGACACTGCTTGCTCTTCCGCAAAGCGGACACCACGCAGGCCGCAGTCGACGAGCCTGTGTCTGGCATCACCGAGCCGTCAACGTAGATCTGCAGGTTTCCTCCGTGGTCCTCATGCAGGAGGGAGGCAGCCGTCTGTTGAAGGGCACAAGTCGGGGAGCGCCGTTTGGAAACGCCGGGCAGCTCTGTGGTGATGGGTATGGGTGGTCTCTGGGGAGGAGGCAGCTGTGCGTTGTTCGCTGGAGGCCTCCCAATCACCTCCTCGTACAGCCCACAGAGTCTGCCCATCTGTGAATGGGGCCGCGAGCGCAGTCGGGAGAGCAGGGCACTGCCGTCTGGTCCATGGTGGAGGCGGTCAACATGGCGTAGCCCCTGCTGCAGGAGGAGGAGTGACAGGGGCCATGCTCCCGCCTCGGCCAAGGTTGCAGCGACTTGGGAGCTGCGGGGAGCGCTCAGGCAGAGCCTAATCGCGGCCCGATGCTGCAGCTCCAGCTTCTTGACACGGGCAGGTGGTAGTGCCACGAGTGCGAGGGCGTACCGCAGGCGTGAGGTAGCTGCTGCATCGTACAGCCGCAGTGCCCACCCAGTGGTACAGCCCTGTCCTCGGGCAAGAAGCTGGGAGACTGCCTTGCGGACCCGGAGGACCTGCACATGCAGGGTCTTGACAGCAGGCAGCCAGGACAGTCGGTGATCAATGCGCAGCCCCAGGTACGTCACTGCAGTGCTCCAGGGTAGCTGGACGCCTTCCAGGTGCAGCCGGGGTGCTGTGCGGCGGGCGGCTGCTCTTGGGTGGAGCAGCATGGCCTCCGTCTTCCTTGCCGAGATGGCAAGGCCAATGCTGCTCAGGTAAGCAGCGGCGGTGTCGAGAGCTCTTTGCAGGGCCGAGCGCGCGCTGCGGTGGTTGTGTGGTGGGCTTCGCACCCACAGGGCGATGTCGTCCGCGTAGATGGAGGCACTCACCGGATAGTCGGGCTCGATCGGCAGGGCAGCAGGAAGCCGGGCCAGGGCCAGGTTGTACAGGAAGGAGCTCACCACTGACCCTTGTGGGACGCCCGCTGCCACCGGCCGAGGGGAGCTCCTCGATCGGCCCACTCGTACCCTGAGGGTGCGTTCCTCCAGGAACGACGAGATGAACCGCCGCAGATTCCCGTTGATGCCAAGTAGGTCCAGGGCCTGCTGAACGACTGGGTGGGGCAGGCCGTCGAAGGCCCCCTTGATATCGATAAGCACCAGGAGCACGGCGTCACCGCAGGCCTTGGCCTCTTCCAGCGTGGAGACCACATCCGCGATGGAGTCCGCGGTGCATCGGCGCCGCCGGAACCCCGTCTGCTCGTCGGCCAGGAAGCCACGGGCACGGGTCACCCAGTCCAGTCGGACCAAAGCAATGGCCTCCATCACCTTGCAGGCGGCGGAAGTGAGGGAGACCGGCCGGTAGGAGCTCACGTTTCCAGCCGGCTTTCCGGCCTTCAGGATGGGGGCCACGATGGCTGTGCGCCATGACTCCGAGCGTAGAAAGAAAAACGTTGACTCGGCAGTTTCAAAGAGAGTGACCCATGACGGGATGGACTCACAGCAAGAGATAGTGATTGGCCGCAAAAGTTGAGCGACTGGTACCCGCATCCGTTAAAAGTTGCTTTCCTGTTTATATCCCTAACGGTGGCCTGTACGTCACCCAGGATTCCAGCCGTTGTCATAGCCTTGCGAACGGCGCATCATTATGTATATCCACACCGCGGCGTCTGAGGCAGTGGCCGAGCTGATGTCGACTGGCTTTTTTTTTTCTTGCTCATTAAACGAAACAAAAAAATCCAATGAAGGTGACTATTTTAGCTCAGCTTTTGTCTTGCTGATTCGGACACAACTGATCACTTCGGCCATCTGGTCAGAATGGGATATATCCGGCGTGTCGTCGAACATTACTCCATAGTAGTGCGCGGGCTTCGTATCAGCGATCTTTTCTTTTTTTTAACGTTCAATGGCAGTGCACGGATGGACTCATTCTGTATGGAAGACGAGAGGTAGGTAGATGAATTTACCAGTGTTCTGTTTCAGCATTACGAGGACCCGCCGCGGTTACTCAGTGGCTATGGTGTTGGGCTGCTGAGCACGAGGTCGCGGGATCGAATCCCGGCCACGGCGGCCGCATTTCGATGGGGGCGAAATGCGAAAACACCCGTGTACTTAGATTTAGGTACACGTTAAAGAACCCCAGGTGGTCGAAATTTCCGGAGTCCTCCACTACGGCGTGCCTCATAATCAGAAAGTGGTTTTGGCACGTAAAACCCCATATATTATATTAGCCTTACGAGGCGCTCTTTCAACACCGGATTATATCTTGAGAGCATTTCGGCCAACTCAAGAAAATTTCCTCTGTTCGATGATTCCCCACTTTCCTTGTAGGCCCTGCTTTGCGAGCAGCGATGTCGTATTCAACAATCCGTGCAAAATATCTCGCCATTTTTTTTTTCTTTGCCCTTTCCAAGGAACTGATACTTGCATCGTCGATGGTTTTGTTCAGCCTCAGCCTTATTTCAAGTGTTTTTTTCCACTGTTCGAGGCACTATCTACGGAGTCTCTCGTTACCTTCTTGGTGGGACGCGCTTCATCGAAACAAAGCGGCGTCATGTTATGGTGGAGGCGGGGAACGGGAGCTCAAGTTCGGCCGCTCGCTTGCTCTTCGGTACGGCGGCCTGTCGGGCCTCCGAGCACGTATTGCAGACGAAAGGGGGCAGTGGTCTCGTGTCATCATTCGCAACAACACGAAGGCACGATTGGCCGGGCGACCACCGCGCCGTGCTTCTGTCTTCTCGCGGTGCGCATCGCGAGACGAGGAGCTTGACTATAGATGCGCAAAAAGAACGCGTCACAAAGGCGTCAACAACGCCGCGAGTAACTGGTGCGTGGTCCAGACGGCGCCAACACGTGGAAAGCACGCTGGCTTGCTGCAGGGAGAAAGCTCTACTTCCAGTCACAGTTTCTTTATTAAGCTCCGTTTTCATGACGCAGTTTTCACACCTGCTTCCTCCGCGACGTCTTTTTCTTTTTTTTCCCGCCGTTTGGCACTGCGTAAACGGAATGCCAGTTCGTAAGACCCGAAAAAAAAAAAAAAAAAACGAAATGAACAAAGGCGCACAATGATGGCGGAAACGGAGTCACGTGTCCGCCGCCCGCGTGTCTTCGGCGAATCGGAGCTGCGCTTTCAGGTAGTTTTTATCGTTTGTGCACCGCAAACAATTCAATTCGCGGTTTCATTTTGCGACTATATTGCTGAATTTAGCGTTCGCTGCAGTTTCAGGCACTGAGTTCAGCACTGATAAATTCGCACTGCCGCCTGAACACCTTGCTTCGCATATTTTGCTAGGAGTCAAATAACTTGGAGCCCCCCGCTTCAACGGCCTCTCGCATAAGTTCCAGGATTTATTGCGCCGACTGTACGAAACAACCAATAAATCATATTGAGTCGTCGATCACGCAGGCGAGCCTGTGACAGCGCCACTGAAGGTTTGCAGCGCACACTTCGTCGCCAATGACTTCTTCTGCAGCGGCATGAGTAAGCAGAACGCTAATCGTCGACACTGATGACGAAAACATTAAACTTTTACGACGTTGTGGCTACTTTAGCTGAACCGGACGTTCAACGCGGCACGAAAAGACGCAAGCTAACGAGTTCGTGCGTGTGCCCTACTGTGCTACTGTAGCAGTTGAGCACTTGTAGACCGGCTCGAGAACTGCGTACGGTTTTCGAGTACCGACTGAGAATGAACGGTGCGTTATTTGGAGAAACTGGCCGATTGTTCTAACGTGCGACCTGCCGTGCACGACGTTGTGTACGTCCGTGGGACTATTTTGGCGGTCTTACGTTTAAAAAAAAAAAAAAAAAAAAAAACGCGCGGTAGTTTGATGACGGGTTTTCAACGTTCTAATCTATTGTGCTCGAAGAACTATGCATACCACTCCTTGTTTGAGCAAAATAAACAATAAATGTAATTTTTAGTTTTTGCCTATCTCGCCAGCGGCGGCCGCATTTCGACGAAATGCAAAAATCGCCCCTGTACCGCGCAACAAGCACGCACGCCCTGCTGGACATGCGCGGTTGTCGTTCAGCTTTACGCGGGGCGTCAACATTCAAGACGGTCAATTGTCTATTAACGCGGGGCGCAAGGCATGCGGACCGCGCGGCTCAAAATTCTTCCTTGGAACGTGCGACGCTCGTACGAACAGAAGTGGTTCTTAAGGGGAAACGCTTGAAAGGAGGCGCTATATCCTGCAGCCCTTGCGGGAGCACGGCTCAGCGCGAACAGGGGCCGGGGGAGATCAAAGGAGATTCCCCTTCGTGGTTTGGGAGAGGGAAAGTACGCTTAATTCTGCAGCCCATATGAGAGCACGGCGCAGCGTATTGGGGATGGGGCGGGAGATGAAAGATGGGGGGACAGAGGGGGAAAGGGAGAGCAGATGTCTGGCAGCGTACGTCAGCATCATCCAGGGGCAAGCTTGAGCGCCGCATGCCCTGACGGTCGCCGGAACAAATTAGATAGCTGGTGCTCGGAACTCGTATCCCTCGCCTTCTGTTTGGCACGGGCCGCTTTTCTTGGCAAGTGTGGAGGCGACCCATCATTCGTCTGCGTGCTAAAGGCAGCTGCTTTGTAAAAGGTAGCGCCAAAGGTAGGCGAAGAGAAAATGCACGGACGCGCGGTCGGCGACCCTGATGAAAGCCCCACCCCATGCACGTTTTTCGCCGACCAGGTAAAAGCGGTGATGGCGCGTGGATGGAGGGGTTTTATGAATCCCGATAGTCTGAGTGTCGGCCATCATGGGTCACCTCGCGCGCCACCTATTGTCCGTGTGCATTGCGAGAAGTGGTGAATGGTGGGCAAGTCGCAGCGTGCTCGTGCATTAGTATGCTTCTCGATATATCCGTGTCATATCAAAGTTAAGGCCCATCTAGGTTTTTTTCCCCTTTCCATTGTTTCCCACGTTGGTGCCAACCAGTCCAATTGCGTTCAACAAAGCCAATCGGTCCAATTGGACCTGTCGGGTATCAAAACACAGTACAGACCCCGCTTGGAAAATTCCGCAGTGGAAGACGTGCATGACCGCGATCCGACCCCCCGCCCCCCCTTGCACGGGACAAATAGGCATAGTCTGTAACAACAAAAACCGAGAACAAACCCTGTATTTGTAAGGATTTACAGCGACTGGATCAGCGTGCGTTGATACGGGAGATCCATCGTGCCGTGGCTGTTCGGAAAGTTCACCATTGTTTTTATCTCACACGCTTATGCACATCATGGAAAATGCTAAACAAACAAGAAAAAAGAAAAGAAGAAAGAAACCCCGCATTTTTTTTTTTTACTTAGTCTTCAGCTTATCTCTTCTTGGAGTTGTTGCTGCAAAGCACGACAGCGCATTACACCATTTACTCGAAGCAACGTTTATAGGTTGTTGATTGGACGAGCACATGGGGGAAGTACGCACGTGCTTCTTCCCGCTACCGAATGCACCAAGATGGAGCACTGCCTAGTCGCTGCCGTTCGTGCATACAGCGTACCATAATATAGCGTGACCTACCACTTCGGCCACGACATATATGATGCGCTCGTATCAAGATTATGCTTAGCTGGATGGATGGATGTACGGCGTGATCGTGTTTTAAAGTTCTCTACGGTTTGTTTTTTTAAGTCACCTGTGGCAGATAGCATATTTTTTTGTCCTCGAGTTGGGTTATCCGAAGGAGGCGGACATTACTAGCACGAAAAATCGAGACACAACTAATTGGCGAGAATTCACCGCCTAAATTCTTAATTGTATTACTTTACGGCAAATATCGCAATTTACGAATTGTGGCCCGTGAGACGGCAAGACGCATCCACTCGAAGTGAATTGCCAGGATGACGCCAATTTTGAGATCCTGAAGTGTGGGACAACAATATACATGGATGATTCCATTACTTGTGTGCTTCAATGCATAAATAGCGCGTTTTGCTAAAACCGTAAGTGGAACAACGGTACATTTTTACGGCGAATTTGATGGCGCGTGTCTCCAAAGTGGTGTCATTGTTCATTCCAAATGGATACGCCTTGCAAACTCACTGGCTAAAATTCGTAAATTGCCATGTGTGCCGTAGAGTAATTCGTTACGAATTGGTTAGTGCAAGTAATGTCCGCATCACCGGATAATTAAGCTCAAGGACTATAATTGTGTTATCTGCAACAGGCGATTATATCAACCATTCGTAAAACTTAAAAATGACCCCCTATGTCAGGACGGGCATAACATGACATGAATGACATACCTGGTAACGCCTTATTAATAATAATAATATGATAAGTTCAAACGATTCTGGATATCCAGCTGCCTGCACAATGCTTCACATAAACATCGATTTCCACAGTCTGAATGGGATCTGCACATATCTTTCTTTTTTACTTTAGGATTTTTTTCTCCACCGGTTCCATTCATTTCTTATCATGCGTCGCGACATGTGGGCAATCTCGGCGATAGCAGGGGCGCGGCTTCGTGACAGCCAGTCACGAAGGACGGAAAGAATGAAGAAAGAAAAAAAAAAGCTAATCGTTTCCAAATACGGCTCTTAAATGGGGCCGGTGCAATGCAAGCATTCCTCTTGCTCGGTTTTACTCCTTTCTTATCATCCACCGGTCGCGGCCGATCGATCCCATAGAGATAACGTGGGCGCCGCTCGGACCACTGACAAGAGCGCAGAAAGGATTATCATTGGAATAGAATTGATTGATTGATTGATTGATTGATTGATTGATTGATTGATTGATTGATTGATTGATTGATTGATTGATTGATTGATTGATTGATTGATTGATTGATTGATTGATTGATTCTTTATTGGTTTATCACATATACATGTGATGGGAGGCGAAGGGAAAAGCCATTCAAGGATGGCTTGAGGGAGTCCTTCGCCCCCACACTGGCAAAGACAACAGCAGAGGCACACACGTCCTGTTCACATGGTCGTACACTTTTACAAAACCATCATATTAAGCACAACATTGCCATAAACTTTGACAAAACCATAGAATTAAACACATTAGTTACTGTCCTACGTAGGGCATCATTCGTTAACATACTTTACTTCACCTCAGCATCAAATGACAGCACATTTCATAACAATGTACGCTTAGTAATAGTGACATTGAAACAATATAATTAAATAGCAATCGTAAACAGCTCTAGTGGTCAATGTTAGGCTAGAAAAAATGTGTACAAGTCAGATAATGTTGCTTCGCGAATATCGATTTGTTTTTTATTAAAATCATTTAGTAGTAGTGGAAGTTTGTTTCGGAGCATTTGCCGACCATAGCCAGTGTGACAATATGGAACATTCCATATTTCTGTTGTTCTAGTGGCATATGATGCTTCCTTCAAATGGAGGTTCACCAAACCCATGAAGATAGAATTCTGACAGTCATAGTTAAGGCGATATTCACGCAACAATTTATGCTCATATGTGTCTTATACTCTAATTATTTTAAATTTTTTAAAGAGCTCCACAGTAGAATGCCGGAGTGGCACATTCTCAATTATTCTCAAAATTCTTTTTTGCATTACTAATAGCCGCGAGAAATTCGATTGTGTTGTAGTCCCCCAGACCAAATGACAATAGTTTAGATAGGAAGCGAAGAGGGCGTTATAGATTAACAATTTTATTGACTTCGGAATTAAGTAGCGGTTTCTGTTCAGAATTCCCGTTATTGCACCTAACTTTTGTAATATCGCATTGATATGCTCATCCCACTGCAGTGATTCTGAAAAATGCACACCAAGTACTTTAACAGACCTAACTAGCTCTATCTCTGAGCAGCGATAAACTAGGTTACGTACTGCTGAAACCTTCCTGCCTATAGAATGAAACATCACAGCCTTAGTTTTCTTTGTATTTATCTTTAATTGGTTATTATCTGCCCACGTGCTTAGTTCCTCTAAAATGGCATTACCTTTATCAAAAAGTTCGGCATCTGATGAAGACGAAACAAATATGCTAGTGTCGTCAGCATAAATTATAAATTTACCTTCTGAAGATATATGGACTATGTCATTTTTATATAAATTAAAGATCAAAGGCCCGAGAATGCTACCCTGCGGTACTCCTGAGATTATTTGCTTTCTGTCAGATACCATTTCAATGGGATACAATCGTTACATCATTCCGGCTCTGCTCTGTTCGCAAGCCGAAGTCCCTAGAAAGGGCTTTGAAAGCTAAAGTACCAGCAATTTAAGTAAGTAGACCATAGTTTACTCGTGGACAACTTTCTGTGGCTATGAAGGGAAAACTGTATCAGCAATTTAAATAAATAGACCATACTATACTCGCGCACAACTTTCTGTGGCGACGTAGGGAAAACTACGGGCGCGTAGCTGCTGCAAATGTGTTACCGCGCCAAGTAGTCCGGCAGCATTTGGCAGTGCTTTTGGTTGCTCGGAACAGACGCTGAATCGACGTATGCTTCCACGTGCGACGGTTTCGCGTTCGCTCAGACGCGGAAGGGAAAAGCCGCAAAATAAGCAAACTTTTTACATTCAATGGTGTGTTTCGTCTTATTTGACTGTTGCTAATAAGGAGCTTACGTTTTTTTTTTTTTCTTCCCCAGCGCAAACTAACGTGGATGAAAACGCGGGGAGTCTTTGCAGAAGCGCTCTCACTTGTGCGCGCTTTCTCTCCGAAGCTTTCCCCTCATAGCCACAGAAAGTTGTCCACGAATATAGCTACGCGAACACTGTTCGCACATGTGGCTGTGGCGGTCTGTGCGAAGGATTAGTTGTGACCACTAGCGAACATTCCTCTTCTTCAAGTGTGTTCAGAATGACTCTCTTCATTCTTTTTATCTTTCCTTCTTATCTGCTCTTCCCTTTCCCTAGGTGAGGGTTGATAACCGGGCACGTACGTTTCTCTCTCTCTCTCTCGCGCGCGCGTCCATGTAGAGTCAGCAAATGCATAACTTTAAAAAAAAATTAATTACAATTTCCAATGTTACGATTTTGGTGTTTATATTTGAAACTTGAAGGCGACCATATTCTCAGGCAACTCCATCTGGTTTGATTATTGTACCGCGCTTACCTTCCGAGACGTCCGTAATCAAGGTTGACACTGAGTGCGCTATAATTTCGCATTGAAATACAGCGGCGAAACCGCCACGTGACCCATCTAACCCGTCGCTCCTAAAAGGCGGGCGCGCGCAGCTGACAACAGCTGCGCTTCTACACACCTGCCAGCTGGCTTCCCCAACAATACGCGTGCACATGACCGATCGATATCCCCAGTGGGCTTTCTCTTCTTCTTTTTAATATTTGCCTCCCCTTTTCCCTTTCCCCAGTTTAGGGTAGCCAACCGGGCTCAGTCCTGGTTAACGTCCCTGCCTTTCATTTAACATTTGCTCTCTCTCTACGCGCGCACATGGGGGAGGGGGAGGGTTTGTGTTTGTTTACACGCTTCCGGATGTGAGTGCGAAGTTTGCTTACTGAGCGTCAAATTTGCTGATGGCTATCACGCTGCAAGAATTATCTTTAAAAAATGTCGTTGTCTTTCGATAGGATTAGTCTTTGAGTTCGCAATATAAATATATACTGCATGTTAACGAAATAATAAAGTTTAATTAGTAATATATTTATTCATTGTACTTCTTATTAAAATAACTGATGTTTTTTACTTTCATGGTTGGCCCTGGCAAAAAAAAAAAGTGTTTTTTCCGAGCGTGAAGGGAGCCGGCGAATACACGCTCGACAGGCCGTTCGAGACACTTTGCGCGCATTCGCGGGCTGCTTCCACTCCCCGGAAAAACACCTTTATGTAGCACGTATTGAGATACAGAAAGCTGTATAGGGAGTCTTTTCATGCCGCTCTACAACTTTCTCATTGACACTTTTCATCTAACTATAATATTTAAGACGCTAATGGTCTAATTAATACTAATTATGTAACTAGGCGGAATGCAAAAAAAGAAAAGTAATGTATCTCCAAGAGACGGCAAACAAGATTACCTTGATTCTGTCCAGCTACGTGGCATTAGCATACTTCTAGATCTCGGTTCACGATTTGTTGGGACACCCTGTATAAACAACGGCACGCGTTTCTCTCTCCCGGGTGTTGACGCGTCTGGCGGGAGTTATCAATTCGCAACGTTGTGTTTCTGGCGCAGCATGCGGGGCAAAAAAAAAAAAAGAAAGGACGAAACCCGCGACGGTCATTAGAGTACCCCTGCACGACTGGCGCATCGCTTGGGCGGCACAGGTGACGACTCCCGCGTTTTATCAAAGGGGGCGATTCCGAGCCCATCGACCGCTTAAGCAGCTCGCGGTTAGAAAAACAGCGACGAGGAAAAAAAAAAAAAAGAACGAGACTCGGGCAGTGTTCATAGTCAGTTCGTCGTTCACCTCCGTGCCGAAAGGTTCGTGGCTCGGGTCGTGTGTGCATACGTGCACGTGAGTCAAGACCCGTGCGTGATGTGTGGTCACGTGTACGACGCTTCGGCATGCTCGCTATACTTGCGCTGATACAATGGCGGTGACTGCCCGGAAATTTCGAGCCAGCTTGACGACCTTCCCGGCCTCCTCGGGCAGCGGCAACACGTCGCAAACGGATCGTTTCCTCCACGTGTTTTTGTTGTGGCCGAAAGGCTTGCCTCGTCGCGCTGTAGAGCTGTAATGCCCAAGCGCCCGTGTTTGAGCGTGTGCACCGACAAGGATGCGTGGACAGTCATTTGTGTGCTTTATTTAGCTCCTGTGAGGCAGTTTAGCAGTTGATGTTAAAGTGCTTTCCTTGCCCGGTGCACATGTTGCTGCTGAGAGACTGTCGTCTCCCTGGCCTGCCGCGTACTACCCTCGAGTGGACGCGTACTTGCCTTGATTGGTCGCGTACTACCCTTGATTGACCACGTACTACCCTTGATTGGCCGCGTACTACCCTTGATTAGCCGTGTACTACACGGGGTTACGGTTCACTGCGTACCGTGATGGACGAAACGAACGCCAAGCGCCTGGTATACCACGTGCCTATAATCGCCACGCTCGTCAATACGAGAAAGACTGGTCCGTCGCGTGTGTGTTCGACAGCATTGTGCGCGGAATGCCCAAGTCCTACTCTCCTCTGTCCTATGTTCACATAGCCTCCGTGGTTGCTTAGCGGCTGTGGTGTTGGGCTGCTGAGCACGAGGTCGCGCCTACACCACTACATTTCATAAGTCGTTCTTGCGTATCAGTACAGAGCAGTGGAACGAGCTGCCAGAAGCAGTAGTTCATGAACGCGATCCACCACAATTTAAGTAGTTACCGACAGCCTATCGCCAGAAATAACTGCGTTACTCACACCTGCACCATGCCTTGCGTTCGCTATGCCTTCAACGACCGCTATGCCTTCGATTTACGCACTTGACATGTCTGTACAGCTTTTTTTGTGTGTGTGGTTGTTTTGCCGACTGGTATTAATGATGTACATGCTCCACCCTTATGCAACACCCCGCAAGTGGCGTTTAAGGGACAATAAATGGGGAAATGAAACGGTTATGCTCATTCCGAGTGGAAGTTGCCAGCCTGGTAATTCCTTTCTTGATTCTTCCTGCCTACGCATGCGTATGTTGTCAAACAAAATAACTATCTTCTGTGCGTGTGTGTGTGAGGGGGGGGGGGGGTCATGCACATTTATATACTACGATGTTATCCCTAAGGTCATGCAAGGCCAGCGTCTCTCTCTCTCTCTCTGTCGCTCTCGCTCTTTCTAAAATTCCGCGGGAAGCATCCTGCTGTTGCAGAGATGGCGTCGTAGTACACGAACCTCATGTTTTTGAACGTGCGGGAAGGTGTGCCCGCAAATGTACACTTATCCTGACTTTTCTTATTTTTTATTTTTATTTTTAATTTCACAGTGTACTTGTGATTTGTTTAAGATAGTGTATGAACAAAATTCGCCCTCAGATACGCCGCCGAATGTTTACGCGAGACGGCTCAAGCCGTAATTTTTGTTTCATTACGTGCCAGAACGTCCTTCTTCAATGATTTCCATTTCGCTCGCGTGCGACAGACGATCAGCACTTAAAAAAAAAGGGAACCAGACGGTCGCGCCAATTAAGTTCAAAACGTTTCGAATTGGTGGTCTTCATTTGCTTGTTGCGCTCGTTTCGCATCCGTTTCCGGTTGCATTTCACTGCCTTCCTGCCAAGGGCATTCCAGGAGCAAGTGTGCCAGGGTGTCGGGTACGTTGCAGAGTGGGCAGAGGCAGCCGTGGAGCGTCGGGTAGAGACGATGCATTATCGTTCCGTGAGTGTACGTGCTACTTTGTAGGCGTCGAAGGATCACGCTTTCTTTTCTGCCGAGCTTTGGTTGCTGTGGAGGTCCAGAAAATCTTGAGCGAAGTTAGATAAGAGAGCAAATGAAATCCACATACAGCTATAGAGACACTGCAAGATCGAGACAAAAGGTGAGAACAGGTTGCACTATGTACTATACGGAGACCGGACATACACGCGTATATAATGAGTTCTGAACATGTACACAAGGCCGCAATATCCGGTCCAAGATGAACAGGCGTGCAGATGAGGAAAATGTACCCAGACGGCGTAATGCTCGCGCATAGGCACATCAGTCAAAACCGGGTTTCATGACACAATGAAGACGCACAAAGATGAGCATGATACATATATTTGACCACAATCTCGCATACAAATGAAATACATATTAATATAATGGAAGTTTTTTTTTCTAATCATAAATGCGCTGCACTTATTTTCGCTGGCGATCGCGTATCTCAGGACCCACAATAACGTTTTTTCCATCCAGCGAACACTCCTCGCGCAGAACGGGACAGGCTCAGCAGATACAACGACATAACCACTGCACATCTAAACGCCAGGATGATATACCCACCGCCGAGTCCCAAATTGAACAGGAGGCAGGCCGTCGCCTGGAGACAACTCCAGACGAACACCTTCCCTAATCCATTCTGTCTGAAACGTATCTTCCCACATAAGCATAAAGACGACACGTGCAAATTGTGCCAGGAAGGACTAGCAACACTCAAATACATGCTGTGGGAGCGCAATGTAGTTATAGGAAGGATGGCAGTTGCTCCGGAGACCCTGTCGTCGAGGTGGGCCACCGCTCTGCGCAGCTCAGACCTCGGAATCCAGATGTGAGCAGTCCAGCACGCCCGTGAGGCGGCGTTGAGGCAGGGCCTTGACGTTCCCCCGTGGGACATCTGAGCCCAGGTCGCGTTAAACCTTGCCGGACGTACACGAAAGTTGTATCCATCCATCCATCCATCCATCCATCCATCCATCCATCCATCCATCCATCCATCCATCCATCCATCCATCCATCCACCCACCCACCCACCCATCCATCCATCCATCCATCCATCCATCCATCCATCCATCCATCCATCCATCCATCCATCCACCCACCCATCCATCCATCCATCCATCCATCCATCCATCCATCCATCCATCCATCCATCCATCCATCCATCCATCCATCCATCCATCCATCCATCCATCCATCCATCGAAACGAAAGAATAGTGCGATGAATATCTTTTGAAGCATATCTCATATAAAAAAGTATCTCTTTAAATAATTGCAATAATGTAAATAAGGAACCTTTTGAGATACAAATTCTAATATTCCATAAACCTGCCATATGTATTTCTTCTTTAACGTCGGAATCAGAAGCGGTGGAAAAACATCTACGCATGAGGCGGAACGGCACACATAATCTTCGTTAATTTTTATTTCAGCCCATGCAGCATACAATTTCTGTGCCCTGTAGTTCTTCACGCTTAGTCATTTGGCTTACCATTGTCGTATAAATATAAACGCGTCACCACAGGTCATCTATGTGTCAGCAAGTTTCGTGCGTGCGTACGCTTAACCAACAGTAATTACTTACCAATTGTTGGTTACTTACCAGTAACCAACAGTAATTATATGACGAGTACATGCGTAGAGGAGGCAATTTTTTTTCTCCTTCGCAACGCATTCCCTCCACGCATTTCGAACTCCATCACGTTTCAAAACTGGGCCACATTTCGCGGGTACGGTACAAGCAAAGAAGAAAAGAACACACAATAAAAAATGTAAGGAATTTAGCAGAAAAAAAATAAATGAAAGCGTCCCCAGCGCTGCGGCCGGGGTTGGCTACGATGCAGCAGCTGGTATACGCAGCTTCTGTTAATTCAATTATGTGGCTTTTACGCGCCGAAAACAAGTTACGATCATAAGGCCAGAACGCGGCGGACGGCGGGTTAATTTTGACCCCCTCGTGTTATCTAACGTTCACCCAATGCACGGTACACGTTTTTTTTTTTTTTGCATTTTGATGTCAATAAACAACTCATTTATCACTTCGCCGACACCGGCGGGTAGGGATGCGAAAATGAAACGCTGTTCGAAACGACAACGACCCTCGTATGCGCTTCATTTCTCGTCTTACAAGTGTTAGGCACAGCGCCTCGCAGAGCTCGAGTTCACGAGGGTTCGCACATCTGGTCGCAAACGTGTCCAGTCTCACGCATATCACGTGTACTGGGGCGTTTTTCAAACCTCGGACGCTCTTTCCTCGTGATAAGCGATCGGAGGTGCCACTGCGAATGATGTTTATCACGTCCTCCCCATTTTGTTTTCAACGATCGCTATAAGGCTGTCTGTGTCGGCGCTGCTGTTAATTGTGGACAGCAACCGTGCGGGGTGCATGCGTACGCGTCTTTGAACGAGCATATGAACCGAGAAACGGTATGCATCGAGCTGATCTCGCACATCGCACGGCGGGCCCAGAGGCCGCTTATCGCTTTCAGAGATAAGGAGGAAGGACGACCCCGAAAGCGGAATTACTACGCGCTCTGCGCACTGTGATTTATGCATACCTTTCCGACGGAAGCGTTCTCCGTAGCGCCCTCCGGACTTTGAGCGATCACGAGAGCGCGTGTTCAAGAGCGCTATGCGGTATGCACACGGACAGCACGTGCTCTTTATACGCGGCGCTCCCGATAAAGACGTTGGAAAGGTGTATACCGCGGCCGTAAAACAGCGCTTGTAAAGGTATACGAGTAACAGCATTTTTCTGTCAATCGCGCGCACACTCACGAACACATACACACGCACGCACAGACAAATACGCGAGCGTACACACACACTCGCACACAGACGCACCCCTTCGCGCTCATCTTGTCTCCAAGCAATATTCATGCACTTCCTCTAGCGCCGCCCGCCTGATACTTTCCTGTCAGCAACGCTATGTCACGCTAACACGTGCGTGCCATTCGTGCCCTGGAAGCACCTAGCGCGCCGTGTTAAAAAGTTGGGTAGCGTGTTACACTCCTGTAAGACCTGAAGGCGAAAGAAATCCTGCTGCACACTTGGTAATGCATTAAGTTATACGATCGGAGGGGTCAGACTTTTTGCAAGACGTAATGAGCCCCAGCGTGAAGTACACGTTGTTGTGATCGGCAAGCGGTAAAGATGACGAGGAGATCGTGGAGGCTTGGGAGAATATTCAGGGCCAGAGGGAACGCGACCGCGAGAAAGAAGAGCGCGAAAGGGAAGAGTATGAGCGATAGTACGAGAGGGAAATGAAGGAAATTGATAGGGAAACCCAGCATCTCAGCGGGCTGCAGGCCCGGTCTAGGCTGCACGTATTCGAGGACGGCGAAAACATACAAAGTTTTGCCTTTTTCGAGAGCGTTTGTGCGGGGATTGCGCCTGACCGTGACTTTTGGTCTGTGGGGCTTTTGGGGATACTTCCCTGCGACGTGTCCCGTTGCTTAGCTCGCCTTTCTGGTGTCGACTTCAGGAATTACGATAAGACCAAGAGTGCTTTACTCCGGCACTTCGGAATTCCTGTTGAGCGGGAGAGACAAGATCAATGTGACCAGTGCAAAATTTGTACTTTGGAAGAAACTGAGGTTGCACCATTAAATGAAAAGCACGAAGAGTGCGAGGTGACGAGATCCTCAGACACGCAGCGCGTCGAGAGCGAGGCCGTTGCCGGTCTACAGAGAGGGGCCATTCCGGAGGGCGTCCCTTGCGAGGACGAGGCTTGTTCCAGTAGCCACGAGAACGTTACGGAGGCGCTGGATACCTTCCTCGTATTCGAGCAGCTGGGCGACTTTCCGGAACCGTCAAGGATAGCCCCCGATACGGTACCGGCCGAGCCAAGAAAAGACCGACGCGGCAGAACGGAGCGGAGATCGCTCAGGGCTCCAGCATCGGTGACTGCGCGATGCAGTCGTACGCCGAAACCGAGCCAGCGGCCATCCCGGAGAGCACCCATTGTGGGGACAAGGCTTGTTCCAGCAACCCTATGAGGGTCAGTGTAAGGCTGGATACCTTCCTCGTACCTCAGCACTTGAGCGACAGTGGCGATTCCAAAAGGCGTTCCTTGCGGGGTAGGCTTGTTAGAGCAGCCTTAATAGTGTAAAAGGAGGCGCTGAAAACATTCCTCGTACCACCGCACTTGAGCGATGTTCCGGAATCGCCAAATGGAGAGAATGCCACGGCGGTCAGGCAGGGCAGGACACCTGCATCCGATGCCAGGTGTTCACATTAAGTGAACACCTGGGACAGGCCATCGCGGGACTGGCCAAAGGGACAAAGGGACAGGCCATCGCGCAGAGCCGAAAAGGGTTCGTTGTGGCGATTCAGGAAATAGAGGCGTCGGGAAAGGTTGATAACGACAGGAGTGACCGGGTGCGGCGGAAAAGTTCGACTGGGCTGAGACATGCGCGTCGGAACCGGGTCGATCGAGCGGTCACTGAGGTGGAATGTGTCGCGAGAGCGAGGACGAAGCGAGAATGGCTATTCCTGCGTTTACTCCCCCCTCCCAACCCCCCTCAGGGACGAGACAGCAAGCCGCGAGCACGTGGAGTGACGGGTGACGGCAGGGAAAAATGTAGGTCCCGCACCTCTTGTGCTCAGCGTGGCCCAAAGGCTGTCAAGTCGGCGACCCATTCGAGCACGCATTAAGAAAGAGTAATTGTAATTTAAGCACTTGTATAAGTTCTTTTTTGTTATTGTTGCTTCTCTTTGTAATTAGTACGCGAGGCATTTTTTTTTGTTAGTTATTAGGAACGTGTTATTTTCCATCTTAAAAGTTCGCGTTAGGAAGGCAATTTTTTTCAAAGGCTTTTGCGCGCGGATAGAGTGTAGCTTTTTTTTTTTTTCAGGTTTTACATGCCACTCTATGAATTAACTTAGTAACGCGGTCAGCAGAGCCCAGTACGTTTCGCTTTAGAGGAGCTGGTACTGGCACGTGGCACTGACTGAGCGAGCAACTTGGCACGCGGCACTGATGCCATTGACCATTTCAATCGCTGTGACGAATCCCGTGGTTCAAAAGGTCGCGCTTTTCTTCCGTTTTGGCGACCTGTGAATCACGAACTACGTGGATTTATAGCATACATTGCTTAGAAATTTAAGTCAGTGAGGGCTGATAAAGCGTTATAAACAAAGCCACAAGAATGTCTGAAGCTACAAGCGCGAATATCAGACAAATCCATGTCTAACCATCGTCCCTATGGTGGCTGAACGATCGCGGTGCCAGTAATTCTATTTAATATATAGTAATTTGTGCTTAGATATCTAGTAATTATTGTAGGAAGCTCTATAGGTACAATCAGCATGATACTAGAGAAAAAAAAGAAGAAACACGAATTGTAATGGAAAAAGATCAAATAATTAAAGTAATCAATAATTCCATACACCCTAGACGCGAGCCATATAAGCACCCTACAGGAAACAAATTGCTAATAAACGCAAAAGCCGAATACATTGATAAGAAAGCTAAGCATGAAAATAATGATTTGCTTCAACACCACCTAATGAAAAATCGTTCATTGATAAAAAAAAAAAACAGTTGTAGGAGGGAAGGGCATAAATAACTAAACATCTCAAGGAAAAGCAAGTTCTGATATACGAATGAGGCAAACTAAATATTCTCAAGTAAAAAAAAAAAAAAAAACTGCGCATCTGGAAAGTTATACGCGAAGTTAGAACTGTGTAGTTTACCAGAAAATTACTAACCATGCCGATTATCTCAACCTGCAACGTGATCTAGATAGGGTATTAGAATGGTGCAGTAAATGCCTCGTGACACTT
Source organism: Dermacentor andersoni (assembly GCF_023375885.2). Classification (NCBI taxonomy): domain Eukaryota; kingdom Metazoa; phylum Arthropoda; class Arachnida; order Ixodida; family Ixodidae; genus Dermacentor; species Dermacentor andersoni. Next base: position 61,278,920 of record NC_092818.1, read on the forward strand.
AATACAACTAAATGTAAAAGTATGCGAGCTTCTCGTTACAGCACTAATCATTGTCCGCGTACTTACTGCCTCAATAACATTCCATTACCATCTGTTGACAGCTATAAATACCTTGGTGTTCACATTTCTTGTAATCTTTCGTGGAATACGCATGTCGAATGTGTAACAACGCCAATCGCATGCTTGGCTATCTGCGCCGAAACTTTTTTGATGCCCCATCGTCCCTGAAGTTAACACTTCACAAAACCTTGGTACGTTCTAAATTAGAGTACGCATGCGCCTTATGGGATCCTACTCAGACTACACTCATTCAAACTCTTGAAGCCATTCAGAATCGCGCAGCACGTTTCATCCTATCGAATTATTCACGTCATTCCAGTGTCACATTTATGAAGAAAACCCTAAAATTGCCTGACCTTTCGTTGCGTTGAAAGTCATCTCGCCTTAACCTTCTAAATCTAGCTACTATTATAACAACGATTTGAAGGACGTTCTGTTTCATCCACCTCATTATATATATTCAAGGACCGATCATCGCTTCAAGGCGGGTCTACCTTCTTGTCGCAAGAAATTGTGTAATGACTCTTTTGGTCCTAGAACAAGTGTCGCATGGAGCCACCTTCCCTCCATAATCGCCAGCATAACTGATGACCACGAGTTCAAGATCGCTTTACAAGATTCCTTGTATTATTATTTTTTATTTGTTTTGTTAGCTGCACGTCTTGCTATTTTTCCCCCACTTCTTTCTGTAGTGCCTTTGGGCCCTGAAAATATTTTAATAAATAAATAAATAAATAAATAAATATGTTCAAGCCAGGCGTGTTTCCAGATGACCTAAAAAAGGCGAAAATAATCCCAATTCACAGAAAAGATCGAATTTGCTTGGTGTAAGCTATATTTAAACTAACTTTCTATAATTCTTGGTGTATGTTATGGCGTGCCAGGTTCCTCATTACAAGATTTACAGAGGCTTAAGTATTCATGCAGGAACACGACTTCGGCACCTCGAACCTTGTGTGCATGGGGAATTTTAATGCATCGGGTATCGATTGGCGAACCTTGATGCACTGATTGTCTTTTCTTGTCTTGTCTTGTCTTGTCTCCCAGACAGTGGCGCGTACCCACTATGGGGGATTGGCCAAGAAGCAGGCGGTTTTCCGTAAGGTTAGAAGTATAGAGAAACTAGATTTGAATAGTGGAGCGTGGGACGATAGAACTGATTGTGTCCCTTCCATTTGTAAGGAACTTCTTTTTCTTCATTATCCCTCAGTCTTACTCAAATCGTACAAGCTCCAACCAGCCATAATTCTCTCTTAGCCCTAGTTTTTCTCAGTTCTCAGCTCGTCCAAACTGGTTTTCAGTGCGATGTAATCAGTGACATTTCTAACCACAAAGCTGTACACGTATGTCTTCCCAATTCATTGGTTAAGCTGCAGTCTAATATTACAGTTTTCCGACTTCATTCATGCTGATGGCACATCTATAACAGACACTTTAGCTTCTAACTTTGATTCCTTCCAAGCGCTTGGTCTACATGATAACGTTCACACATTAGTCGATGCATTTGAGCGCATCGTAAAACCATGCATTGATAATTTTATTTCCCTCGACAATAAAAAGAGAAATACTAAAATTCTATAGATGAATCACAGCATACTGCAAATATCACGTGTTCATCGTCTGCGCCGACTGAAAAAGGCATGTAATCCTGACAGCATCGTTCGCTTTAACACTGCTATGGAAGATCAACGTATTAAAATGAAAACAACTAAACACTTTTATTTTCAAGTTGAAATACGAGGATTATTACACTCTAACTAGTGCAAATTCTGCACTTGTATCACACCAACTAAAACTGCTGGAGTTTCCTTTATATTAGATGGCACGGCTATTTCAGACCCCTCCGATATAGCTAATGCTTTTAATGTCTACTTCCAATCAGTGTCCACGCATGACAACAACTCTCACAAATACTAATCCTGAGCTCTCTATCGGCGATGTGGTAATTAGTGAAAACGGCATCCTAAACTTGATTCTCAATTTATACACAAAGAAGTGCACTGGTCCTGACAATATTCCGAACAGGTTTCTAGTAAGATACTTTCTCTGGTGTTCACGTTATTTGGCGGTCATCTTTCACAGATCCTTGACGTCAGGCATCGGCCCCCAGTCTTGGAAGCTAGCCAAGGTCCTGCCTCGGCAGAAATCTGGCGAAAAGCAATTTTTTTTTCTGACTATAGACCTATATCGCTCACATCCAACTCCGGAGAGCTTCTATAACATATCATACGCAAGCATATAACAGAATACCTTGAACCGAATAAAATTCTCTCCAACATACAACATGGATTTCGTCGTGGTTTCAGCGCAACAACACAAATGGTGGAATTTTCACATGACATTACCTTGATATTGGCAATCAAATTGATACGTTATTCGTAGACTTTTCCAAAGCTACAAATACACGGTTATACACAACAAGTTACTAAGCAAACTAAAAGTAATTTTAAATAATCCTCGACTGATGGACTGGATAGCTAGATTTTTAACTCTCGCTCTCAATTCGTTTCATTTAATTCCACCTCGTGCTCAACTGTAAATGTAACATCAGGTGTTCCACAAGGCTCTGTTCTGGGAACCCTGTTATTTTTAATACTGTCGAAGCATTGCGCGACTGGAGCAGAGAAAGAAGTAGAGTGCGCGTGAGCGATCTCGGGGTACTCTGCGCCGCCTGGGACTGGCCTGTGGCTTCCTCTTGGACCTCGTTTCACCCTGTAAATAAACATCTTTCGTAACACCTTTGGTGGACGCGCGGGGCAAATCTTGGACGATCCTGGACGACCCAGCTCTACCAACTGTCCGACGGAGTAGACGCTTGGCCGGTTGACGACCACAAGCAGCGGACATGGCCGATTCGGGAGAGGGCAATGACGACCCCACCTGCGGCGCACCAGACGGCAATCACGCAAGGCAGGCTGGCTACTAGACACTGCTGCGAGAGCCACCCACCTTTTCGGGGAAGGCGAACGAACACGTCGACACTGGCTGAAACAAAACAGAGTGAGTGGCCACAACCACTGGAGCACTACGAAGCAGCTCGATAACGCATTTTTTTCTCTCGCTGGAACCGCGCTCCTCTGGTTTGAAAACCATGAGAACGTTCTGACAAGCTGGAATAATTTTGAAGAAGAATTCACCAAGTGCTTCGGGGACCCAATCTCTAAGAAAAAGAAGGCTGAACAGACGCTTTCCCGACGAGATCAATTAGCTGGCGAAACTTGTACAACGTACATAGAGGCTGTTTTGAAATTATGCGCAATCGTCCGCGCCACCATAGCAGACGAAGACAAAGTAGGACATCTGCTTAAAGGAATCGCTGAAGAGGTTTATAATTTACTTATAACGAAGGAAGATCTTAGTACTCCGTCTGATCTGAAGAAACACTGCCGGGCGTTTGAAGCGCTGAAAATGAGATGGAATGGGATAAAGTGCTGACGCTTGGACAACGTCGCTACTATTGCAAGTGTGTCCGTCCCAGCCCATGACGGCATCTCCTCGGTGATTCGGCAAGTGGTTAAAAGAAAAGCTTGAACGCCTTAATGTTGTCGACGCTCATGTGTGCCATCAGTGTGCATTTGGCGATCGCTGTTGTGTGACACCGGCCACCTGCATGGGCACGTCAGAGTTACCGAGAGCCTCGCAGGACCTATGCTGATCGTCCGGAAAGCAGCAACTTGCCACCGCAACTGACAAGTCTGGGACGCCGGCAAGATGCACCACAACGATTTGTTCCGCGGGCTCTTCCCTCCTGCAACCAGCCTGAGAGTTCGTTTCTACCCCTGAGACCCATGTCACCGGTGTCAGCCGCGACAAGCCGCGGCTCCCGTATTTGCTACAGCTGCGGTGTGCCTGGACACATTGCTAGGTATTGCCACCGCCGCCAGCAGCGTGCTCCACGGTTTAGTTCCTACACACCCCGCGTGCCAGCTGACGAGCCCTGGCCGCATCCCAGTGCCTTTCAACGGCTGCAGCAGGGAAGCGCGAACCGCAGTGACTCCCCCGTTTCGACAACGGCGCTCTCCGTCACCTCGTCGTCGCTCGTTGTTACCGCCGCTGCTGGGAAACTAGCTGGTGCGCCTGACCGGGGTGCGGCCGCAATATATTCATCTTCATCAAGACCCCCCTGTGCAAATTTGTTTAAAAACAAAGTCTGTGTTTTAGTTGACGATGTGAGTGCTTTTGCTTTAGTTGATACCGGGGCGGCAGTTACTATTATGAGTATGTCCTTCAAAAATCGTCTTGTACAAAAAGTTGTTTTCTTGGGATTGGAACGCTACCTTTCGCGGAGTTGGCGGGGAAATGTTACGCCCGCTTGGGGTCTGTTCTGTTTCAGTTTCATTTCGAAGTGAATTCAGTGTGCTTGCACTACAACGCATGAAATTATTTTAGGAAATAATTTCTTGCGTGAGTGGGGGCAACTTTGGATTGTGGCACTTGCGCGATTTCTCTTACCGTTGTCAGATGGGAAGAGGACTTGGCACCTTTGAAGGCGCCGCGTCCATGAGCTTTCGTGTACTCATCAACCCAGCATCATTCGATACATTGACCCCGGTACTCCCCCACAACCCGGGCTGACTGGGTGGGGGGACTTGGTTCGGGCCAACGGTCCTTCCCGGACAAGGGGGCTGTTGTGGTGCAGCAACACAGAGTTACCGCACACAACACACAAACAGCCATGTCGGTCTTACAGGACTTAAGCCTGAATGACCCTCGGACTGCCTCGGCGCAAAAAAGGCCAAGGCATACAACCATGCAGAGTACCAAAGCCGTCCGCGGAGCAGCGCGACCAACCAAGGGTGCGCCACCACCGGTTCTAGCTCTGGGTTCCGCTGAACCAGACAAAACCCCGTAGATCGACTGGCGCACACGGCCGAGTCGAGCGACCTTAGGAGCATGCATCATAACTTAATGGAGAGCTTTCCGCCTGACTCATCAAAAATTACCGCAGGACGGGCCCACACTTCGAGAAACCTCTTCTCGCCCAAGCGGTGCCGCTCCCGGGTGAGATGGAACCAGACCTCCTTCCGTGCTTTCGCAAGCACTTCGTGAAGGCCCGGTGCCCTCCCCCCGAAAACTGCATCGCGTCGTGCCAACCACACTTGGTAGGAGCACTCGGCGAGGAGAAGCACGAACTGGTTGACTGCCTGGTTAGGCAAAGGGTGCAAAAATCGGACTGTCTGATAAGGAATGCCTGGGAGATTAAAAAGACTAGCGATCCTGCAGAGAAGAGCTGCAGGAAGCAAACACTGCGTAAAGGCATGAACCGTGTCCTCACGAGCGCCACAGAACGGGCACACTCCACTAACCGGGACGGCAGTGAAGGGCCTGTAGCCCAACGGCAGGCACCCTCGCGCGATTTCTCTTCGCCGAGACGCGCGAACTTCAATGACAGATAACACCAGTGATGCCGCCGACGTTCTCGCCGTGTCGCAAGATGTGTGTTTGCCCCCTCAGACTGCAATGTTTGTACCTGTCAATACTTCTCGCCCTCGTACAGGTTCTTGTTGTGGTTTAGCCGAGCCCGATTATAACAACGCGCTCAAGAAAAATGTGATAGTCCCTCGCTCCCTCGTTGTCACCACTGACGGTTGTGCTCGTTTGTAGACTGTGAACGTTTCAACCCAATCCATAACATAACAAGCCATTGTCAGCGTCGGAACGGTCGAAAGGTCAACTGCCGGGAAAAAATCCAACCCCGATTACAGCCATGATAATTCTGCTGACTTGATTAACAAGTCGCCGTCTTCTAGTGAGCAGTGTCTGCTTCGAGGACTGTTCGCTCGCTACGCCACAGTGTTTGATTTTGCTCAAGGCCAACGAGCGTCCCATACACCACCGGCGTCTCGTATGCAACACCGCATCCATACATACAGGGCAAGCGACGCCAATTCGTCAGAAGCCTTATCGCGTTTCACCTTCAGAGAGAAAAGTCATCGCCGAGCAGATCGGAAAAATGTTACGAAAAGGAGTGATCCAGGAATCATGTAGCCCCTGTGATCCTAGTCAAGAAAGAAGACAACTCCTGGAGATTGTGTGTGGACTGTCGCCGCCTAAACACCGTCACAAAGAAAGACGTGTACCCCCTACCACGAATAAACGACGCCGTCGACTGCCTCCCCTCCGCGTCGTATTTCTCTTCTGTTGATTTACGGTAAGGATATTGGCAAATTCCCATGCACCCCTCAGACAAGGAGAAGACAGCCTTCGTGACACCTGACGGTCTCTTTGAGTTCACTGTTATGCCCTTTGGCTCATGCAACGATCCAGCGACATTCGAGCGATTTATGGATACCGTGCTCCGCGAACTCAAATGGGAAATTTGCATGTGCTATTTAGACGACATCATTATCTACGGCCGGACATTTTACGAGCACTGTCAGCGCTTTTCGGTCGTTCTTGACTGTATCCAGCAAGCTGGCGTTATTTTAAACTCCAATTTCCGTGGGCGTCAAGCCTTCGTACTAGGCTTTCTGGTCGACAAAAACGGCATACGACCAGACCCCGAAAAGATAGCAGCGGTTCGCGACTTCCGACAGCCACACACGGTGAAAGATCTGCAAAGCTTTTTTGGGCCTTCCCTCATATTTCTGGCTCTTCGTCAAGAGTTTCTCACAACTTGCCTCTCCCCTCACGTCTCTCCCTCACAAAGACATATACTTGTGAACTGCTGACTGCGAGTCGGCGTTTCAACAGCTGAAATTTTTGTTGACTTCTGGACCGGCTCTGCGGCATTTTGATACGGAGGCGTCAACTGAGCTGCATACTGACGCCAGCGGTGGCCGTCAGCTTGGGATTTCCCACGCTAGTCGGACACTTACAAAAGCGGAGAAAAACTACACCGGTTACTGAACTCGAGCGTCTAGCAGTCGTCTTCGCCGTTTAGAAGTTCCGTCCGTATCAACATGGCCGCGCATTCACGATATAGTGACTGACCATCATTCCCTCTGTTGGCTCGTTAGGCTGCGCGACCCGTCTGGCCGGTTGGCCCGCTGGGCTTTGCGCCTTCAAGCCTTCAAGAGTACAGCTTTTCCATTACCTATACAATAGCGGACGCTGTCAAACGGATGCTGATTGCCTATCCCGTCTCCCTTCGCCGCACACTTAAGCTGACGATGATTTTTATTTATTTATTTATTTATTTATTTATTTATTTATTTATTACAAAACTTACACAAGTGTACTAAAATAAAGCTGTTCCCTTAACTTGAGAATAAAAGGTGATCATATACACGTATAACGAAGCAACAAAACAGAAGAAGTTCCTGCCTCCCCCCGTGCGAGGCAAATATGCCCGGCCAGACGCTCGCTTGTTCCGTTCCGGTAAAACAAGCGGAAGGTGCGGAAACGGGGCATCTTCAAAGCGCGCGCTGGCGTTTTGCGCGGGAAATCCGCGACTGTGCACAAAAGAGCGGTGTTCCGCGACACTTGAGAGGGCGCGTCAGCGTCGGCGACTCGCATAGCGGCGCCGCGATAAGCGGGAAGAGGTGCAGCGGCTCCGATAAGGGGGGCGCCCCCAGAGAGGTGCGTTTTGCATACGGCGTAAAGGGGCAGAGAGACGCCCACGTACGCGCACGCCTGCGTACATGTGTCATATCTGGTGTGATGGGTGGTCTCAAATAAAAAATTAAATTATGGGGTTTTACGTACCGAAACCACGATCTGATTATGAGGCACGCCGTGGTGGAGGACTCTGGAAATTCTGACCACCACGTTCTTCAACGTGCACCTAAATTTGAGTACACGGGCGTTTTCGCCCCCATCGTAATGTGGCCGCCGTGGCCGGGATTCGATCCCGCGACCTCAACACCATAGCCACTGAGCAACCACGGCGGGTGTAGGTGGTCTCGTTGCAGGTCTGACTATACTGGTGTGATAGTTGTGAATGTGCTAAAACGAAATTCTGAAAAACAGAAATACTGGACAGCCCTATGCGTCACACTGTCTCAGTATATGCGCTCGTTAAATTTTTTTTTTTTTAATCACGCGTAGGTGTTCTTTTTTTTCCTCCGAGAGGAAGCTAAACAACGCTTCGGCACGCGGACAACACCCGGTTGCACTCTTAAAAAAAAGAAAAAAGAAAAGAAAACCCACCTCTTTGAGCTTATCGTGTCTCCGAACAACAATATTATCTATGACCTATGTATCTCGTGTGAGCTTCCTTTATTCACCGCTGTGCAAATGCCACTCTCCTGTCAGAAGCACGATATCACGCTGATACGTACGCTTATATTGGTATCATAGCGAAGCAGACATGTAGATCACCGTCCCTGCCTTTATATATATATATATATATATCCGCCGCCAAGGTTTGTGAGTGGTGGCGCTGGCTAACACTCCCAGGGTTCTACTAGGACACATAAATACCCAAGAAAGTGGATGGGAAAGCGACGCCGCGGTAGCTCAATTCGTAGAGCATCGCACGCGAAATGCGAAGGTTGTGGGTTCGGTTCCCACCTGCGGCAAGTTGTTTTTTTTCATCCACATTAATTTCCATTAATTTATCGTTTCTTTATTTCACTTATTAAGCACAAGTAAAATGCCCTATGTTGTCCTTGGTGTCAGTGTTTATTGGCTTCTTATGATATGACTATACGTATATGTGTGTGTCAGGCACGTACCCAGGATTTTTTTTTTCGGGGGGGGGGGCCCACCACCTCCATCATCATCATCATCATCATCATCATCATCATCATCATCATCATCATCATCATCATCATCATCATCATCATCATAATCATTATCATCATCATCATCATCATCATCATCATCACCACCACCATCATCATCATCATCATCATCATCATCATCACCATCACCACCACCACCACCACCATCATCATCATCATCATCATCAGCCTGTTTTATGTCCACTGCAGGACGAAGGCCTCTCCCTGCGATCTCCAATTACCCCTGTCCAGCCCCAACCGATTCCAACTAGCGCCCGCGAATTTCCTAATTTCATCGCTCCACCTAGTGTTTTGTCGTCATCGATTGCGTTTCCCTTCTCTTGGTACCCATTCTGTAACCCTAATGGCCCAACGGTTATCTAACTGGCGCATTACATGACCTGGCCAGCTACATTTTTTTTCCTCTTGATGTCAATTAGAATATCGTCTATACCCGTTCGCTCTCTGATCCAAACCGCTCTCTTTCTCTCCTAACGTTATGCCTAGCAATCTTCGTTCGATCGCTCTTTGCGCGGTCCTTAACTTGCTCTCAAGTCTCTGCCCCATATGTCAGCACTGGCAAAATGCACTGATTGCACACCTTACTTTTCAATAATAATGGTAAGCTTCCAGTCAGGAGCTGGCAATGTCTGCCGTATGCGATCCAACCTATTTTTATCTTCTGTGAATTTCCTTCTCATGATCAGGGTTCCCTGTGATTAATTGACCTAGGTAAACGTACTCCTTCAGTCTCTAGTGGCCGACTGGCGATCCTGATCTCTTGTTCCTTTGCCCGGCTATTTATCATTATCTTCATCTTCTGCATATTAATATTCTACCCCACTCTTACACTCTCTCTGTTAAGGTCTCCAATCATTTGTTGTAACTCGTCTGCATTGTTGTTGAATAGAACAATGTAATCGGCAAACCGAAGGTTGCTGAGATATTTGCCGTCGATCTTTACTCCTAAGCCTTCCCAGTTTAATAGCTTGAATTCTTCTAAGCACGCTTTGGAGAAATTGTGTCTCCCTGTCTGACCCCTTTCTCTATAGGTATCACCCTGCTTTTCTTGTGTAGAATTAAGGTAGCTGTAGAACCTCTGTAGATATTCTTACGCGATGGACGAGTCAGTAAGACGAGAAACTATTTACAGATTATATTTACAACAACGGTTGCAGCGTTGACCGGTTAGATTCACAGCGTGAGCCCAGTTCGTTCTTCCTCCTCTTTTCTGGAGTGATGGCGCCTACGCGCCTCGTTCAAACAAACAAGTAACACACGCATGTAGCAATATTTTCCAAGCTTTTTACGTAAGCGTTCTGTACTCCTTGATTACCTAGTGCCTCTACGATTTCTGGTATCTCTACTGAATCAAATGCCTTTTCGTAATCTATATAAGCCACATAGAGAGGCTTATTGTACTCTGCAGATTTCGCGATAACCTGATTGATGACATGGATGTGATCCATTGTAGAGTATCCCTTCCTGAAGCCAGCCTGTTCCCTTGGTTGACTAAAGTGCAGTGTTTGGAGATTATTTTGGTAAATATTTTATATAATACAGGGAGTAAGCTAATGGTCCCATAATTTTTCAATTCTTTAACGTCTCCTTTTTTGTGGATTAGTATAATGTCTGCATTCTTCCAGTTTTCTGGGACCCTTGCAGTCGATAGACACTTCGTACAAAGAGCCGCCAGTTTTCCAAGCGTTATGTCTCCTCCACCTTTGATTAAATCGACTGTTATTCCACCTTCTCCTCCCGCTCTTCATCGTTTCATGTCTTCCAGGGCCCTTCTGTTCTAATTGCTAGTTATAGGAGAGTTTCTGTATCCTGTTCATTACTGTTTCTAAGTGAGGTATCGTGACTCCTCTGGGTACTGTATACAGGTCAGCTTAGAATTTTTCCGCTGCTTTTACTATATCTTCGAGATTGCTGATGATATTATCCTTCGTATCTTTTAGTGCATACATCATGGTTTGTCCTATGCCAGGTTTCTTTTTTACTGATTTCAGGCAGCGTTCATATTTTACGGCTTCTTCAGTCTTTCTCATGTTATAGTTTCGAATATCAGTTACTTTCGCCTTGTTGATCAGTTTTTACAGTTCCGCGAATCGCGTAACAACGCTGTGCGGCCGCCAGTCCCATACAACCGCGTAGAGCGCAGGACTCTGCGATTCTAGACGTACTGCGCTCCCCGCTAAAAGTTAGAAAAACACCCACATAAGCACAGCAGAGAAGTGGCTACGTGAGGCGGTTCGACCGATAACTGTAGAAGCGTCATTCAAAACAAGTAATTGTTCTCCACTTCCGGTGGCGTTTTCTCTACTTCCTTTTTAAATAAACAGATGTTGATCCATAAATATGCTCATAAGCAACGGTTAACTTTATTATTATTCGCTTTTGCTTGCAGTTTGGTTGTTGCCTTGGCTCTCTCCCTTAGTAGATCGCTTAATTTCTCAACTCCTTGCGATTTTTGTTTCCAGTTGCCAATTTTGCACGAAAAGTGCTATACAATTAGGGAAAAACAGACGAGGTAACGGGTGACAGTCATCTTGCTTATGGGTTTAAGGGTTATTGCAGGGTTTCATGATGGACGCTCTTTCACATTATTTTATTTCCCACCTTACCTAACCCATATCACGTGCATATGGTTCCGGGCATCTGCCAGCGTCGCGGCGAGCCGTAACTCAAGGAAATAATGAAGCAAAGGGATAAGTTAAACGCAATTGGCGTTTTCTCCCGCCGCAACTTGTTCCATGAGAGTACAGACCAGCTGAGTAACAGCCGCATCCCTCTCCTGGTCCCAGGGTCAGCCTAAACAAAGAAGGTTGAACTAACAAAAGCAACAGCTATGCGCGTGACGGTTGAATAGATGGTGACAACTGAACGCATCTCGAGTTAATCGCGCCGGTGCGGAATCTATGAGAAAACTGTCCTTCACATTACAAGAGATGCCGATAACTACAGCCATATAAAAGGAGTGAAAAAGGCAGCATAATGCTGACCGATGAACAGCTGCCAAGTCTCAACATTGATCTGGCGGCGCTTTAGGAATGTGTGAGGAGTGGTGGCGTGGGTGGGGAGGGGGGGAGGGGGTATGCCACTTGATTTCGGGGGGGGGGGGCCCGGGCCCCCCCGGGCCCCCCCTTGGGTACGTGCCTGGTGTGTGTGTGTGTGTGTGTGTGTGTGCGCGAACGACTAGTCCAAAAGTCTGTAATCCTTATATGTGCGCACTGTTTTGTGACGAAGGTATTGGGCGTCCTGCTTTCAAGAAATAAAATGCAAGCGAGATTGACGATGATGGTTTAGGGACAAGGTAATCTCCAGAGGGCGTAAATTTTTCGTCAATTGTATGACGTCCTGGTGCGAGGAGCACGAGGTCGCGGGTTCGATAACCACTGGGGGCTGAACGTAAAAAAAGTATATAGATAGATAGATAGATAGATAGATAGATAGATAGATAGATAGATAGATAGATAGATAGATAGATAGATAGATAGATAGATAGATAGAGAGAGAGAGAGAGAGAGAGAGAAACCGCTCGTCTATCGTGCATTTGGGCACACGTTAATGCACACTATAGGTGAATGAAATTAAACGGTAGTCTTATTTCCCTCTTTTCACTACGACATTCCTCACAGTACGTGTGTTGCTTGGGGACATTGAACCTCAAAATTAAAAAAAAAGTCACCTGTGACAGAAACAGTCTACACTTTACACACGCACACACAAGATATTATAAGGATATGTCTGCAGTCGTTGCTCGCGGTAAAATTAAGACGCATGAGCTAAGAGACAAACGCGAAGACAACGACCTCAGGTGCGTGTATGTGTTACCAGGTAACAGTGAGCATGAAGGAGAACCGAGGGAGCTCTTGTGTCGTAACCTGACCGGTCACCCCTCGAAGGTACTCGCAATAATTTTCGAGAGAACAACGCCGACAGCGGGCACCGCCGGACTTGCTCTATCAATTCCTGCCGTGCTTTCTTTTTCTCTTCTTTCCTTCCTTTTTTTTTTCTTTCTTTTAACTATGGAGTAGCGCCACAGCTAGCGCCTCCTCAAATGCGTTGTAGCTCACAAACGACGCCAACCCTTGAGCGACGAACGCCTGCTGCCGGCGGCACGTGTTCGAAGCGACGTCCTTATCGAAGCGACCAAAAAGAAAAGAAGCGGCGGGTGATGCGTGTGTGTCTCTCGCTCTCCCTCTCTCTCTGCGCTGTTTAACGAGAAGCCTTGGCGCGCGTCGGGGAAATCACGCGTAGGTTTTTCCCTCCCGAGGAAGTAAAACAACACTTGGGCGCGCGGACAACACCCGGCCTGTCGGCCTGCCAGTGACTTACTACTGGCGCCGCTACATTGCCGTGCAGAGCGGGTGGGAACGCGGTCGCACGGCGGCGGAGAAGTCGCCGCCTGCATCACTCCGAACCGCGTGACCTTTACTAAAAGCGCGTTTTGTACGCGTCTTATCGACTAGCTGTATGCAGTAAAGCCATATATATATTTATAAAGGGTAACGTCTGATAAGAATGCGTTTATAGTCGTGGTGAAATTAAATTCGAACAGGTCACTTCACACGCACGCACACACACGCACGCACGCACGCCTCCAACCATCACCAATCATTCCCCCCCCCCCCCCCCCCCCGCCCAACACGCTCTATCGCTAACACGGACACGCTCCTTACTTCTCACACTGTCTTGTCGTATACCACTTAGAGGATATCTATCTATCTATCTATCTATCTATCTATCTATCTATCTATCTATCTATCTATCTATCTATCTATCTATCTATCTATCTATCAGTCAGTTTGGGGGAATACGTGAGCGGTGGACAATAATTATACAACTCCCACGCGCACTTGGGCAATCGGCGTTATGCGAAGGATACAGCACTTTCTTTTCTTTTTTCTTTTTAAGCGTCAGCAGCAACGTGTTTGTGTAAGTCCAGTATTTGTACGCATGACGCGCGAGTACAGCGAACTAGAATTGACGCGAGAGTGTGTGTTTGTGACGGCGACGGTAACTGCGACCGCATGATTTCTACGAACGATCGGATTCGTGTGAGCGAGCGGCACGGGAGGCGGGAGACTGGCACGACACGCAGGAACTACTCACTGACGGCAGCACGTGCTGTCCCTTGGAGGACACAAACGGGAGACTTGATGGCGAAAGAACTGCAGCACCGTGTCCTTTAATATTAAAAGCCATTCAGACGAGTGGCCCGGTGCGCTGGTCGCCTGGGCCGAGCCGCGGTGACGCTGCCACAGCGCAGATTAGTGCACCGCTTCGGGAGTATTGAGGAGGCGGCGCAGTGCTGTACTCCGGCTTTGGGAAATCAACACTCGCGGGAAACTTGCTGCACAGTCGTCGATTGAACGGATGCAACCATTACTCGCGGTGTTCTGCTGCCTAGAGCCTAGACGCCGCGATGTTCCTACTCGGGCCACCTGGATAGAGCGCGGGTAGCCCGCGATAGTCAGGGGAGAGAGTCTGATTACGAATGATTACGAAGCTGGAATGACAATGCAACGACCATCACGGCACCACGAACACGAGCATATACCCATCTTCCCTAGTTAGTACGTACAATTTTGATCCGTGCACGCACGCATGCATGCATGTATGCATGTGCGTAATGAATTTGTCAGTCTTGTCATGCATGTCGCGACGTTTGTGGGAATCATGTCATGACTTGACATATAGACATGCCATGATATATATATATATATATTTATATATATATATACGCATGCCACGACATGTCATTCATGTCACGCATGCATGTCATCACACGCATATCCAGAATATATCCACTTTAAGAAATGCATGTTGTGTCATTCAATCCTTTAAGATGATGTAATATCATTTATGACATTCTTGTATTGACATGACTAATCCATGTCAGCATTTTTTTAGCTAGATATGCATCAGAGAGAGAGAGAGAGAGCAAACGATAAATGAAAGGTAGGGAGGTTAACCAGGACTGAGCCCGGTTGGCTACCCTACGCTGGGGAAAGGGAAAATTTATGTAATGACATTTATGTCGTCATGTCATGTCTTCCATGTTAGGTCATGTATATAGGTCATTCATATCCTGATATATATCGAGTTAGAAAAAGAACTACCACGACGGCATCATGTCACGAAATACATGCCATGAAATGTATCAGGATATTCATGAAATGAACAGCTTGACATGAATGCCATGCATTTCATTCATGACGCGACATATGTCATGTCACGACACGCATGCCATTTATGTAATGTCATTTATGTCGTCATGTCATGTCTTCCATGTTAGGTCTTGTATATATATGTCATTCATACCCTGACATATATCGAGTGAGTGAGCGAGCGAATAAACTTTTATTTGGTCCAGCAAAAAATGCGATAAAACGCACACCCGGCTAAACCCACGAGGGGACTGGCAGATCTAGTCTGCCGGCCCGATCGTGGGCTCGCTGGACTGCCAGGATTTGGTCCTCAAAGACGGGACTTCGCAGGAGCGCGTCCCACTCTTCCTCGGTGAACTTCAGGCCCAGCGACCCGCACTCCCAGAGCATATGAGGCAAAGTAGCAACCTCACCACAGGCCACGCAAGAACAATTCGGATAAATCTCGGGGTATATGCTGTTAAGGGACGCCGGATTTGGGTAGGAGTTCGCTTGCAGGAGTCCGAGTGTGACCGCCTGCAGCCTGCTTAGCTTGGAGTGAGGCGGAGTATGAATGACATGATGCCGTCGTGGTAGTTTTTTCTTAAACATATATCGAGTTTAAGAAAAAAACTACCACGACGGCATAATGTCATTCATACTGTTTACGCCACGAAATACGTGCCATGAGATGTCATTCACGCTAAGCATGCGAGCTTTGGCCTTCATGTCCTCCGCAGGAGCTGTGAACATTTTAAAAGATGATATATACTTCCCAATACCCCGCAAGGGGCCTTTAAGGGTACAATAAATGATTATGATTATGCACTTCAAGCTGACTTAGCGTTGCTTTTCAGGGTCTCTTTAATCTAGTGCCTCATAAAAAGGACAATCAAGAGAAAAACTGTTGAGCTTTGTTATCAAATTACCCTTCGTGTGAATTACCGTTACGTTGCATCCTTAAGCCGCCAAAGACTAAGCAACTTTTGAGAGCAATTTCTACTGTCTTACAACCGGAAGGCGGACGGTGGCGTTGCGGCTGCGGCATAGCAGAGCAAGCGTGAAACTTTTCTTTCTTTGCAACATATCGCATACCGGAAGGCCTTATAGCTCCCTGTGAATACCACATCGAAGTTGATAAACTGTCGCTGTCTCGAACGCGTGACCATTCCTGCTCGGATGGACAAACGTACTGCCGAGCTATACGCCTAAGTAAGGCGCGGGTGTGCTATATGGTTGCAAAGTATGAGCGATAATGTTATAACATGCATATATATATATATATATATATATAAACATTCATATAAGACCTTGAAGTTTGTGTTGTCGCAGTGACGCACAACGAGTGGGGTCACAGGGTATAATTAACAGAAAATAAATCGTTGAAATTCAGCTTTCAACCTTTTTTTTTTTTTTTTGCACGAAATAAACGAAAATAGAGTTTTGAAAGAATAGTGCTTCATCACCCTCGACTTACTCAATCTTCGTCTTCAGCGGTAGCGTTTGTTTACACACGCGACTGTCTGCCATTAACGTAAAAATACTTTCGTCGCTTTGAAATAGCTTCGCGTCTCTCGAGCCCCACGGGTTATGGCGGACGCGCGTGTCGCATACACCGTTCGTTGGCGGCTCTCTTTTTTTTTTTTTTTTCTTGCACGCGCGGGTTAATTATCGCGCTTGCGGTTCTATAGTTTCTCTCTCTCTCTCTCATTTCGCCTCCCTCCCTCTCTTCTTTCTTTCTTTCTCGAGCGCTCGAGATGCACTCTGCGGGCTATAAACTGTGACCTTGCGCGCCTGGTGGACGAGGGCCAAAACTCTCGCCGGCTTACACGCTTATGCGCTGCGTGGCGTCACTCGGCGGGCAGAGATAGTAAAGACGCCTTTTTGCGAGAAGACGCGAGCCTCCCGCTGATCCTCCTCCTCCACCCTTCCCGCTCTATGGCAGTGCACGGGAAAGCGACCCGTCCGTGTGCGGTTTTGTTCGAGAAACAATTAACTTGACACTATTCCCTTTGCTTGCTTAACCTTTCAATTTACGCCCACTCTGTCGCGAACGTGTCAAGAATTAGTGAATGGCCGCACACTTGAATGAATGTATGCGCACTATATACGCAGAATAAATGACGGACTACACCGATAGCGCACGAATGGTCAAAATGATTCGTGACGGCCCACAAGAGTAGGCGAGTCACTAGTGATAATACATCTTTGCTACAAGGTTACAATCTACAATATAGCTACGTTTCAAACCTTGCGCGCAACAAGAACAAATCTCTCGGACCTGAGCACACCCGCGAGCGATTTGGCAGTAACTAATCAGATAGTGAGCGCACCGAGGAACTTTACTGAGCCAGAAACGTGACAAGCCGCTGCTTCAATATATTTGCCAAATAAAGAGCGAAGAGGAAAACACTAATCCTGATTAAATTCATGGGGTAAAAGTTTGGATAACTTGGAATATATAATTTAGCCCCGTTTTTAGAACAAGCACCATATATGCTGCTCGCGCCGTTTGGACATAAAATCAGCTCCGAAAGCTCTTTTTGTATGTTCTCTGAAGCTGTGGTCAAAGCTTCGTGTCGTCCATCCAGTCGCCGTCTACGATATCGTCCGAAACAGAGGCTTGCTATGCTGCACCGGCGTCATACACATCAATTGTAAGCCCAGAGTCAACGGAGGCAGTTGAGGGAACCAATGGACGCGTCACCATGTGATCAAACATGGCAGCGCCCACAGGATCGACGCGAAAAGGCTCAATAGGACCAAACCCGTAACCTCGGACTCATGAACAGAACGGCATACATAGGGTGTTTTTATTAGCTGCACCAAATTTTTGAAAATTCCTTGTGGCAAGTAGTGCCATTCTAACCATTGATATAAATTATTCGATGAAGGGGCCATTACTTCTACAAGAAATCTAAATCATTGTTTGAATAATTAATGTAATTATAGTAATTATCTTTTACAGCGAAGCTGTATAGCTCTACCTCCCAATGGATTTGTCGTGTCCGTATAGGCAAAAACTCAACCAACCAGCGGGAGGAGCGCGCCACGTGCGCCGCTAGGTTCCTTGCAGCACCACCAGGTGGCGCTCTGCCCCGCGCATGCGCGGCGGCGCCGGCGGTGCAGGGGAAAGAAAAAAAAAGACCCAGAAAGTTCGCCTTCGGGCATAGCGTTCGCCGCAAGCGTTTCCCGTTGAATATTAAGGATGCATTAGCTGCAGTTGCCGGGAAGCGGCAACTGTAGCATACGAAGCAGGGGGTGACGTAGCTACACTTTCGTTATGTGAAAGAAGAACCCGGCTAGCAACTGATTTATGTTGTTAGAGTGTTACGGGAAGGCCAAATTTAGTGACGACTCCTGAAGAGCAGCGTGCCTACGAGGCGCAACGAAAGTGTGGTTAAGTGCATTTCTCCGTCTTCTCTCCGTTCCACTCTTTGTAGGTGCACTAAGTGGCGGCGCGAGCCAAGTCGCCCGCCGATAAAACGTCTTCGGCTAGTAATTAGAAGTGCATGTGAATTTCACCATGTGAATAATTGCAAGCTACGTCGCGATGGGTAATCGTTCTATAATTTGTCGTTTACAGCTTCGCTGTCGAACCACCTTCACAGCGTACGTGGATTGGAGACCAATCTTTAAAAAAAAAAAATGATTACTTCACGGCATATATTTCAATCTACGAATTGTAAGCTAGTGAGCTTGCAAGACATATCGACCTGACTTAGTCCGCATTGGCTTAGTTAATTGGCATTGAGGTTAACCGGCAAGTTAATCGCTTAGTAATCCGGCAAGGTCGGATTGGCTTGGTTAACGTATGCCGTTCTGTTCCTGAGCTCGAGGACACGGGTTCGGTTCCTGGTTCGCGGCCGGCCGCATTCCGATGGTGGCGGAGAGCGAAGACAATTCGCGTAGCGTCATTTGAGTGCAAGGACCTTGGCTGGAGCGCTGAAGCAGCATTATCAGCGTTGCCTAAGTGACGATTTTGGGATGACCGGCTTTAACGCAACCTTTCTCAGCCCACCTAAAAGAAATTACCAAGAGCCGAAACACAGGCTAAACCTATTAGGTATTTGGGGGGGGGGGGGCGGGAGGGGGGTGCACCCAAAGTTAGGTATAACGCTGCCGTCAGGCACATAAAGGAACGCAAGCGGGATTCAGGTTTTACGGTAAGCTATAAACCACTCGGGGGATGCTATTTCTACAATTATTTATGCTGACATAACTAATACCCCACTTCCTTTGTGTAGGTAAACGTTGAGCACGCTCAACCCGCCAAAAACGTAGATGAACATAGCAGGCGTGAGGGAGTACAATAGCGTACGGAACATGCGCAATGAGCACTACGATATCTATTTCCCAGCGTACGACTAAGGTCTGTTTACCAGCGCCTCCTTTATTTACTTTACAGAAGATTTACAAGAGAACAAAAATGGATTGGAGTACATACGACAGGCATTACCAAATCATGACTGGAAGCTTACCACTTTCGCTGAAAGGAAAAGTGTACAATCTTTGCACTCTACCGGTGCTAACATATGAGGCAGCAACTTTGAGGTTGACAACTGCAGAACAAGTTAATTAAGGACCGCGCACAGAGCGATGGAACGCAAAATGTTGGGCGTAACGTTAACAGACAGGAAGGGAACGGTGCGGATCAGAGAACAAACGGCACTAGCCGATATTCTAGTTGTCATTAAGAGAAGGAAAATGGAGGTGGGCAGGCCATGTAATGCGTAGGGTAGATAGCCGGTGGATCAATACAATTACGCAATGGCTAGCAAGGGAAGAAAAGCGCAGTCGAGGACGGCAGAAAATTAGGTTAGGTGATGAAATCAGGAAACTTGCGAGCGGAAGTTGGAATCAGCTAGCGCGAGGCAGGGGTTTCACAGGGAGAGGCCTTCGTCCTGCAGTGGACATAAAAATAGGCTGATGATGATGAAGGTCAACTTTAGAACGCTATTCTAAAAATCTGTATAACTAAAATGTCCTGGCCGCTGTCTGAAATTCCCGCTCACCTTTTGTGCTCTTAAAGCAGTAGTTGACGTAGCATTTCCGACTTTTATTATTTTTTTTTCCACATTTTTTTGCGTTACAGCTTTCGGACCTCGAAAGCCTAGACAGAATGCAGGCAAGGTTCAGGGTGCCCTAAGCAATTTACTATAAGAGCTTTACCGCGAACCATTATTGGTTTCGTCTACCAGTAGGTGCATGTGTCACGACGTCATGACGTGGAAGGTGGTCACGGGGGAAGCAGAACGTCGAATATGTATGTAAACAATGAACGGCCGCACACAATCCGCGACTGCAGGTGTCACACGCGGCGGCAGTGCGGCTTCAACCACGAGGGCGTCTTTTATCGGTGTTTGCACCTTTCCTCGGTCGCGGAACAAATGCGGATAGCGCGATTATATTCAGTTGTCAACTATTCCCGTACTTCCATATCTACCATTACAAAGAAAAGCACACGCACGCATACCGCGGTTGGCTCTGACGAACTTTTATGCGCTTATACAAACAGCGCCCGACGTGTAGATTTTTTTTCATCATCGTGAGACCGTCCTACCACTCGTTTACGTTCTGAGAGCCTGTCCTCGTGTTCATGTATACCTTAAAGGGCCCTTCTCCAGGCCATAGCAAATTTTCGTTGTACGCTGGAAGTTGTTCGGTGCCCTCTAAGGAGTGCTCTTCCGCAATATTTTTTTTTTCAGCTGAGCTCATTAATAGCGGGTATATAACCATTCGAAGTGCCGCGGACCCACGATTTCGGGAGGCGAGCGTCACAGCCAAAATAGACACTATCGGAGTGCCGCGGACCCATGACTTTGTGTAAGTGTTCGGTAGCAACACGGTTACGCCACTACCGAAGTTTTACACCAGCAGCGAAGTACAATAAATAGACTTGGTTACTGCAATATTAGCTGTGTTTGTCTGATTGAGCTAGGCGCCACCAGGCGGCTGCACCATGCAGGCCGCACTAGAGTCACTGGAAAAAATTTCAGAGTACCGCATTCGTTTTCCCCGCGCCGCCGACGCGTTTATTGGCCCAACCGTACCACGTGACTTATAGGGTGCCATATACCTTCCAAGCGCCGGGCGGGCCGGCTGTTAGAGCGCAGGCAGCGCAGGCTCTCTACGTTTTTTTTGTTCTGATTGTCGCGTTTGACTGCAAGGAAATCATGCCTAGCTGCTGCGCCTTCGGATGCAGCAACAGAACTGAGTCTGAAAAGACTTTTTTTCTAGATTCCGACCGGGAAAAATGACCGAGAGCGTCGTTCTGCATGGTTACACAGAATCGGCCGGGAGAACTTCAAGCCTACAAAAAACACCCGCGCGTGCGAGGTATAAGTGCACCTTGCTTGTGCTTTTCGGCACCGTTTTAGAAAATATTTAAGTGAAGGAGTTCATTGCAGGGATCGTTCGCGTCTTGCACGCTTGACGCGGGTACACGTGTACGCGTTTGTTGCTCAACACACGTGGTTATTCCGTGCTCGTGGCACGCGAAGGCACACTTGTCGCGCGAGAATTCAGCGTCCTCACGTGCACCACGTACTCGCATGATTTCTCCGCGCACGTGAGCGCGCTCGCGCCTCGAGTCACTCGACGCATGTGGCACTTGTTTTTCGCAGATCGTGACGATCGCAGTCAATAAAAACATGGCCAATACAAGGCCCATGATACTTCCTTTTTTCCACTTACCCTTTGCTCATTTATACATACGCATTTCGAGCTTGAAACCAATGGCCAGGTGATATTCACAACACATGCTTAAAATTTTGAGCTTGTAAGCCGAGGACATGCAATGAACTGAAGTCAGCATACATATTATGTTTTATGTTGAAATGCTACGGTGCATACCCAAATAATGTTGTGCTTGATGCATAACAAGAAATACAAAACAACAGAACACCTAGTAGCATTAGTTTCACTCTGTCAGTATGCATGTTACATACACCGCTCTAAAAGCACAAGAATTTTATACATCGCCTGTATAGCTTAGAAAAAGAACAGTGCTGCATCACCAGCCGGCGTTCCTGCTTTTTTTTTACACATGCAGCAAATCTTGGCAGTCTAAGAAAACAGTCATAAATAAGTTGAGAAGAGTAGCCGCTCATAAACGCGCTAGACAGCCGTGTTCATAAATCGCAATGTAGCAAACTCTCGCTCATTATCAGTGTACAGAAGTACATATACGTTGCTGTAATCACGCAAATGGCTCATATTGGCCTTCCACAAGATTTAGTGCGCAAAATGGTCATTGAAGCTGGTTTTTTACGCCTGCTGTGCACAGATCGTCGTACGATCACCACCAAACACCGGTGCGCACACGGCAGTCGCAGTGTGTCGTGCGTATACGGCGGACGATGTCGCCTGGCAGAATCGAGAACGCGCGGTATCCGTTTACAAACTAAATTAAATGTATCCGATTTAGCTTGTGAAATTATACAATGAACGTACGTGCCTGTGACACTGTCAGGTGTGTTTCGTCTAGGCTTGGAAACATTTAATAGAAGCCGACGGCGGTCCCCGATGTTCATGCCCGAAAGCACAAGCTTGCCTCATTCCGGCTTGAAGTGACGAAATGTTTCCTTTGTAGCTCGCTCCGCGGAAGGAAAAAAAAAAACGCGAGGATAAGCTCCCGATAGCAGCGCTAAGCTGCTGCCCACAATCGTAGCACAGTTTCAGCAGTAAACGCGATCGGCGTGCAAAACAACCACCGGCTGCATTACTTCGCACAAAATAAAATTTTATTTTATTCCTTAGCAACCATTATCTCCGGGCACAATGTATTTGTACTTAAGTAAACACTCAACCCGATGTGTCACCGAATATGAAGCTCTTCCAACACGGCGGCCATCCCGCGACGCAGTCGGCTTGGAAGGTATATGGCGGTGGCCGCTCAGTGTTGCCAGTCCAATCCCGACCTTTGCGGTACTCTGAAATTTTTTCCAGTGACTCTAGGCCGCACACGTTCGCGCCTCCGCCCCACCCCTCCAACACCCACTTCGCCTGCATGCTCGGTCTAGCCTCCGCAAGCGATTGCTTCCCTACTTTCTCCCATACCAGAGCCGGAGGATCGCGTGACGGATACGTCGCGGGCCCCGCCTCTTTTCTTTTCCTCTCTCTCGAACAGCTGATTAGCCGTATAAGTCAGTGCCACAATCACGAGCACTGAGGCAGGCACGAAATATGAAAGAGCATGATCGCGGAACTTAAAAGGCCCTTCACCAGGTGTGGCCATATTGAGCTGACAAGCGCAGTGTATACAATGCGTGCTCACGATCGTGTCTGCTAAGTATTACATCGCTACGCCGAAAGAACAGACATTTCAATCCAAGCGCCGTTTGCCCTTCTCCTTGCGGGAGCCGCGCTCCAAGACGGGGGATGGCGTGCGCCTACATACATGTATCTGCTGTGACGTGGCTCATAGTGACACGTGACACTTCGAGTATTATTCAAGGCAACACCTGTTATTCGTGTCATCTGTTGCTTCAATAGACAAATTAAAGTTTAGAGAAATAATAAAACACGCAAACCAAACCGTGTCTGCTTGTTTTGATTTACATCGCACCGCTGCAAGAGAGATGTACTTCCGTTTCGTCTGCTCGTTCCTAGGTCGTGCAGTCGCGCGCGCTGAGAGCGAAACTATGTCATTTTCTACCGTGTTCCAGCGCGCGATCACGCTCTGTGATCCGCTTGCGTCTGCCTCAGTGTTCGTGTAGCAATGACTTATAGCGCTAGGCAGGTGTTCTCGTGCAGAACGCGCAAAATCGTGCGCTGCGCGAAACAAAAACGCTACCGTTCGCGCGCGCTCCCGTCAGCAGAAGTGCGCCGCGCAGCAAGAAAGCGAGAGAGAGAGAGAGAGAAAGAGAGAGAAAGAAACAAAAGAAGAAGGCGGGGCCCGTGACGCTTGAGTAACGCGATCCTCCAGCTCCGGTATGGGAGACCGCAGGGAAGGAATTTCGGTTGCGGAGGCTAGACGGGGCAAGTGGAGAGTGTCTCGCTTGGCAGTGGAGTTCACCTCCTGAAATCATGGATTCACGGCACTAAAATATTTCTATCTCGTCTATTAATGAACCAATTTGAAAAAAGCCAGGCGGTAGTACGCTCCCATGAGGACACGCAACAATTTCCAGCGTATAACCAAATTCTGCTATGCGGCCTGGTGAAGGGCCCTTTAAACACGTAGAGAACGACATAGTTTCGTTATCTGCGCGCGCGACTGCACGACGTGGGAACAAGCAAGCGAAACAGAAGGGCGTCTCTTTTGCTACGGTACGAAGTAAAACAAAAACATGCAGACGTTCGGCTTGTAAGTTTGATTATTTCTCTAAACTTTATTTATTCTACTGAAGCAACAGATTAAACAAATAACTGATGTTGGCTTGAATAATTCTAGAAGTCATGTGTTACTGTGAGTGACGTCACAGCACTACCAGGTACGCGTAGGCGCATTTGCGCGATCGACGTCGACTCTCCGGCCGGGGAGCGTGGTGCCCGCGATAAGGGCAAACGGCGTTTGGTTTGAAATTTTTTGGTCGGATTCCCTTTGAAACGTAATGATCAATGACTAGCAAGTAAATGTTACCCCTATATATATATATATATATATATATATATATATATATATATATATATATATATATATATATATATATATATACTGACTCAAATAGAAAACAATTTATATGTCACAAGAACTGACTGCTACGCCGGTTGGTCTATCGTGTTGACTAGAAAAATCTCAAAATTGGGACACTGCAGACTAGGACGAACGCTTATACTACCAATTGTTTACTTCGATAACACGTTACATTCTGAGGTTTTGCATGAGAAAACCACGACACGATTAAGCACACCGTTGTGTGTGTGTGTGGGGGGGGGTCTCGGGAATAATTTTGACCACCTGGGTTTCTTTAAAGTGCACACAATGCACGGCACACGGGCGCGTTTTCCTTTCGCCTCCATCGAAATGCGGCCAGCCGCGGTTGGGATACGAACCCGCGCGCTCGGGCTTGGCAGCGAAACGCCAATGACACTACGCCACCTCAGCGGGTATATCGAGAAACATGCCACCGATTTATAAGTTCCATCGAACGCACGTATCACGCCGCTTCTTCGTGTGAATCCCCCGTGTAACTGCCGCTTATACTCCCGCCCAAACGTGGTCATAGCAGCCGATACAGAGTCCGTAATTGCAAAATGGCAATGATCGATTTTGTTGTCAGCGGTTGGCCCGCCTCCCATGGAGCACACGTAAAATAAGGATTGATGCTTCGCAGAGCGCCTCATATGTGCTATGCCGGTGCCAGGGTCATCGGAAGCGGGAAGCGCAATCTTTACAATACGTCTCGCATGGGCCCGCTGATGGATATTTTGGAGCGCAGCGCCCATTCCTACGGCGAGCGTCGGCGTAACCGAGCACAACGAAGGATGAAAGAGCGAACGCGGAGCGCAGCGGGGTGATGAAGGAAGCGAGGAGGAAGGCGAAGGAGGAGGGTGCAGCGGAACCACGAGGCGGAAGGCGAAAGAGGAGAGAATGGCGAAAGCGTGAGAAGAACAGCGTAGTGCGGCGACGATAGCTACGAGATGGCGCCGGAGTAGCGCGTGTCATCTGGGAGGCATGTCACTCCTGTCGTGTATGCACGGCAGAGGTATTTTATAAAGCTTCACGTATTAATCTGAATTTTCCCGCTTCGTATTTCCCAAGAACACGGGTGCTCTAATGTATAAGAGCATACACGGGCATCTTCTGCAGTGGAGCGAGATGGCCTGATCCCGCCAAAGCCTGCACCTGCACGCGGTGCTCCTTCAACCAGTCGTTAACACACCTCCCCTTCTGGCTCAGATATCGCTCTCCACACGATAGGGGCATTTTATAAACAACGCTTATCTTACAAGGAATGAGGAGGGCGGCGCGCGTTTCAATGCGAGGGCATTACTTCGCACACAAGTTACGTCACACAAGTTACGTCATCTTCACCTAACGAAAGAAGAAAAGGGGTCAGGGCGAGGTTTCGACCCTGTGGCCCACTGCCACTGCTACCGCTCCGTAGCCAAGCGCGCTAACCCATGCGCCACCGTTGCATTGCGCCACCGCATGCAACGTGCGAGTGATAAATATATTCGAGGCTGGGCACGCTGTTAGGCTCTGCCTGTTGGTCGATTCACTAGATGGCGCCGATGGGAGTGGCGCCAGCGGCGGCGTTACGGAGTCTTCATCGTCCAAAGTTGAATGGCCCGCACCTACGTAATCAGGCGAGACAGCAAAGCGTGGCCGGAGGTGCCATAGTCCACTGCCGACGAAGTACGAGACGATCGCAACGCAGCGAAACGTGCGAAGCCGAGCTGCTGCAACGAAACAGCGCTCACCACCCAAGTCTGCGACAACGCAAAAGGCAGAGCGAGCGGCTGTGGAGCGAGCACGGCGAGCTGCAGCGAGGCAACGTGCAACCCCGCCCCCCCAGACCCCGACAACGCGATCACCGCTTCTCGAGGCATCGATCTGGCGATCGAGAAATGTCACGCACAGCGCACGAAGTAAGGTATACGCGTCGACATATATACTACTCGATCGCGCAAGGCCATGCCACTGTCGATCAACTTGGACCAGCATGATCGTCAATGTTACTTGCGCACCACTTGGAACGAGGACCGGGGAACGACAGACACAAGCGCAATAACATTGATCATGAATTTTGACCAACTAGCCCAAACCAGTCATCATCGCTCGGCATAGCGTGGCCATCGTGCTGCAAAGGGGTGCCATCGAGAAAGAACACTCAACGCGTTGTGCGTGAAACACTTTTATTGAGCACTGCGCGAATAAAACTCAGCCGAGAGATCGCAATATAGCCGGTTTGTCGGCTTGCGACCTCATTCGCAGCGACGTTATAATACACTCGGAAACGTAACGCGGAGCAGCACTGAACTCGGCAACATCTCGCCGCAACACTAAACTCGGCGACATAACCCGGCGACACAGTCAGCGACAAGTAACGCTCTCGCATTGACACATAAGAATTGTTTAGGTGTCCCCGTAGCTTTTTTTCTCACAGACGTCACTTTCGCCCTGCCGACATCATGGAAGCATCGATAACGTCAATGCTGCGGTTGGCGCCGATCTTGCATGCGTTCCAGTGTACGACTGATTCGTTTCAGCAAATACAGCGGCACGAGCTTCTTTTATAGTTTTATTTATAAGGTAACCGTGTGATGTGCAAATGTATCTATAATTCTAAAGGTCACAAGAGAACAATTTTACAAAAGCACACCGGCCGTGCTGTATTTCAATGAATTAAGAACAGAATGCATATGACTCCTGCATACATAAGCTTTTCTCGAACACCAGGAAACTTGCGAGGGTGCATGATGCTTATACAATGCGAGCTGGCATCATGCGAAGAGGCAAGGAGGAAACAATCTCCACGCGCGCCCATCCCACGGGAAAAGGTGCCGAGAGGCATGTTTATGCATTGGCGGCAACGCAGTGTCTTTCTCTTCGTTCTATGTCTTTTTTTTCCTTCGTGACGCGTTGCTTGTTCCGCCAGAAGGTTCAGTCGATGGCTGCATGCGGCAAGCGCGGGAGCAGAGATGCCCGATACCCAAGGCGGAAACCGGCAGCAGCGCGTGGGTATGTGTGTGCCGCAAAGAGAAAGAAAGCACAGCCAAACGGGAGCGGTGTGCGCGCCCACGAAAGAGGAAAAGCGGCGTGTATACGCACGTCACTCGCCATATCCTGCATGTCGCTTCCAGCTGCAAGTGCGGCACGGGATGGAATGTATGATATAGAGCTGCGCAGACTAGACACACGAGCGGACGAAACGGGCGCGCTATATATATATATATATATATATATATATATATATATATATATATATATATATATATATATATACCACGCTGTACGTGATACGAGCTGTGAGCTTGTTTTGAGATTTTTAGCATAGCGGGGCAAAGCGCGCACGTGACAAAAATCCCGGGAGTCAGCAGCGTTATAACGGAAGGCGAAAAAGCGTGCGCGACTGCAGGGTTCAAAGCTGGATAAGGTGTAGACATAGCGCGCGGAACTGCCGTCAACAGCTATTTGTTTTCTTTTTTTTTATTGGGGAAAGTAGGAGAGGCAGCACTCGGGGGGCATGCCATATATTTGCGATCATGATGATAATAATGATGATGATAATTACCATCATTATAATCATCATCAAACTATCATTTTATCTCTCATTGCCCTTGCCTTACGAATGGCTCCATCCTTACTTGCAAATTTCCTAGTGCGCTGTTTTGAAACCCTCAAACCCTCACCCAGCTCGAGGGTGGTTGGAGAGGAAGGGGGAGGTATGGTTTGGAGGCAACATTTCTTCCCGGTTACGCCTCCCGCACCTACCCCCCCACCCCCGACCAAAAGAAAGCAGCTTGCGGCAGCTGTAGCAAAATAGTATTGCATAGGGGCACGTGAATATTCGAAAATTTGAATACGAATCGAATATTGTTTGCCGTTCGACTCCGCCAAAATTCATAACGTCACGGCAGGCTGGTGTGGAAGCTTCAAGGCCAACGTTACTAGATTACCTCCAGTAATCTGGTAACGTTGCTTCAAGGCGGCGTGGGCACCCATATTTAGTTTTGCGTCGTTGAAAAAAAAAAAAAATTACTTTGCATGATGGGACTGGCTTTTTAGCTAATCTCAAAAAGGAAAGTGCCTAATACAGCTTAACCCTAATTTACCCTTTAGCGTCCCCCCCCCCCCCCCCTTTGTACTTGTAAAGCCTTCTTAGAAAACTGTATTTTCGTGCATTTGGTGGCACCAGGTCTAATACCTCTTACTAAAGAAGCGGAAGGCCAGGTGTTATTTTTTTTCTTTTCTTTTTTTTTTCATTCTTTTTCGCCGAGAGCGCAGCTGTCGTGCCCCGCGGCCGTTCAGGGGTGGGGGGGGGGGGGGGGCGATGCCACCCTGGCGACACGCAGTTGTCACGCTTCACGCTACGATTCTTCACTGTAAGCAGCCCAAATTGGCATGTCCACGCCGGAGTGGAGATCCGGGCAAGGCTACGCTTGTTCACACCTGTCAGCCGCACAAGTTGGCACGACCACGCCAGAATCGGAGTCAGCGGAGGTTCCCCATCTTTCCCTGTTTGTGCCAAGTGAGGTGCGTACGTTTCCGACCAAGCTCCCTTCGGAGGAAAAGGGCAACCGACCTACCGACGCCGTCGGTCACCCGACGCCGGGATTGGTGGAAACTATGGACAATGACAACGCAGGCATAAAAAGCGGTTCCAGATGGCTGGGAGAAGGAGGAGGACGCTCGGAAACAGCGTGACATATGGTGACATTCGGACATGCTAAGACGCTACCATAGTGTGCTCCGATAGCTGGAGCCGTTTTGTAAATCTCAACCATGTACCTTTTTAAATATATTCCTTTTTCTTCATTCTCTTAAACGTCGCTCGGAATCCTTTCTCCCGGCACCTGACACGGCACCATCGATGAAAACTTCGTTGGTCGCATGGACCTCCGACATCACAACAGTGGAAGGCAGCGGTGAGATTGACCTCACGGAACTTGGGTCGTGCTGACTACACAACATAGTGTAACGCCAAGAATTTCAAATAACCCGCCGTGGTTGCTTAGTGGCTATGGCGTCGGCCGGCTGCTGAGTAGAGCACTGCACGGGCCCGGCTCGGGCCCAGGCGTACACCACCGAGCTCAGCCCGGGTCCGGCCCGGGCCCGGGTGTTGTACGCGTGACCAGGCCGCGATAGCGGTAAGAAACAAGACAAAAAAAAAATCAACATGTCGTGCAAGCTTCGTCGCTGTCCAAGCAAATGAGAAAAGAGTTGACAAGTCTGTAATCACAATGAATATTAAGATATTTGACAGCAAATTACTGCAATAGAGCACTTTAGAACACTTGTAGAAGCCCGATGAGAGATAACAATTAGCAGCCTCTACAAATGAGCATGGTGGGCAAACAAGTCAGTCAATGCATTTTAATAACAGGTTAGACTATCAATAGCTTACTATGTATAAAGGCAGTAGATGAGTAGATGCGAATGATGAATTACTATGATAAACAGAATGAAATAACTTGGATGAGCTGGAAGTTGGAAACCTTGAATAACTACAGACCATAGCTCATACAATTCCAAAATAACGGTGAAGGTTTTTTTGGTGTATAGACAGGAGAAGATACTACCAAGTTGGCGAGAAGTGTGTCTATACATACTTCTCAGCCACTGAATCACGTTGATTGGAGACGAGACAGAAACAGAGAGGGAGAGGCGTACGTCACCGAGCTCAGCCCGGGTCCGGCCCGGGTGTTGTACGCATGACCAGGCCCGGCCTATAAGTAAAAAAAAAAAAAAAAAAACCATTATCTTTCTTTACTTACGGATTGTGCAGTATGTGTCAGCCTCACCTTCTTGGGTTTTAATTAGCTGCAGTGCACAAGCAATAAAATACCGAAATCTTTTGTTTCTCCCATGGAAACACGAGTGATCTGGCCCATTGCCTGTGGTGTTATTTTCCTGCTGGTGCGCATGCGTCTACCTTGATCAAACGATTTGGTACTATAAGGTCATTTAGCATGCGAACACGCATATATACAAACAAGCGCATTCACGGGAATGCAGCATAATATAAACGCACAAGTAGAAAGAGACAGTCCTTGCGTTAGCGCTAAAATAATGTAACGGTATCGAGAGTTGTAATGGTGCCTTCGCAAAAGCGGTAATAGGAATATGGTTTGAAGAGCGGTTCTTTTTGTACAATTCAGTTTTCCTTAAGGGGAGACAATGTTCGTTGTTGCGGAAAAGCGAAAAAAAAAAGTTTGAGCTTCGCTTGTTTTTCTATTTCCTTTGCTAAGGTATACTAAAGCACCTATCACTTCAGCTTGGCACAGGATGCCTTGGACCATGCAATAAATATGTTCGCGTGTGCTCGAAGGCACTACTTAGGCCATTTAATGAGCGGGCCCGAGACAGGCACGGGCCATGTGCAGTGCTCTACTACTGAGCACGAGGTCGCGGGATCGAATCCCGGCCACGGCGGCTGCATTTCGATGGGGGCAAAAACACCCGCGTACTTAGATTTAGGTGCACGTTAAACGAACTCCAGGCGGTCCAAATTTCCGGAGCCCCTCACTACGGCATGCCTCATAATCAGATCGTGGTTTTGGCTCGTGCAACCCCATAATTTTTTTTAAAGAATTTCAAATAACGTTTTCTCGCATTTGGGCCATTTCTGCGAAGGAAAAGTTGTCTATAAACCAGCTATATGTCGACTCCTTGCTTCTTTTAGAACCCGACCGAGTCCATCTTTATTGATAAAGGATTAACTAGAACCGTATAGAGATATATGCTTTCGGAATCCGTGACGTTACGGTACGATTATGCGAGAATTCTTTATGTTCACTTTCTTCCTCATTCCCATTTCTATTGCCCCTTTTCCTAACCACGCTGTAGGGTAGCAAACCGTACGCTCGTCTGGTTGACCCCCATGCCTTTCTTCTTCTTGCTTTCTTTATCCCTGTTAGCTGTCTAGCGCAGAATTTCAGGACAACGAGGAAATACGTAAAGCGAAAAGCATAAGCGCTAACTTAGAAATAAAGTTTGATACCATACATTTGAAATTTGAATATAAGTGTTTGGAATTATACTTTAACCAAAGCATGCAGCAGAAAAGAAAAAGAAGAACGATCAATCACATGGAAGAACTTTCACGTGTGCAGTGTCGACAAATGTTGAGCTATCACGGTCTTTTTTCCTAACATTCCGATGGGTTTTCATTCAAAGTGTTCTGACACCAAATTCTTGTTCGAAGTTAGCGCTCTTGTGGTTTAAGCTTTGTTTGTTCCCTCGTTGTCCTAGAATCCTGCATTAAAAAATTAAGACATGGATTATGCTGAAGACCAATCAACACCCTTGTAGTAATTTTTACTGTAACGCACATTACGGTGTAAATTGCTTTACAGTGTATCAACTAGTCGCCACTGCGTTTTGTTCTTGCGTCTATTGTGGCTTATAATACCTCTTCTAAAAATAAAAGATGACATTTTTTTAGTATGTAGATGCGGATGATTTACTACTGCAGCTCAACGTAATATTCCACTTTACCGTATCTTTAAAGGAATAGTCACGTGACATTTTCGACTTGTCGTGTCTGGAGTATTATGAAGGTGCAAGTCCTCTAAACCACAAAAAAAAAAATAATAATAATAGTCCAGTGTCAGAGCACGATGGGCGAGCTCCACCACTGGAAAAGCTGGCGCCACCGTCGGCGTGACGTGGCATGAGGGATCACGTGGACACAGCGCCCGCGTCGGCTGCTTCGGAAGCGTTAATGCGAGCTGAAAACGAAAGTTTAAAGTCCCATCTGCGCCGCGGTTCTGATTAAGTGGCGAGGCTTTACGGCCTTGGGTGTCAACTTGACAGCATATGAAACTACTATAATACGTAGTGACTGCCTTTGGAGGCGCGCAGCATGGTAGGCTACTGCTCGGTGCCGCAGTGCCAGACGTACGCAACAGAGCCCGGTGTCCGTCTTATTCACACGTAGCCGCAGGACAAGGAGCTGCGTGAAACTTGGCTGGCGAAACTTAACCGACAGACAGCCATCGGCTACAACTCGGGTATGCAGCAAGCACGCACGCGAGGAAGATTTCTGCTACGGCGCCGGGACTGCGCGACGTTCGGTGAGTAGCAGAAAACGCGCACTGAGACGCTAGCCCGCGCCCGCTGCCCGGCTAATGTCAGGACGGTTTGGTCTAGGGACTTCTTGATGCTAGATACTGGCAAGTTCACTGGAACGGAAAGGGAACGGTAAGACGCACATTAAAGAAAGGCATGGCATATGGTCATGTTTGTGTTATGAATTAATGCACTGGATTAAAAAAAGAAACAGACGGAAATCGCACGCTGAGAAGACCGATAAACATACAGTGCGACGCAAATTGAGAAATATTATTGAAATGTCCAAGAATTTAGAAGACAAAAAAAGATTGAATCGTCGCGATGGCACATCACAGTCGCCGTATAGGCGTCGAAGTCTTTATAACAAAATTATTTTTGAACAGTTCTGATAGCGTCCACGCAACAATGGTTGCTAGTGTACTGTCAATTGCTCATATGCTGCGGCCTAAAGCTCACGGCACGGTGCGAAAACGCGCTCACAGCGAAAGCAAAACATTGTGCGCCGGACATGCATGCAGACGCGCATTCGTTCGCGCAGTCGAACCGTGCGATCGCTGCATTGAGGCTTTATTCTGCTATGTCCCATTTGGTTATACAGACAGCCCACTATAAGAACATATTTCACATATATAGTTTACTTTCAGCGTTTGCCTACCTTTCATGCAAGAAGACGGTTCGGGAGACTCCATCGGGGCGACCGCGCGTAGTGGCGTTCACTGTACGTATTCGGTAAAGAGATAGCGTCTGTAAAATATTTTGTGCTTCCAGTTTGCCCAAGATTATTATAGCGACAGTCAAAAACTTCCCTCGTTTTGAGAGTACCGACATAAATGTCCACGAGGGCTGCCGCGTGGTGTTTTCATTGAGCGAAACCTACGGGGAGCGCGCCGCGTGATCCCTCATACTACGCAAGAGAGGCGCTTCCAACAGATGGCGACTCCGTAACTCCTCGCCCCCAATACTTTACTAGAATAAAAGCCCCACTACAACGAAGCAACTTAAGGAATTTAATTCTGGCTTATTAAAAAAAATGACCACTCGTTGTTCCGGGCTAAAGCTCTCATACTATTAGCCAAGATGTTCAAGTTTCATCCTAAAATCAGTGACACAGAAGGCGACACGTCGAGTAGTATCTCGGTCGCCATTGTGGTACACAGCGGCGTGGGGCTTCTCAAAGGTTGTCACCACCCTGAACGGCGGCTTGATAGCGTAACGCCATAGGCATTATGCCACGAGGGCACGTAGAAGCAGTTTAGGAATTTGGCGCGATGAAGCGGTGAAATATGTGGGGATCGCACGCGCATCCCGATATCTCCGGAGCGGCCACGCGGTTATCACGCGATAATCACGTGCTCGCTCGCGGAGGGTAGCTGGGGAGAGGGCACCTTCGCCGCTCCCGCTGCTCTTCGCGCCTGGCCGCGACGCCGCAGCCAAGGCACCCCGTTCCCTCCTTTCCCTTTCTTGGAACCGGGGAGACTCCCTCTCCGCCGCTCGGGGAGAAGCGCTATTCCCCCGATGCACCGTTGTCTTTCGGCTGAAGAGCTTGCGACAGGCCGCATCTCAACTCAGCCGCTGAGACCGCCGCACGCCGTCCCCCTGTTGCTCTCGGCCTTTGTGAGCGACTGACCGCCCCAGGGCCCGAGCGCGGATCCACTCTGGGTGAGCTGAACTCTTATCAGCCTCTTTTGTGGTTCCCACATTGTGCGGTTATTTCACCCCAGACGTGCGGAATGCTCCGCCGCTGAGGTTTTGTTTTGTGTTGTATTTGTATGGGTTGTGGCTGTTGTTGCCAGTTGGTATACATGTACTCTAAGGTGAATAAACACCTTAGGTCGAGACTCACCCTGTCCCCCCTGGCCTGAACCCGCCGTGGTCGCAACTCACTGCGAACCGCGGGTTAGGGGTCACAGCTCTGACTGCTAGGGCTGCTGCGAAAGTGCTAGCGAGCGACTGCCGCTCCATCGGCGCTGTGCGATCCAGAGAAGGGTCAGGTGCGCACGCGCGAGCCTGAGTAATACCCCTATAAATATGAGCACGGTGAAAATGCAGTGCAGGCAGATGTATTTGTATACCATGCGAGGTGCGACATTTAGCATATATTATACACATCGGAGGCAGCGAACGTCTGTCGTGCCTCGGCAGAATATACGGTGTAGTGAGACTAAGCGATGGTGGCCGCCGACACGACGAACGACAACACAATGTGTGTATGACATGAACAAAGGTGGACAAAAGATGAAACAAAGCAACAGCCCTGAAACAAACATAAAGTCCTCGTGGACAGAGCAACCGTTCGTATGACCATCTTCAAGAGCGAACGTTCACAGGAAGAACACGCGGAATGGGAAAAAATGGCCGTGTATCCATCCTTTGGAGATGATTGGCGACGTTCATGCGATTAGCAATATATCTCATGGTGGGTGTGTAATTGGTGTAAATGGTGCAGCTACGGGGCAGAAACCTGGAGGCTTACGAAAAGGGTTCTACTTAAATTGAGGACGACGCAACGAGCTATGGAAAGAAGAATGGTGGGTGTAACGTTAAAGGGACACTAACGGTTAATGTTAAGTCAACGTTGACTGTTGAAATACTATCCCAGAAACCTCGAAACGCTTGCTTCATGCGAAGAGACTTATTTTAAGAGAAAATGCGTTTTGAAGCGTCCGCGTACCTCTAGCGCAGTTCAAATCGCCCGCCCTCCGATCGAGGTGTGATGACGTCATGGTTTCATAGTGACGTTGCGCCGTCGGTGAGATAAAACGGCGCCCGCAAACGGCGCTACGGCTTTTGAGCGCAAAACGCAAACGCGCGGCCAGAAACAGAGCCAAGACAGAGCCGACAGCAGCGCGAAAGCGGAACTATGGTGGCTAGCGGAAGGGAAAGCGCGCGACGATAAGCTGGTTCTTTATTTTATGACGCCAACTTTGACGTTCGTTGCAATGGACGACCCAGACAACGACACACTGGCTCGCGATGCTGGCCTCGACTTCAGCGATTTAAGCACTGATGAACGTGACCTGCTGCTGAGGGCTCGCGCTGCCGGCGTCGTTGCGCACTACTACGACGGCAACTGTATACATATGTCATGGCTGTACGTATTCGCACATTTGTAGCTTTTCCTTTGTGAAAAGCAAATGCCGCACTCACCGCCCCGTCTTCGACCTGCAGTTGTTCTTGTGCTTCGGAGAATGCAGGCAAGACCGACGGAACAGCGCTACGGGAAAGCATTGCTCTGAAAGGCACTCCACAAGACATCAGTAAGTCGGCGTTGAACTCGTAATCCTCTGGACAAAAGTGCAGCGAGCACACTATGCGATTTTTCGGCTCTTTGCCAACGCGCTGCGGCAGACATACGGCACTTAACCACTTCGACGGGACGACGACGAAGTGCCTTCTTCTTAGAACGCTTCTATCTGTGTTCTCTGTTTTCCGACGAATTCTTCGGAATTTCCTGGTGCCTTGGCTCCCGGTTTTGCGGCCATGGACGCGGAGCCTTCCAGAGGCCCTCCTGGCCAGAGGTCATCAAGGCCGTCCCTCACGAGGAAGAGAGGAAGCGTGCTCAGTGACACCGAGGACACTGAGGTATACTCAATGTCGGATGAAGACTCATCGGATGATAGCTTCAT
This sequence comes from Dermacentor andersoni, assembly GCF_023375885.2. Lineage (NCBI taxonomy): Eukaryota > Metazoa > Arthropoda > Arachnida > Ixodida > Ixodidae > Dermacentor > Dermacentor andersoni. Next base: position 61,315,113 of record NC_092818.1, read on the forward strand.
CACTGTCCGCAGAAAGAGGGCCAAAAGGAGGACTGTCAACGCGAACCCATCAACGCAAGCGAGCACGGCGACTCTGAAGTCAAGGCCTGAACGCTGGCCTCACGCCATCGTGTTCGTACCCGAAGAGCCCTCAAACAATCTCCGACTGCTAAACAGGCAAGAACTATCTGTTTTCTTGGAAGGGGTCGTGCCGAATGAAATTAAGGACATTCGTATAAATGCGCGCAAAAATGTCCTCGCAATTGATGTTAACAACGGGAGTGCGCTCGAAAAACTGAAGCAAATCTCGGTGCTAGGGCGCATCAAAGTGCGTTCATATATCCCGATGGATGACGCATCCACAGCAGGTGTCATTTATGACATCGATGTCGCCATTCCCAACGCGGACTTGCCTATCCTCCTCAAACCAGCAAGTGAGGGTGTTGTCATCACGTGTGTGAGCCGCCTTGGAACATCGCGCTGCGTCAAACTGATCTTCAAAGGACATTGCTTACCAACACACGTCAAAGTCGGTCACTTCCGACACCCTGTTCGGCCCTTCGTACAAAAGCCTCTTCAATGCCATCAGTGCTTTAGGCTGGGACATGTCAAGGGTGTCTGCCCAAACTCGATACTGTGTCCCCGTTGTGCTGAACCTCACGCGGAGGAGACGTGCCGGGCTACTGTCCTAAAGTGCGGCAACTGTAAGGGTTCCCATGCTGCCTCGTCTAGGGACTGCCCTCGCATCAAGAAAGAGGTCGCTGTTCTCAAGCAAATGGTTCGGGACAATTCGACACACAGGGAGGCTGCTGCAACGATCCGGCGTCGGCGTCACCGAACCTCCTCAAAAAAGGCAGAACCGCGAAAGGAGGGGGCGGCTTCCATTGTAGCACCCACGTCCTCCAATCAGGCCAAAAAGGGGCTGAACAGCACAAGGGAGTCGCCTGAAAGGAATTTGTCTCAAGAAGAATGGCCTGCGCTTCCGAGCCAGCAATCTCCCACAAAACTACAGATTGTCAAGCCCGCTCGGGAGCCTACTCCTGCCGCTGATGCCACGCCCAAAGCAGATCGTCAAGTCCTTTCAATGCTGCGTCCCCTCATAGATGCCATTCGAGCGATTCTGTCGAACCTTGGAACTACGTCTGCTCAAAATGCACTAAAAGTACTGGACGCCTTAAGCCCAGTGCTTGAGTCCCTCGAATAGAGACATGGCCAGCCATCCCCCATCGTTTCGAGAGGAAGTCAAGGCAGCGTCAATCATACAGTGGAACGCAAGAGGACTAAAATCATGCCTTTCGGACTTTCGTCAGTATATATATACTAATTTGTTCCCAGTCATTGTCATATGTGAGCCTAATGTATCAAAACCAGTCAGATTATCGGGATACGAAGCTGTTATATCCGCAACAACTAATGCATGCAGCAAAGTCATCGTTTTTATTCGTCGAGAACTGACCTATGTTCGCCAGCCGATTCCGCCTCATGATAAAAATCAATACGTTTGCCTAACAATTAAAAAGGGCAAACTCATGTTTACACTTGTAGGCGTTTATATATCGCCTTCAAGTATTTTTGATCCCAAACGATTAACGAACATCTTGTCTGTGTGCCCTGCCCCATATGTCATCATCGGAGATTTTAATGCGCACCATATAGCATGGGGAAGCGCAAGAACAAATGCAAGAGGGCAAAGACTTGCAAACTTCGCCTGTAACCACGGCCTTTCACTCCTGAATGACGGCAGCCCAACGTTTATACGAGGCGTGAATTATGGCAGCTGTCTTGACCTAGCTTTCGTCTCCAGCACTTTCACAAGATATGTTAAATGGTTTTCGGATATCGAGACACACGGGAGTGATCATATTCCCACATACCTTGTCATCAAAGGAATGTCCAGTCCCACCCCACGGAACACCATTCGATTAATTGATTGGACCACTTTTACTTCCACCATGGAGGATGCTTGTCGAGAGGGCTTGTCCTCTGGATTAGAGGAAGCCATCAAGTCTGCAATGCTACACGCCGCGCGCACGGTCACGGTTTCGTCGAAGCGCACGGAATTGGATATAGAGTTGGAGCGACTTCGTGCACTCCGTCGTCGTGCGGAGCGGTGTTACCGGCGTACAAAATCCATCGAAGACCTTAGGACAGCCAGACGACTACAAAAGAAAATTCAACGTCGCATGGATAGATTGGCATCTCGACGTTGGACAAGATTTTGCCAGTCACTAGACCCCCGAAAGCCACTTTCCCACATCTGGAGAACCATACGTGGTCTACGTTCCCTCCCTGAACAACGCTTCCCATTCAAAGCGCTGGCGCTCTTCCAGGGGCGGCTAGAGGCTGATGTTGCAGAGGACTTTTGTGCAAGGATCGCTGGCCAAGCAACCGGTCCAGGCTTTCCAGCCCCCAGTCGCATCCCTGTTTCACGTGACGGCCGCATGGATCTTCCTTTCATAATGGAGGAACTAGAAGCGGCTCTTGCTCTATGCAGGCGTTCTTCATCCGCGGGACCGGATGGAATATCCTACCGCGCCTTGAACAACCTGAGTGATAGCGCACGGAGAGAACTGTTACATCTCTACAACTTGGCAGGATGGCATGGTTCCCGAAGAATGGAAGATAAGCCGCTTGGTCCCTCTCCTGAAGCAAGGCAAGTCCCCACTTGAACCCACCTCATACCGCCCAATAGCGCTGGCCAGCTGTGTGGGAAAGATAATGGAAAAGATTATCCTTGCCCGCTTGGAATGGTACCTGGAGCACTACAACATGTTACCGAATTGCATGGCTGGTTTTCGACGAGATCGCTCTTCAGTAGACAGTGTTGTTGATCTCGCTACGTACGTCCAGCTTCAAAAGTCACGCAAAAGACTATCTGCAGCTTTGTTCTTGGATGTCAAGGGGGCATACGATAACGTATCTCACGAGGCTATCCTAGATGCTCTTGAGATGGTTGGCCTAGGTGGTCGAGTTTTCCAATGGATCTCTCATTACCTTTTTATGAGATCGTTCTTTGTCTGTACCGGTGATGGCAAAACGGCACTACACTACACGTACCGATGTGTTCCTCAAGGCGGTGTACTAAGCCCTACCCTATTCAACCTCACACTCATTGGTCTCGTTGATCATTTGCCAGCAGCGATCAAGATATCAATGTACGCCGACGACATATGTATATGGACCTCACGTGTGACACGTCCTCAGATACGTGCAAGACTTCAAAAAGCTGCTACTCTAACAGCTATATACCTCCGCAACCAAGGTCTTGAAATCTCTTCAGACAAATGTGCACTGCTGGCGTTCACTCGCAAACCAATGACACCCTACGCCATATCAATAAATGGCCACATAATTTCTTATGAGAAGACTCATAAATTTCTTGGCATAATCATTGATAGAGATCTGTCATGGAGCCCGCACGTGACCTACTTGAAAAAGCGTCTGACAGCAATCTCCCAACTTTTCAAGTTTCTGGGAGGAATGACTTGGGGAATGTCAGTGCATGCAATGTTGGAATTGTACAGGGCTCTTTTTCTGGGCTTCTTGAGGTACAGTTTGCCCTTACTGACCAACACCTGCGAGACAAATCTTCGTGCTCTACAGGCTATTCAAGCTCGGGCTCTCAGGGTTTGTCTTGGTTTGCCAAAATGCACATCGACAGCAGCGACTATTACGATTGCTCGGGACCAACCTATACAAACACACATTGCGGTAGAGGTGTTGAGAGTGCACATTAGGCACGTTGCCCGTGCCTGTTCCCACCATCTGGCAACACTACCGTCAGAAAGGCCGCAGGCAGCATTTTGTACTACGATTTCGAAGTATTATACCTGCCTCCCATCAGGCTTCACCCCCGCAACTAAGCCATCGATTCCTCCATGGTGTTTGGCTCGACCCGCAGTACACCTCACCGTACCAGGAATCAGGAAAAAATCTGAGCTGTCATCACCTGCTCTTAAACAACTAACTCTGCTCCTTTTGCACGAGAGGTACGCCGAACACGTACATATTTATACTGATGGATCGGCAACTCTCCAGTGTTCCTCTGGAGCCGTGGTCTTCCCAGCGAAAGCCACCACCATCAGTTTCAAGACATGTCACCCAACGACACCGATGGCCGCGGAACTTGCAGCCCTTCGCGCTGCACTTCGTCTCATCAGCCAAGAACAACCTCGAAGATGGTCAATATTCAGTGACTCGAAGGCTGCACTGCAATCTCTGCTATCGGCCCTACGGCGCGGACCACACGAACAACTGGTATTTGAGATTAGAGAACTCATTCATACCTTAACTGATAAAGGACACCACGTGACATTTCAGTGGCTTCCAAGTCACTGCGGGGTCATAGGGAACGAACACGCTGATAACGCTGCTCGGTCGGCTCTTCAAGGGGACGAAGAGGAGCCGATACCGTTATCAAGGACAGATGCCGCTCGAAAACTTCGATTGATCAGCCGTGACATCACGTTCTCCTTGTGGAACGCTGGAAGTTTTCACGACTACCGACTCCACAATCTTGACTCCTCTCTACGCCTTTGTATTCCACCTGGACTCTGCCGTCGCGAAGCTACCCTGCTTTGTCGACTATGGCTAGGGGTGGCTTTCACCAAGTCTTTCGCTTACCGAATTGGATGGGCCGACGACGCCTCGTGTGAGGACTGTGGTGACGAGGAGACTTTTCAACACCTTCTTTGTGACTGTCCTCGATATAATTTACAGAGACAATCACTCGCAACCGCGATAGCCCGCTTTGACCCAAGACCTCTCACAGAGGAACTTATTTTAAAATACCGCCATCATAAGCCTTCGCAGCAGAGGGCGACGAGTGCACTGTTGCGGTTCTTGAGGGCGACAGAATTGGACAGCCTGAACAGGTGTTGACAGTGCTTCAAGTGTCACTGTGCTGTGCGATGACAGTATTCAGTGACAGTGACCGACTGTGATTGTGTGTCTATTCTCCTTCCTTTCCTTATCTCTACTTTTTTACCACTTTACCTCCCCCTCCCCTCTCTCCCCAGCGTAGGGTAGCCAACCGGATCTTTTTCTCTGGTTAACCTCCCTGCCTTTCCCCTTTCCTTTCTCTCTCTCTCTCTCGAACGGAGAGGTTCACGCGTTGGCACACAGTGATAAGTAAGTTGGATTCGCCGCTGCAACTGCCCTTGGCCAAGTTCCGCGGACCGTTCGCGCATCTCACGACATCACATGGACGTGGCATTCTCGCTGCTTCTTCCAAATGCAAGTTTCGCGAGCTAGCAGAACCAGCGCAGCACGACACGATAACGAAACAACTGAAACTCCAAAGCGCGTGCGGCGCAAAGTCGAGCGCGCAGAGTCGAGCGAAAACGAAACCTTTCGACCACCCATACTATTGAAGGGTAACGTCAATATGTTATTTTTTTCTTAGAATCGAACAGAAGTAGACAAGTAGCATTTTCTTCCGTCTTATAACCTAATGAAATGATCTTTTTAATGCGAGTAGTTGAGTACTAGTGACATAAATTATGATGAGGAGTGCTTTCGTCATCGGGCTAGTAACGGAATGTCACTGGGGGGTCTCAAATCGTGTCATGCATTTAGCTCAATTTCTCGGTTACTAAAGCTCTGTTCGCGATTATATTGACGCCTTAGACGTTCTAGAGCGTTGCTTTATCACTTTAACTTGACTTTATAGTAACCTTTGGTGTCCCTTTAAGGGATAAGAATAGAGCAGATTGGGTGAGGGAACAAACGCGAGTTGATGGCATCTTAGTTGAAATCAAGAAAAAGAAATGGGCATGGGCAGGGCATGTAATGAGGAGGGAAGATAATCGATGGTCATTAAGTGTTACGGACTGGATTCCAAGAGAAGGGAATCGTAGCGGGGGGCGGCAGAAAGTTAGGTGGACGGATGAGATTAAGAAGTTTGCAGGAACATGACCACAATTAGCACATGACCAGGGTAGTTGGAGAAGTATGGGAGAGACCTTTGCCCTGCAGTGGGCGTAGCCAGGCTGATGATGATGATGACGACGGTGCACTGGTAATATGCCATTGCCATTGGCACATACTCAGTGGAACATACCCACTGCTAGGAAGCGTGGTAGGAGGCGAGCTGTTCTCCCAGGGTACCAGGGACAACTCGAACTCTAACGCGTCACCCAAGTTGGCGTGAAAAATGTTCATTGAAGGGCCACTTCGCACCCTCTCTTCGTTTATTTGTTAACCCCTCCCCTGCCCCCTCCCACGCATGCTGCTTGGCAAGACATATATATGTACAGGCGGAGAGGCAATATATGTAAAGGTCAGTTTTATTTGTTTCTAAAGTCCAGCGAAGATGCTAAAAACACGGACTGCATGCATGGTTCTTAAGATACTAAATAAGTAAATGAAAAAAGAAACTGAAAAACGCGTGAACTATTGGTAGATATTCATTGCGCCCTTAATCAAAGTGAGAGAAAAAACTGGACAACACGATCACTTCCTCAACAAGCTAACAATTAATTCAAATATTACAAGCCCATTACAAGCCATTCGTTTGTAAGAGCGACTGGACACTACAAAAATTTCCGCAGTATAAGCCAACAATACAGAATTTAGAGACTAGATTATAAACTCTTCTCCTTTCAAAAATGTAAACGACCAAACTCGATACAAATAAAAAATACGAGAACAATACTCAAGGGGCAGAGGTTGTAATGAATTAAAGTCAGGGGCTCTGACAGCTTGAATAAAGCTGGCGCATTATACTCTGATGAAGTTCACTGTCCTTTTATACAAAGGCTACCACACAGTCGAGAATGTGCTTCTTCTACGCACAGTTGATCTCTGAATAAACTAGTTCGCAATGTCATTGAGATTTATCTTGCGGCCGAGCTCTTCGTGCCCATGGAGAACTGCTATGTGATTTAACCGTGCTCGCCCCACTGTTAACCTCAGGTTCGTTTCGACGTGACGGAGGCATTAAAACAGTCTCTCAGGTGTCCATGACATGACTGGGGTAGTCAAAACAACTTTGACAAGCATAGCCACCTCGGGCAAAAGATATTGCAGCTGCTCACAATTATCGCCCGAAAGCATATCTACAACATCCTTGCAAATTTTAGCCATGGGCGGAGGCGCTGAGAAAGGGAGTAGGCGCCGCAGCGCGCGCTAAGTTGCTTCTCCTTCAAAGAGCTCGAACCTCGAACTATCTGTCCGCGCGCGCGCTCCGTCGTCAAGGTCGCCGAGAGAGGAGGACCTGGCCCGTGCTCTAGCTGGGATGCGCTCGCGGGTGTGCGGGCCTTCGAGTTTGAGAAAATTCTCGTCTTTCTCTTTCGCCGGCGGCCGCGCCGAAAGCGACCGGCGTTACCCATAACGGCCTCCTTACAGGTCGTTTCCAGCCACAACGTTGGTATACGTTTCAGTGAGCTGAGCAGGAATGACGTCGATCATTCACGGAATCTGCAGTCGTCCCTTGTCAAGTCTGCAGTTTTAATGGCCCGTTGATTCCGGATGTCGATGACGCACTCGATTTTTGTCCCGCGGTGGTTGCGATTTCGACAGTTGGCGGCAGGCTTCAATTCAATTTTAGTTGCTAGATTTGACATATATTCTCGGAATCCGAAGCGGAAGAAGAATAAGCGCCGGAACTGCAGCGTAACAGGCTGTCACGCTACAGTGGCGAAGGAGACCCAGGTGTGAAATAACGGCTTCCCGTAGAGACTGTGGGAAAACTCACCGGAATATATTGATGATAAGCTGTCCGAGCGCTCTTCACAGACCGGTGAGTCCCCCTTTCTTAAGAGGTGACTGTCGCTTAAGTGTGTGTGGCCAATTCCCGAACGGCACAAGACCACCTCTTAGAAACGTTTCCAGCGTCTGAGACTCCGCCATTCGCTTAAGATGGGTTTAATTTTACGGAGTCTATTACGGAGCTCAGAGTCCCATTCATTTTGCTATAAACATTTTATTTATATTCGCAAGAATGACGTGTAGTCCCTGCCGTGTTTACTTTTACCGGTAAGTTCATAGCTGATGTTTCAAGTAAAGAGTTGATTAGGGTGTTCGGGAAGGGTTCGAAGGCTTATAAGAGAATTGTGCACGAAAGAAACACCTGCATTTATAAAATAGCCGTTCATTTGATTTCGCACAGAGACTTCGAACAGTAGACATTCGGAGGGCAGCCGTTGCCAGTCAGAATGCCTGACTGGCAAAAATTCTGGATCTAAAATTCTTGGTATTGTCATCCTTCTTTGTTATAATGCTAGAAAAAATTGTGTAGCCGCGGCAATTTAAGGCTGCGATGTTTTTTTCAACTTTTAGGGCAATTGTAGTTTTTCAATCGATTTGTCCAAAACGGTATACGAAAGACATGATGCCCCCTGACCCCATCGCTAATCTCCGGCGGAGGGGGGGGGGGGGTCGCAGCCTCCCCGGAAAAATTTGGGGAGGGGGAGGGGAGGCTCGAGCCCTCCAGCCCCTCCGTAGTCGGCGCCTATGGGTCCGACGGTCGGTTTCGAACTTGGTTCCCTCAGCACAGCAGCCCAGTGTTCCACCCATTTGACCATGGACTACCCAGCGACCCAAGCTGTTGGGAAAGAGGTTAGCCGAGGGCACGTAGATGTGGACATTGCATGACCCACATCTATACAGGAATCCCCTGTTTGCGCAGGTATTACTATGTTGATTTTTCCGCTATTATTTTGCCGCTGCCACTGCTGCCATCAACTGTATTCCTGCCTTTATTCTTTCCTTTTTTCTTGCCTGAGAATTGTGTTTAATATTCATACAATGCCGACGAATGGTGAACTAAAAAAAACTGAGGAGCTATAGAAATCAAGATTATGTTAAAGTACCCATGAACTGGTCTTTGGTAAAATCTTGCTGAGAACGAGAGAGTCTGGGATCGATGTTGTAGCGTTGACGAAAGAGATTGATTCTTTGCATACAAGGGCCCATCACTTGAATGGACTTGTTGAAAAACTACGTAGCGAAAATGCTACACTAATCAATGAAAACAAGCAACGGAAATCCTATAGAGCCACTCACTGACCCGTAATGTTGAGGAGCTTGAGCAGTACTCCCGGCTTATCAATGTCAAGATCAAGGGCGTTCCCTGTTCCAATGTGGAGGACTGTGTTGCAGTAGTGAAAACGGTAGGAGAGAGAACGGACTGTCTCGTATCGGGCCTAGCGATCTCGGCATTGTTCATAGCGTACCCGCCAGGTAAAATTACACAAGAAACATTCTTGCCCGATTCTGCTCCAGATCTGATAAACCTGAATTTATTCGCAAAGCGCGTAAAGCCAAACTCTGTCTTAGCGACGTTGGATTCTCTGGCTCTTAAAACGCTCCCGTTTTTGTCAATGATCACTTGACCCCGTGTCACAAGGCCCTCTATTCCAAAACACCAACTTTGAATAACGATAAACAAACGTGTTCCTTTGGACTTACAACTACCAAATCAAGTCTAGGAAGACTACTAATAGCATAGTTTTGAGCATTACAGACGAATCTGACCTAATCAAGATGGACCAAGCCTACCGCTATCAGTTATCACTATCACTATACTATGAACAATGAAATATACGTAAGAGATGAGCACTGCCACTTGCATGTGTGAGATAAACGTAAAGTTAAACACTCAGTGGCAATCACAAATGACGTGATTCATGAGTGCATATAGAGCTAAGACGATCGCCAGAAATTTTGCCAAATACTGGTACGAAATCAGGATATACCTGAGCGAGAACGACGAGCCAAGAAAGAGCAGGAGAGAAAATATCGATACAATACGTGTATGCATACTGTCATCACAACCGATATCGCTAAAGCCCACAGCAAACATGCAAGGTCAAGCCGTCATTGAAAACAGGGCGTCTTCTTGCATCCTTTTTAAGGCAACTCGCGTTGTGGTACATGTCCTTCTCAATTCCCGTATGCGTTCTCCCTTAGTGTCAATGACAGGATCCTTTACTTGGAACAAGGGGGTTCCACAAGGATCGGTCCTGTTCCTTTCAACGTCACTTTTATTCTTTTGGCATGGACTCTGCAAGACCTCCCACAAGTCAATTTTCTTATTCTACGCACTAAAACTGCGTCATCGCAGCACTAAAATAGCCCCGTAAAAGGGAAGTTTTGACTGCCATCACTTTTAATGTACTACCATCGTGTGCCAGTGTGTTTCGAAGTTTGAACCAGAATTCCTCTGTTCTAAACCGTCCCACAATGCATCATCATTATAATAATAATAATCTTAACAAGCGTCGTCGTCATCATCATCATCACCACGACATGATCATTTATGTACACCGTAGGACGGCCTCTACAAGTGCTCTCCAATTACCTCAGTCAAGCGTCAGACGATTCAATCCTCTGCACGCAAATTTTCTCAAATCATACCACCCAATTCTCTGCCGTCCTCGACAAACGTTTCCTTTCCGTTGCCGTTGTTGGGAATCGCACCGCTGGCACGAGTTGTTGCAAACTCAGCGCTGACGCCCGTTGTTGCAATCGGGTCGCAAGCCCCAAGGGTAGCGTTGGCCTGGCGGCCTGGGGCACTGGAAGCATCCGAAGGTCCCGGCAAAGCATGAGTCGACTGGTAACAGAACAACTGGTTTATTCTAACATCGCAAAAGAGCGGGCGGTCAGGTCGACCGAAGTGAGAGACGGGAGAGCACGTAACTCGACAGAAGAAATCGGAGCCTCTCTCTTGGCGTCCGGGGGCAGCTGCTCTTATAGTCTCGGCGTCGCGGGCAAGAAGGAAGGTCACGGGGGAGACCACGTGACGGCGAGGCACGGACGAGCTGAGATATATGTTGAGACGAGTGTAGTGACTCAACCGCCGGCCGGGCGCCGGACAGACCTCCTCGCTTCACACTTGGGGAGCTCCTCTCCCCGGCTGCCGCGCTTTGACAAGCGTGGGCACACACACACGCACACACGAAGACACGTGGCACTGAAACACGCCTGGACGCGCTTGGCGGGGAGGCGTATCGGCGGCGCTGAACGGGCCAAAATGTCCGCCGCTTTTGAACGAAGCCCCGGCGTCCGTTGCATCCGCGCCGGCTATACCGCGCGTCGTAGGCGAAACGTAACAGACCGCCCCGCCGGGGGAAGGAGATCCCGATGGTCAGGGGACTGCATCCGCTGTCCGGAGGGATGTCGCTCGATGATGCACATAACCGAAGTCGGGCGTCCGTCGGCGTTTCTTGAGCGCAGCGCACGGAGAAGGCCTCGTTCTCTCGTTCAGGTTCACACAGGACACTGCAATGTGACTTCGGGAGAGTTGACATTTTTGTTCTCGTTCCCGTCAAGCGTTAGAACTACGCCGAAAGTCAACCGCTCAGTCAGCAAGCACGGCACAACCCTCACTAAGCCCTGCCAGGCTCTTTCCCCTTTTATACTACTGCCTAGTTCCTTACAGTAGTTTAGCAGCACTCAGAACGCGTCCATAAATCGGAAAATTGCACTAGAAAGCACATCATCACTTTGAAACACTACACAAAAGCAATGCTAAAAATCCTGCCTCAGGAAGAAAAACATCAGTAACAAACAATTTTGAGGCTGATTCCCACGTTAGGGCTTCGACTTAAGCCATCGGCGTTACCGTTGAGACTCCCCTTTTTGTAACGCACCTCAAAGGAATGTTGTAGCAAAGCTAGGCTCCAGCGCAGGAGGCGGCCATTTGTGGAAGAGATAGTCTGCAGCCATTGGAGAGGGCAGTGATCCGTCTCGAAGCATGCGAAGCGGAGAACGCAGCGAGCGACCGTACACTAGCTCAGCTGGCGAAAACCCCGTAGCCGCATGCGGCGCGGTCCTTAATGCAAACTTCACCCCAGGCAGACACAGCTCCCAGTCAGTTTGTTGTTCAAAACACAATGCTCTCAACACGCGCTTCATGACGGAGTGGAGCTTCTCAACGGAATTCGACTGTGGGTGGTACACTGAGCTGTCTAACAGCTTTACCCCACACCTTTCGAGAAAAGTTGTCGTCAAAGCGCTAGTAAACACTGTGCCCTGATCTGATTGGATTTCCGCAGGAAAACCAGCTCGCGCAAATATGGACAGTAGTGCATTAACTATCTCAACTGAGCTGAGTTCTTTGAGCGGCACTGCTTTAGGGAACTTTGTCGCTGGGCAGATCACAGTCAAAATGTGTCTGTACCCCGTGGTTGTTACCGGCAGAGGTCCCACTGTATCAATAACGAGCCGTCTAAAAGGCTCCGTAATGATAGGCACCAACTTCAACGGCGCCCTCGATTTGTCCCCTGGTTTGCCCACCCGCTGACAGGTGTCACATGTCTTCACAAAGTGGTCTGCGTCCCGAAAACACCCTGGCCAATAGTACTCTTGCAAGAGACGGTCCTTAGTTTTCTTAACTCCTAGGTGTCCGGACCACGAACCCCCATGCGACAAGCGCAACAGATCCTGACGATAGCATTGAGGCACGATCAGCTGATCGAACTCCACTCCTCTGCGGTCTAGATACTTCCGGTACAGGACGCCACCTCTTTCCACAAAGCGAGCATTTTTCTTGGCGATACCTTCCTTGACCGTGCAGCGGATGTTTTCTAGGCTGCCATCCTTCTTTTGCTCGGCTATCAAAGCCGACCGGCTGACTTTTAGCAACCTATTAAGTCCATCTGACGTAGGCGCGATGAGCAAATCTGCAGATAGCTCTTCTAACTTTCCCGCATCGGGAATTTCCTCTCCAGTATCTGGTGCCTTCAACGCTACAGGCTCAATTTTATTCATTTCGGGCGTGCTCTGAATATCAGCTTGCTGCGCCTCTGACCCTTTCTCATCGTTCGACAACGTCGGTCCCGCAACTACCGCCTTTGCAGCGAGCTCCCGAACCTTCGATCTGGTTAAGGCCTGAACGCTAGCCTCACCAAACAAAAGCCCCTTCTCGCGCAGGAGGTGATCGGACCTGTTCGAAAATAGGTACGGGTACTGGGGGGGCAGCATAGATGACACTGCGGCCTCTGTCTCAAGTGCTCCGAAAGGTCCTTCAATAAGCACTTTGGCTACGGGCAGACACACGCTATGAGCTTCCACGGCTTGCTTGATCCATGCGCACTCGCCGGTGAACATATCGGGTTCTACGTAAGAGGGGTGAACTACATCCATCGTAGCTGCGGAATCGCGAAGCACTCGGCACTCTTTCCCGTTCACGAGGAGGTCTCGCATGTAAGGCTCGAGAAGCTTCATGTTCTCGTCAGTGCTGCATAATGACAAAAACACGACTTTTGTTTTTGTTTCCGGACACTGCGCCGAAAAGTGACCCGGCTTCTGGCACGTATAACAAACGCGCGCTTGCCTCGTCTCGAACCGCTTTCTGCGTTCGGCTTCGGCTGCCGCCGTCTCCTTAGGTTCGGTCGGACTGCTTTCACTCGCATCCGCACTACGTGTGTTCCCCCTTGCTCTCATGGGTGTGAACTTCGGCCTCTCAAACTTGGAACCAAATTCACCCTTTTGACCGTCCTTAGCTCCGCGAGCCCGACGCGTCACAAACTCCTCGGCTAGCTCAGCGGCTCTAGCCACCGTACTAACGTCTGGCCTATCCAAGACCCAGTACCGCACGTTCTCAGGTAACCGATTATAAAACTGTTCTAGCCCGAAACACTGCAGAACTTTCTCGTGGTCACCAAACGCTTTCTCTTCTTTGAGCCACTCCTGCATGTTTGACATAAGCCTGTAGGCAAACTCTGTATATGACTCACTTCTGCCTTTCTCATTTTCCCGAAACTTCCGACGGAACGCCTCCGCTGACAGCCTGTACTTTTTTAGCAGACTCGATTTCACTTTGTCGAAATCCTCTGCCTCCTCTCTATTCAAGCGAGCTACTACGTCGGCCGCCTCGCCGGGTAACAAAGTGAGCAAGCGCTGTGGCCACGTTTCCCGAGAGAACCCCTGCCTCTCGCACGTTCGCTCAAAGTTAACCAGGAACAAACCAATGTCCTCTCCAAGCTTAAACGGCCGCATCAGGTGAGTCATTTTGAACGATACTCGTTCTCCTGCACCGTGTGCCTGACTTCCATTACGAGCGCGTTCCATCTCTATCTCGAGACGCTTCATTTCCAAAGCGTGTTGACGGTCGCGCTCCTCTTTTTCTTTCTCTTTTAGCTCTTTTTGCGTCTTCCTCTCCTCAATGGTCTCAAGGCATTCCGACAGCTCGTCATCCTCAGCTTCTAACTCAAGAATAGCCCTTAGCAGTTCTGGTTTTCTGAGTTTGTCTGAGACATCCAGACCCAACTCTCTTGCAAGCTCCAGCAATTTCGGTTTGCGCAACGACTTCAAATCCATGGCTGCTCTGAATGCTGCTTTCTCTACTGCCTACTATTGTCTTGCCGCAAACTAACCCGGCAGCAACGACAACCACAATTACCAGCTCTGTTTCTGACACTAACAAAAGCCTGGCAAAACTCAGAAGAAGAAAGTCCCGCACTCACCAAACCTCGCAGCCAAGAATTCAGCGCAGTCGTTCCGCTGCAGGCAACCAGTCATCACACAGGGCTCGTTGCACTGCTCCCGGATGGTCGTTGTGCTGCTCAGCATACAGTCAACCGCATCTCTTCGCTGCTGGCCTCCGTTGTCGCGATCTCACCGCTGGCAACCAGCTGTTGGAATCCCACCGCTGCCACCAGTTGTTGGGAATCGCACCGCTGGCACGAGTTGTTGCAATCGGGTCGCAAGCCCCAAGGGTAGCGTTGGCCTGGCGGCCTGGGGCACTGGAAGCATCCGAAGGTCCCGGCAAAGCATGAGTCGACTGGTAACAGAACAACTGGTTTATTCTAACATCGCAAAAGAGCGGGCGGTCAGGTCGACCGAAGTGAGAGACGGGAGAGCACGTAACTCGACAGAAGAAATCGGAGCCTCTCTCTTGGCGTCCGGGGGCAGCTGCTCTTATAGTCTCGGCGTCGCGGGCAAGAAGGAAGGTCACGGGGGAGACCACGTGACGGCGAGGCACGGACGAGCTGAGATACATGTTGAGACGAGTGTAGTGACTCAACCGCCGGCCGGGCGCCGGACAGACCTCCTCGCTTCACACTTGGGGAGCTCCTCTCCCCGGCTGCCGCGCTTTGACAAGCGTGGGCACACACACACACACGCACACACGAAGACACGTGGCACTGAAACACGCCTGGACGCGCTTGGCGGGGAGGCGTATCGGCGGCGCTGAACGGGCCAAAATGTCCGCCGCTTTGAACGAAGCCCCGGCGTCCGTTGCATCCGCGCCGGCTATACCGCGCGTCGTAGGCGAAACGTAACACCGTCCATTCGATGACTCTAATTCTAAAGTCCCCCGTTTACCTGCTCCACGCAGCGCATGGAACACCAGTTAAAACCACTTGCTCTCTAAGCCACACCACCGTCTTCCTGTCTGCCTCAAATAGCTATAGTCAAAATAAACATGTTCGTACCATTCCTTCTCCCTATAGCTCTTTCCCCTAAACATAGCAAAAATTATTATGCCCCTGAATCACGTTTTTGAATGCTTACGACAGCAAATAGCAAAAGATGAAGCCTGCTGAGAAAGTCTGCTGCAAAATACGAAGCCCAATTCGCTATTGCATTGAACAGCCTTCGTACAGACAGACAACACGCGCTCAGTGACCGGCAATGCGGTGTCGTTCGCAGAATGCGAGACTTCCTCTCCTCGGTCCAAGCTTAACGCGACATCCTACGCAGCGATGTGGTCTGGCAGCCTGCAAGACTGACATCATTTCTCACGTCTCTCATTGGCCCATTCTGACGTCCCTCTCCGCAGTCATGCCGCAGCCTGACGGCACGAGGTTCTCCCTTTAGCATTGGTTGTGGTTGCACCACGCCTGCACCTCCGTGGTGCAATTCTGTAATTGAGATCGAGACTCGCAGTGTCCACGAGGTGTACATCGCGTCCGGTCGGCGCAACGCTTCCAGAAAGAAATGCAGATAAGCCGTGGCTGATGATGCCAACCCTCCCACAATATGCTATAGAATTACCAGAAACTTGCGAGCCGACGTACTTTCTACGAGTCTTTCGCATTTTTTGCTAGGCTATCACACAAGCAGTAGCAGTGAAGACACGCTCCATATAGGACGTGTGACTGACATCTTAGCGGACAGCTGCAGCTCGTCGCGTCAGTTACTTGGGCGCACCGCTGACACCGCTTCGAGCACCGCGCATATGCGTGCAACGGCGAAGAAGACCCCTGTGACCTTTCCCTTTCCTGTAAATCACGAACTCTGCCCGCCTGGGTGGGCTCAGTGGCTGCAGGGCGTTGAGTTGTTCAGCACGAAGTTGCTGGTTCGACTTCCGCTCGCAGAGTCGAACCACCCGCAAGTTGGAGACAAGTAACTAATACAGGGAAAAATCAGACATCCACCGATTCGTAGCATTTGCTGCAAAGGGGGTTTCCGCAGAACTATTGCGTCAAACTGTTGCCTTTGCTTCGCGTTGTTGACAAATTCGACTTCGCCCTGCCATCTGCTAGCCGCCTGGTTAGCTCAGATGGTAGAGCGGCTGCCCCGGAAAGGCGGTGGGTGCCGGGTTCGAGTCCCGGACCAGGACGAATTTTTCTTCGACTGCGAGGCTTTTCTTTCGAGGAACTCGTATGGGTTTCCTTTGTAGCAATTGCTGCGAATAGGTGGATGTCTTATTTTCCCTTTCACTGCAGGCCTTCGTTTCGCAGTGGACATAAAATAGGCTGCTGCTGCTGCTGATGATGATGAATTACTTCTCTCCACCTTGCGGGTTTCCGCAGAACTACGCCAAATACATACACCCAGATGGCGAGAAAACGCTTGTGCGCCTTAACTACCTTAACGTCCAAGCATATGCCCTCATAATCGAGACGCCGCAGAAGCGGGAGGCGCGCAGATGCGGAATCAAACAGCGTCTGCGAATTATCGCACAAGGAATATTAGATATCGAATATAGGCCCCTATACAAAAGCTAAAGGGAGCGCACAGGTCGCACAAGCTTGGAAGAGTTGACCATAAAGGAACTCGTAACCTAAATCAGGGAGGAATGAGTATACATTGAAAGAAGGGAAGAAAAAAAAAATACCGGCTGAACCAATCTCACGATGACTGTCAATGCAAATTCGATTAACATTAAAGCGATGTATAGCTACGCAACGAGTTGCTGAGGACACGTTTGTCTAGAATCTGTAGAGCTCATTTTGAGACCTCTGTACTGCTATATGCGACGTACATTGTCTCCGGTATCGGCCCAATTTGCTGTGAGAATCGCTCGCCAAGGCCGGCCATGAACGAGAGAGTATGACGACGTCTGTGTAGGACGGACGACGACGGCACGATGACAATAAGAAGACGATTCTATAACGATGACGACGCATGGCGCAACGACGATAGCTTGACGACGACCGCATGAGAAGAATGGGATGACGACGACCGTATATATGGCGACAACCAAATCAAGACGATGAAACGACGACGGTGTGACAACGAATGCGTGACGATGACTGACTGAAGAGGACGAAATGATGACGATGCGTGACAGCGCGCGTTGGCATAATCACGATTGAATGACGACAGCAAGAGTGCGATAGAGTGATGCGTAGAGGGAATGACGTCTATAGAAGGACGAAAGCGGCGAGACGATGATGCCTCGACGAGAATGGGATCGCGCTTCTGAAGTGATGACGATGGTAAGATGACAGCGTGACGATCGCATGACGAGAGTCGAATGACAAAGTTAGATCCAATGATCATTATGGAACGACAACGACGCAGTTGCGACGACAGTATGATAACGAATACCGGTGACACAGTGACGGTGATGACATGACAACGTTGTGAGCACAATGGCGTGAAAGCGAAAGCATGACGACGACTGTATGGCGACGATGGCGTGACGACAACAGAACGACCACGACGGCATCAACAGAACGGCATGACAACGAATGCGTGACGATTGTATGTCGACGATAACACAACAGCTTAATGACTGCTCATTGATGCGAAAAGCCCGTGATTAATTACATAACTTTTGTCATTCTTGGCACCGTGTATGTCGCATCCCATGTCTTGCAAGGGCGCATATCGTGAACTGAAAATCGGTCCAACCGCGCCTTTGATCACACGACCTTCGGGATAGCGCCGCCAGGAATTGAGTCACCACCATTTCTAAAGCCACTGACTGCTCTATATCTAATGCTGTCGCAAAGAGAGAGAGAGAGAGAGAGAGAGAGAGAGAGAGAGAGAGAGAAACCAGCTCTACTCCGAGCGTATCAAGTGCTTCAAGCTTAATGCGTCGAAATGAGGAACATATGTAAGGAAGTTGTGTTGTGTAACATATACGATGCCGGAGGAAGTGGTCCGGAAGGAAACGCAGGGGCTATCAGAAGCGGTGGAAAAGAGGAAGTCTTGAAGAAACGTCCGGGAAGGCTTGAGAAAGGCAAGGAAAACTTAGACATGCCCGCTGAATAGGTTTAACAAACAGTGGCGGCAAAGTAATCGGCGATAAACATGAATGGCAAGCGCATGTCAGAGTAGTTGAAGAAGTCCGATTATATATATTGTAAGGGGGTTTATTCAGCTCGCAGAGCCGCAGCGACAAACTCAGCAACAGCAGGTAGGGCGCAGCCAGCAAACGAACTGGGTACGAGCCACGCGATGGCAACGGGGCTTTTCAGCCTGCCGATCTTCTTCGTCACAATCACCCCCGGAATTGAAGAGTAGCCATCCTGGCGATCTAGGAAGAGGTGGGCGGATCGTAATACTGCTTCAGCCGGTCAATGTGCAGTCTCTCGCCCCCGACGACGCAGATCGGGAGATGGCGATACGGGTTCGACCACGTAGTTCACTGGTGATGTTTGCGCAACCACGCGGTAGGGCCCGTGGTACTTCGGGAGGAGCTTAACGAAAGGCCAGGAGCAGCTAAATTATTGAGGGACTTTAGGAGCAGCAACAGGCGGGACCCAAAGCCACGCGAGTGAGTCGACGGGGAAGGGGTGAGGGGGAGGATTGAGGTCCTGACGCTCTTTTTGGCGGCACTGTTGAGCAGACGTCAAAGAACGGGCCAGTTGTCGGCATTTCTCGGCGTGCTGAGAAACCGCAGAAACAGGTGAGCATTCAGCAGGGTCCGGCCGGTACGGGAGAACCGTATCAATGGTGCTGGCGGAATGGCGGCCGTAAAGCAGAAAGAATGGTGAGAATCCGGTAGTGGCTTGAGAGGCAGTGTTATATGCGTAAGTGACGAACCGAAGTACAAGATCCCAGTTGGAGTGGTCAGATGCAACATATATTGATAGCATGTCACCAAAAGTTCTTTTGAATCGTTCTGTTAAGCTATTGGTCTGTGGATGATAAGCAGTAGTAGTGCGGTGAATAATTTGGCATTCAGATAGGAGTGACTGCAGGACGTCCGAGAGGAATACGTACGCGGCCCCGATGGCTCAGCAGTTCACGAGGTGCGCCATGGCGGAGAACGAAGTTGTTTAGAATGAACGAGGCCACGTCCTTTGTTGATTCGGCAGGCAAGGCGGCGGTTTCCGCATACCGTGTCAAATAATATACGGCGACAACAATCCATCAGTCGCCAGCGCCAGTAGATGGAAGAGGCCCGTATATATCAATGCCGACACGGTCAAATGGCTGAGCTGGGCAGGGAAGTGGTTGGAGAGGTGCGGTGGAGAGATGCGGGACACATTTGCGTCGCTGGCAGGCAATGCAGGAGCGTACGTATTTGTGGACGAAGGTGTACATTCCTCGCCAATAATATCGTAGGCGAAGCCGTGTGTAGGTTTTTGACACTCCGCCGTGACCACACTGCGGGTCAGAATGAAAAGCGGAGCATAAATCTTGTCGTAGGTGGCGAGGCACTACTAAGAGCCATTTGCGGCCGTCATTGTGGTAGTTGCGGCGGTATAAAAGTCCGTCGCGGATTGTGAAATGCTGCGCCTGTCGGCGTAACGCTCGAGGTGCCGAAGTTGCCGGAGGATTTGACAAAAAGTCGAATATCATGACGATCCATGGGTCTTTTCGTTGCTCCGATGCCATGTCGAGGATGTCAAGTGGTGAGATGTCATGTTTGTAGGTAGAAGTGCTGCTGTCTGAAGTAACTGGGAAGCGCGTGAGGGCATCGGCGTCAGAGTGCTTGCGTCCAGAGCGATAGACGACACGGATATCATATTTCTGGATCGGAGGGCCCAGCGAGCGAGGCGGCCCGACAAGTCTTTTAGGTTAGACAACCAGCAAAGAGCGTGATGATCCGTCACCACGTCAAAGCGTCGACCGTAGAGATATGGACGAAATTTTTGAAAAGTCCATACGATAGCCAGGCACTCTTTTTCTGTGACTGAGTAATTGGCCTCAGGTTTCGTGAGGGCACACTGGCATAAGCGACTACGTATTCGGCATTAGTGTTCTTGCGTTGTGCGAGCACGGCACCAAGGCCGACACCACTGGCGTCAGTGTGAAGTTCTGTAGGTACGCTTGGATCAAAATGGCGCAAGATTGGCGGAGACGTGAGTAGGTGACGAAGAGTCGTAAAGACATCATCAGAGGCTTCCGACCAAGCAGAAAGTTCATTGTCGTCTTGGAGAAGTTGGTTTAGTGGTGCGATCACAGTAGCGAAATTGCGAACGAAACGTCGAAAATAGGAACATAGGCCAATGAAGCTGCGTAGTGCTTTCAAGTTAGTGGGCTTCGGAAATTCGGATACGGCGCGAAGTTTAGCAGGATCAGGAAGAATGCCTTCTTTGGAGACAACGTGGCCTAATATAGTCAGTTTTCGAGCTGCAAATCGGCACTTTCTTTAAGTTAAGCTGGAGACCAGCATTCCGGAGGCAGGTCAAAACTTGATGTAAACGCCGAAGATGGGTCGGAAAATCAGGGGACAAGACGTCAACGTCGTCGAGGTAGCAGAGACAAATATGCCACTTCAGGCCGCGTATAGGATGCCGTCCATTATGCGTTCAAAGGTGGCGGGCGCATTGCACAGACCGAAGGGCATTACAGTGAATTCATACAAGCCGTCTGGTGTTACAAACGCGGTTTTAGAACAGTCAGCGTCAGCCATGGGCACCTGCCAGTAGCCAGAGCGAAGATCTAAGGAGGAAAAAAACTCCGCTCCTTGCAAATAGTCAAGCGCGTCGTTAATACGTGGCAACGGGTATACATCCTATCGGGTAATCTTGTTAAGCCTTCGATAATCGACGCAAAATCGTATGGTGCCGTCGATTTTTTTTTAAAACTAGGACGACTGGTGACGACTACTAGAAGGCTGGATGACACTGCGATTGAGCATATCGTTCACCTGGTCATTGATAACGCGTCTTTCAGTCGCCGATACTCGGTAGGGACGCTGTCGAATTGGTGCATGGCTCCCAGTGTCGATAGTGTGCAAAACAGTCATTGTGCGGCCGAGTGATGTTGCTTGGCAGTCAAAAGAGGAAGAGAAGCCTTGGAGCAAGCGAAGAAGTTCGTCGCGCTGCGTCGTCGTAAGGTCACTGGCAATAGCTGGCGTAAAAGAACGCGGCAGTGACTGAGCAGGCAATGCCTCGAGAGCAGCAAGATAAGTGGAGTCATCCATCGTGTAAAATATTAAAGATGAGGTCAGTGGCTCTGCTCTGCCAAGGCTTTCACGGCGGCGTAATGTAATTGGTTCAGCCGATGGGTTTGAGACGCACATGAGAGAGGCGCCAGCTTTGAACTCGAGGACGGCGAACGGCAGTGGTAGTGAACGGCGGCGAACTAAGAATTCAGACGGAGCGAAGAGTACTGTGCCGTCATCTACAGAGTCACCAGAGTTACTGACAAGAGTGGAAGACCAGGCAGATATAACGGTGTCTTCTGAAACAGCAATTTTGCGACAATGGTCCTTATGGTCAGTGATAATATATCGGTCGAAAACTAAAACAGCTCGATTTCGGCGCGGGCGCAGTCAATGATTGCATGATGTGTGGAGAGAAAGTCCCAAGCTAATATGGCGTCGTGTGAACATGATGGCAACAGAATGAATTTTATGATATAGAGGACCTCCTGACTCAGCACCTGCACAAATTGTAAGGGGGGTTTATTCGGCTCGTAGAGCAGCAGCGACAAACTCAGCACCAGCTGGTAGGGCGAAGCCAGCGAACGAACTACAGATGTGTCAGATTACTTTATCAAGAAGCAAGCAGAGAGGAGAGAAAAGCTAAATGTACAGGATGCGAGGAAACGGAGGAGGACATACAGGGATGTCGCATGGATAAACTAGATCGGGGGAAGAAACAGAGGCCTTACATTATGGGGATGCATGCAATATTGCATAACTCAAGTTCTGCTTGCTTGCATAACCCAAGCTAGCGGAACGCATGCGTCTTGCGTCCCCTAATTAGGCCTAATTACTCGGGCACACACACGGACAAGGCACAGAACAAAGAAGACAGCGCGTGGTCACCCAACAGCAGCGGTAAGTAAGGTATACGATCAAATACATGTCAATATTTATATCCACTCAGCTAGCGATCAGAAATGATGTATCACGACGTTCGCTGCCCCATAGCCGATGGGGACCCGAGGCTATCGGTGACCGCAAATCCGGCCTTCCGTGTTTCCGTGTGTTCCGAAAAGTAATTACTTTACGAGCTATGAAGGACCTCCTGTTTGCACTCCGAGCACATGCAAGCGCCCCGACAGAACTGCAACATACGCGTCCTCAAGGATATCCAAGAAGCAACGCACTTCCTAAATTCGGCGCATCTCCACCACATAATTCGAAGTCGACGCCATAAAATGGTTCTAGCTGCAAGAACGACAGTCGAAGACCACTATCATAACGTGAACCTAAGGCCACGTGCGTTTCATCGGGAGCAACAGTAGAAGAGCTCACAAGGTGGAGAGGGAGATTACGACTTTCAACAGCAATCAACGCTATCTTTCGCAGCTTCTTAATTCGTGCATGATGACAAACCAAACGAAGACCAACTATCGATGACCTAGTAGAAGAAACACCGGTCCCCAAAACCTTCCGTTCCGAATCTCCTCGCCGCGCCCGCGGCGAGTACGCGGCCCGCCTCCTATGCGCCCGCCACCGCGGCGCTGCTGTCGAAGTTTGCGCCAAGGAAGCGCGTCGTCTGCTACGGGCGCGTAGCGTTCCGTTGTGCTTTCGCACAGCGCTTAACTGAACGCATTGCTCACGCTTCACGGTGTCATTATCTGCGCTGTACAAGTTTTAGGAGTTAGCCCACGTATGCGTACAAACGATCAGTGATTTAGAAAAAAGTGGGCATTGGCGATTACATTTCATTTTCGGCAGAATAGTCGCTTTCGTGCGTGTGCATTTCCCGCTTTTGGTTTTTAATGCGTTTAAACGCCTTAAACCTGCCGTAGAAAACTACGCTGTCGCATGTATGGCGTATGAATCAACGTTTATTGATCAAAACATGTATAAACAATGTTATAAATCGTGGGAATCTAATTGATCGTCTGTGCATCTCGGCGCTGGCGTTTCATACCTCCCGCATCTGTATGGCGAAATGAGGAGTTTACTTCGCACTTGCGCTTGAAAGATGACGCTACCTCTCCGTATCAATCACGCTTATCGCCAATAATATTTATTCCTGTTTTCCGAACGCGGAATTGCGGAAGTCAGGCTTTACAAAAATTGAAACAACGAAGCTTGAACATTTCCCACGATATTAGTAAGGACGAGATGCACCCTCCAGGGTCGTTTAGAGAGGTTCCGTAAAGCGACTTCTTAGTTTTCAAGGCGCATATAGAGGGCTACCTGATAAATGCATACCATACTGACATTAATGTGCTACGTACTCTGGTAAATAGTTATAAAATAAAAACATTACAGAGATGTTTTAGTGGACTTGTATTAGCATATTATAGTTTATTAAAGCTCTTCACACACTTTCAGAGACCCTCTTTTTCACTTCATTTACCATTCACATGAGCTTTGCTTTTTTACGCTCCCTCCGAGCTCTATTGGCACTGCTCTTCTTTCGGGAAAAAATGTGCATTCGTGTGACCAAATAGAAGTGTACAATCTGTGCTGTAAAATCACAGTTATGCTCTGGGAAACCGATACAGTTTGTCCCTGTCTTGCAAGGGCATCTAAAACCCTCCAGAAAAGGTCCCCAAAGGCTTCTTTTTTTTGTTGCTTGCACAATGGTCTGTTCTATGCTTTTCACACAGCTAAACAGTTTCCTTGAAGGACAAACAAGGCTGCCAGTCACAAACTCGCGTTCAATCACAAGCATTGCTTCAGGAGGTAGAGAGTCTTGTGAAGCCATAGTATCCCTTTTGCACTTTATGCAGGAGGTCACGTTCATAATTTTATGTGATTTTAAGTGATTGCCATATCCATGGGCAACGCCGGCACCAGTTTTCTGCGGGCAGCTACTACGTAGCTCATGCCTTTGCGAACTACGACACTTTTCAATATTGTGTATACCTCTCCCTCCATTCCTGCCTCGTAAAAAACAATCTGTGATCGCTGTCCATTCAGTCTTCAAGAGCTGCCGATCTCCACTGTCGAGGCAACGGCAAAGACGGGCTCTTCTCCACCAACTCATTAATATTCAAACAGCTGATTTGCACGGGCTGCGGTTGCTCTTGTACGGTGCCCTCTGCAGCGTCGCTCTGAGTTGCCCCTGCGTTTGTTGCGACACTTGCTCTCTTTTTAGGAGATTTTCTCCGTTTAGGATTTGAGGATAAGTACTGCGGGAGATTGGGAAATATGGTATGAACTGCATCACTCCTGAGAGACCATACTCCGTGCTCGATTTCAATCACTTTTCTGTTGATTATAAGTTTATACGACTTCACGATGCCCCCTTCTTGGAAGTGGGTGTTGCGCACTTTGGATGTTTCCCCCAACACTTTGATTGCGCGGGGTATCGCTCTCTCCCACTTTGCAAGGAGACGCGGATCGGTCGGCGGAGAGAAGTGCCTCTTCTCTGTGTTGCGCCGGTACCCGCTGGTACATCCCGGCACGAAACACGTTGGTATTTGGTTGCCCAGTCCTAACCCATTGTAACGAAGATAAATCACACACACCACCTACCTTCCGACAGCAAAAAATAAGATATCTGGCGTTCAAGAGCGGTAGCCCACGCTACTTGCATAATTGCAGGTCCCAAGGGCAACTTGAGCGACCACATCGACCACACCATAGCATACACCGAAAGCTGCTGAAGCGCAACTTGCACACTACTCACGATAATGCACACACACTTACAGGGAAAAATCAGGACCACTCGACAAGAAAACGCGATGCAAATGCTCACGGCTACTGCAGCGTCGGCAGCGTTGCTGCACGGCAGCGTGGCTAGCGTAGCGCAAACTTCGACCGCAGCGCCATCTCATTGCCTAAGCGCAAAACGCGCCCGCTTTAGGAGCAGCAGTTTCGAAACTTAAAAAAAAAAAAAAAACAGCAAGTGAAAAAAAAACACAGCAAACGGAAGGTTCTTCGCATTGACCCGCCGTTGCGCCAGTAAAGACCCGGCGGTGCTATCAAGTGGTACTACATAAGACAAAACCGGGGTTCGGACTCACCGATAGGCGTACTGAGGCGGGTACTTGTTTATCCTTTTGTCGAGGACTGCATTTCACCCGCTAACAACCCAGGGTTATCGCCCAGCGCAAGACGCGCACCTGCATGATTTGGAAATTCATCATCATCATCAGCCTTGCTACGCCCACTGCAGAGCAAAGGCCTCCCCCATACTTCTCCAACTACCCCGTTCATGTACTAATTGTGGCCATGTTGTCCCTGCAAACTTCTTAATCTCATCCGCCCACCTAACTTTCTGGCGCCCCCTGCTACACTTCCCTTCTCTTGGAATCCAGTCCGTAACCCTTAATGACTATCGGTTATCTCTCCTCATTACATGCCCTGCCCATGCCCATTTCTTTTTCTTGATTTCAACTAAGATGTCATTAACTCCCATTTGTTCCCTCACCCAATCTGATCTCTTCTTATCCCTTAACGTTACACCCATCATTCTTTTTTCCATAGCTCGTTGCGTCGCCCTTAATTTAAGTAGAACCCTTTTAAATTGAGGTTCAGTGGTAGATTTGGAAGTTACTCGAAGGTTATCGTTGAATCGATCTCATGTGTCTGTTGTCACCGAACCTCATGTAATCTAATCTGACTGTATGCGCGACGTGAGATGTGTAGTATACTCTCTGGAAGGCATGGGCAGACACCAGCGTTTGCGCTGAAACCTTCGACGAGTCCCATACCGATCACATATTCGACGATCGCCGATTGTGCTCGCCGCTATCGATGTGCTTGACTGTTATCTTTCTGGGCACAGGTTCACCCAATAACAATTTCACCGGTGATTACGATACTCCCTAATGCGAAATCTGAGCGCAGCTCTATACGTGTCTTCATTTCGCGATGTATTCGCTGGCGCGGACCATCTGTCTCGTGCGGCACGCTGCAAACGGAGCGAAACGTTGCAAAACAAGTAACACTCGAGCGCAACGTCAGCGGCGAGCAGAATCGGCGATCGTCGAAAATCTGATCTACGGGTCAAGCGCGTCAGCTTCTATACATGACCTGTCGGAGGTTCCAGTGTAATCGCTGGTGCCTGCGTGGCTTCCAGGAAGTACAACACAGTTCGCGTCGCGCGTACAACCAGATTACAAACACCATGGCGCCATCTCGTAGTTTCGTGCGGCATTCTGCTTTCCTCCTCACCCTTTCGCCATCTTCACCTCCTCCGCTTTCCTCCTCGCGCTCTCTTGTTTCATCTCCCGCTGCGCTCCGCGTTCGCTCGGGGCAACGCCGACGGTCGCCGCAGGAACGGGCGCCCTAAGAGCCGCGCTCTAAAAGTTAAGTTTCGTGATTCACATTTCTGCTATGTTCTTCAATGTCGCTACAATGCGACAGTATTTACCCAGTGCCGTCTTGTAGGATGTTCTCATCATGGCGTCTACCTGCCCCTCCTCACTGTTACTGAGCTCATGGTACGGTATAGACTATGCGTTAGCCGGCTCACTACAAGGGCCTGTGCGAGTGTAAGCGTTTCGGTCTCGCCAAAGCCTTTCATACAGAAGGTAACCCTATGTATCATGCGGGATATTTGTTATACAGTTGTTCTTAAGGCCTTGATGGTGCGATCACCTTTCCGGAAATTTAACTATTCAAGCACCCCTACACTATTCATGAATGGTAGCGTATCTGAGATTAATCCTGAGATGGACACCGATATTGATCCCTAAATATATTGCGACGAAATGCATTGGCGTTCCAGTTATTATTCTGAATCAATAGATTGAATGAAATGGCGTTTAACAAAAAAAGGTTAGTGCGACAACTGCGCATTTTTACCGCAAGTTTGAAGGCGCACATCTCGAGGCTGACGTCATCTTCAGAATTCATTCCAAGTGGATATGGCCTTGCAATCTCGCCGAAGTAATTAGCTAAAATTTATTTACAGAAATTGTGTTAGTCGATTATGTATTTAGGTCTCTCGTGCAAATAATGTCCGCCTCTTTTAGCAATCCAGTTCAAGGATTTGAATTGTGTACTTCTTCCACAAGCAAAAAAAAAAAAAAAGTCACGCTAAATACATGTTGATAACATATATGTGTAAATATTCCAGAAGTATTCGCAAAATCGAGCCCCGCGCTTGTTAGTTTGGAATAGCAAGTCGAAAAACATGACATTCGACTCGTTATTAATTTCGTTAACATTATATAGCATACTCATAATAATTTTACGTGAATAAGGATCTGACCAGAATTAAAACACACAACTTATAATAATATGCTAACTGCAAGAGACAAATGAATTGCTGGACATCAGCGCAATAAAGAAGACCGCAACGAAAAAGACAAGTGAGAGATGCAGCGCCTGTCACTTGTGCGTTCGTTTCCTTAAGACGTGTGTTTTGCGCTGAGGTTTACTATTTTTCTTTTCTTTGAACGCGACAAATCTAGAACCCCGATTATTGCCTACCTATGCTGCTCCAATTTTGTGCTAAATTGTGGGTCATTTGCCCGACGTTAAGTGCCGCCTGATGAGTGAGAGACGCAAACGCACGTTTTATTCTTTTGTTGTTCTTCTCTCTCCTCCTTTCTCTCGTCCCCCCTTAATAGGTCTCCTGTACTGCATTCACTATTCTTTTTCTATGTGCTGTTTCTCTGCTGGATCTGGCAGGCGTTGTGCCCATCCTGCTGACAGTTCGCAGCCAGCTCTCTTCCTTTTCTCTGCGATTGCTTTTTGTATGTGCAAACCAAATAATAGAGAGTTTTAGAATAGGGGCCCCAAACGTTTTGGGGCCCCAAAGAAATAGCGTCGAAGCCACTGCGCATGCGCGAGACGCAAACTGCGTTTGGGTTTTGCGTTGGGAACGCTATTTCACCGATTTAGCGGGAGCTCAAATAGCGTTCCCAAAAGCTTTGCGTCAACAAACCTGGCGGCACCCATCCAAGCGACGGCTCTAACCTAGCACCAAACCGGGTTCGATTCGCGGTAACGCGTGAAGTTCGCAAGCTAGGAGAAGTGACTGCAGTTATCGCTTTCTCTCAACTAACGTGTGTTATGAAGATTAGAGAGTTTTAGAATAGGGGCCCCAATATTTTGGGGCCCCAAAGAGCTTTGCGGGTGTTAGCGTTGGGGCACGTAGGAGTGGAGAGTTTTAGAATAGGGTTTTACGTTTGCGGATAGCGTCTTGCGCTGACAGCGCCACTACGGCGTCAAAGAAAAGCTATTAGAAATAATTAAATAAAATGTACCATTTTATGATATGAATAGTAAATTTGACTTGCGTGTATTCGCGTTTAATTACAATTTAGAGGTTATTCTTCAAGCAGCAAACAATTAGTTGTGCTTAGTTTTGAGCAACAAAACCAACTTTACGTGCCTTCACCAGCCAAGCTTAGCCGTGTTAGGCCTACGAGCCATAAAATCCACACTCGAATTCGGAATCAGAGGCGTCTAATGAATCAATCTTCATAACACACGTTAGTTGAGAGAAAGCGATAACTGCAGTCACTTCTCCTAGCTTGCGAACTTCACGCGTTACCGCGAATCGAACCCGGTTTGGTGCTAGGTTAGAGCCGTCGCTTGGATGGGTGCCGCCATGTTTGTTGACGCAAAGCTTTTGGGAACGCTATTTGAGCTCCCGCTAAATCGGTGAAATAGCGTTCCCAACGCAAAACCCAAACGCAGTTTGCGTCTCGCGCATGCGCAGTGGCTTCGACGCTATTTCTTTGGGGCCCCAAAACGTTTGGGGCCCCTATTCTAAAACTCTCTATTGATTCATTAGACGCCTCTGATTCCGAATTCGAGTGTGGATTTTATGGCTCGTAGGCCTAACACGGCTAAGCTTGGCTGGTGAAGGCACGTAAAGTTGGTTTTGTTGCTCAAAACTAAGCACAACTAATTGTTTGCTGCTTGAAGAATAACCTCTAAATTGTAATTAAACGCGAATACACGCAAGTCAAATTTACTATTCATATCATAAAATGGTACATTTTATTTAATTATTTCTAATAGCTTTTCTTTGACGCCGTAGTGGCGCTGTCAGCGCAAGACGCTATCCGCAAACGTAAAACCCTATTCTAAAACTCTCCACTCCTACGTGCCCCAACGCTAACACCCGCAAAGCTCTTTGGGGCCCCAAAATATTGGGGCCCCTATTCTAAAACTCTCTAATAAATTATACGTTCGCCGCCACGCACCAATTAGGGTAGCATTACGTTCCGAGAAGAATGAATTTTTCGTGACACGCGCGGATAAATTAAATTTGTCTTTGTTCAGCAACCCTGTACGCGCGTTATGCCCAGCATAGAGTTAGTAGAACAACTCTAGAGGAAAAGCTGGGCCGGAAAAGTGGGAACCTCTAGGGCGCCGCCCTGTTGCTACTGGTCAATGTGGCCAGCGCAATTATTATTGAAAGAGCTGAAAACAAGTACAGGTCACCGTATGCTTTGTCATCTAAAAACGCATACCTGAGGTTTTATGAAGTTAGTGGGTTAATATTAAGTTTACAGAAAGCGATCACTAAGTCCTTGACTTATGTAAATCCCGAACTACGCATTCATTTAATAAAGGATGACGCGAATTTCGGTTTCGAATCTGTTTTTTGGATGCGTAGTAGTTTCGTACAGTTTAGGTTTGACATGCGATCGCGCGTCGACATCGGACGCTATGGCACACTCGTGCCTTCTGTGCCACCGAAGCCCCGAAGTGCCCAGGCATATACCTTCACATGTAAGTAAACGAATGTATCTCCTTGTTGAGATTATCACGCGAGTAGGCAGCTCTTGTGGGGCATCACAATCGTTTGAGAAGCGTCACAGTAGAGCATTTTTCTACATGCGGAGCGGCGTTTTTATTTGCAGGTTTCCCTTCAGTAGGAAATTGCTGGACAGGCGGACCAGCGCTCCGGAATTGTACTGGCGAAGCCACAAGCAACTCAAAGAATCTGTTTAATTGTTGCACTTTGAACAATCATGCTTCTACAAAGGCCACAGCAGAAAAACAGCCTGATGCCGAGTATTTCTGTGCCACGAAGTAATCAAGAGGCGAGCGCCTAATGCGGACGAAATCGAGTGCATCGAGACTTAGAACGACAGAAAGCTGAGCTAGTTGGTAAGGATTCATTATGCAAAACAGAGGTGAGGCGTGCAGACAGGACACAAGAGTAGAGAAGTGGGCGGCGCTCGTGTTGCATGTTTGCTTGTAAATACTCTTCTTGTGTCCTGTCTGCACGCCTCACCTCCGTTTTGCATAACGAGTGTATCAACCCACATATTAATAGCGTAGGCGTTTTATTAACTGTGCAATATTTTCAACACTTCCTGGCATGCCATTTCATGTGGAATATCTTCTTTGGTCACAAATTTGTGCAGCGCATCTATTTGCATGATCGACTTCGGGCCTGTAGGTCCGCGTTCACTTGCACTTGATGCTGAGTCTTTTACATGTATCCATAAACTGCAGATATGCACATCAGATCCCTGCGAGCATTTTCAAAATTCAGTTATTTTAGACAACAGGCACATATGCAATACTGACATAATCTCAAATACCACTAAGCAGCTGGGACACATTTTTGTTGACCATACTCGCAGGTAAAATAAGTAGATTATGTGGACAGCTCCAGCTCATTTTCCTTAAATCAGTGTGTACAAGGGGTATGCAAAAATAATTTTTTTCTCGCGCACCGATTCTTTTGCTGTATAAGCAAGAGAACCCACCACGTTAGTGTAACGTATCTTGTACATCATACTAATAAGTGCTTTAATTTACCAAGTGAGATGAGTTACTTTTATGGATCATTCAGTCATATCACACTGCAAGCTGCATTCATCAATCTTCAATTGGATTTCGCATGAAACATGTTTCCCTTTTATGCAGATATGCAATGGCAAGCCCTTCCGTGTGTTCCAAAGGTGAAATTTAAGCTCGAAATTAAAGAAGACATTTCTAGTCAGAAACAAGCAAAAATGGTGAGTGCAGAGTATCAGAAGCCCAAGGTACAGAAATTATGAGAAGTGTCGAATGATTTTAAGGAAAGAATGGTATTTGAAGATGCAAGATTCTTTAGTGGAAATCAAGCAAGTCAGTATAGGTAGAATACTCTGAGAAATTATGCGAGTAATGGGATAGCACACAATGGGTCAGGAAATGCGTTGTTTTTCTGAAGAACTAAAGCTGATGACTGTCATATCATGAGTCACTTTAGCATCATGAGACTGCTGTTTGATAAATTCAGAAACAAACGAAAAAGCAAGCCATGCAAAAATAAAAAAAAAACTATTTAATGACGCTCTCTCCACACTGGGATAAATAATAAGAAACGGATCACGTCTAATGTGGACATATCAGACACCTTGTGAAACACTAAAGGAAAAATTCAGTTTCAAGCTATGGCACTTGCCGCATAGATGTGGGGGGCCTTGCACCAATAGTAATAGTTACCACTGCATCTAGAAATTTAAAGCATTCATGCAGACAAGGATGATTCTTTATATTTTTGGCTACCACTTCAAATGCCTCCACTAAGTGTTACAATGCTGCACGCAGCCATACTAAGGATCTCACAGCAACACTTGCAGGTAAACAGCAAAAGCAGTCAAAGTGCTGGTGTATTTTGGACACTGTCTTTGAAAACTTTTAGGCAAGAACAGACATAAGAACTGCATTTATTTCTATAATTCCCCATTTGAATGGCCTTTTCTTTTTCCTTCGACAATGCCTTCGCCTAGCCACAGCAGCTCCCTCATACAGACTCCGCAAGCCAAGAGGCTGTGGAGGCAAATGCAGGTAAGAGGCAAGAAGCAATAGCACTGGTATCGACATTCATCTAATTTCTTTCTTTTTCTTTCGTTTAGATAGCCAGCACACCTCGAACAGCCACCTTGACTGCGGGTGTGTCACCCTAGTCGCCAAGGAAACATTTGAGGGAAAGCGACAGGCAATGTGAACAGCCACTTCTCCATGTAAACGATACTCTTTCTCTCGGATGACTCCTACGTTCGCCACGCCCGCACACTTGTGCACAAAGATGCCGCGGAAGCACGTGCAGGTCAGAGGCAAGAAGCAGTGGCACTGGTGTCGACATTCGCCCAATTTCTTTTTCTTACACTGAGGCAGCCAGCACACCTCGAACAGTTAGTAGGTTCCTGTTGTACATATGCTCATAATAATTTCAGTAAACTTGAACTTGATAATAAACTTGAAGGCAAATGGGACATTGATGCATTATTTTCTTGAACATTTATTGTACACATACAATATATGTTATACTTTGCAGTGCTACAGAGCGTATTTTGAAGCTTCCCCCTATATTTTGCACCTTTATTTACGTATGTGTTGTGTGGCCCTCAATTCAGTTCATGTTGTAGCAGATGTTTTGTCTGTGTATCGCACATTGGCTTAAGCTCGTGATATCCACATACTTCTCTCACATATACAAAATAAAGTTCTATGTAGTCCTCAGTGTTACAACAAAAAATGAAACAATCCGATCGTGGAATTGTGTTTATTACAGTCATTCCTATGACAGTTACTGACAAGTTGACAACTTGAACTGGTCAATCCGTCCATAGCCTCCTCTATTTTTCCAAAATAAAGGAGGCTATGATCCATCATGGCAAGGAATTGTATGTATACATAAAAAAAAAAGGGGGGGGGGGTATGTGTGTGTGTTTGTAGTGGGGGGTATAACAGGATTAGGGCGGTACGAAAAAAATGTACCAACACCGTCCTCTAGACCCATTCCGTTAAGGTACCGTAACAAAGCGTATTATGCATAAAGTTCATACAACCAACTCTGATATTACTACACACGCCAGGCGACGCGAGCTACATTTGCCATGACGCATTCGCGACTGCACCGGATGTCCTCCATATTATTCTCGTTAATCGTGCTCACTGAACCGAGGCAAAAGAAAGATCATGGGGGCAGGTGCCTTAAAAGTATGTCGACCTTGCGAGGCACTGCTGCGCGTGCCAGGGGAGCTGTCCGTGCGAACACTCCCTGGCGCACACCTGCCTCGGCGGCCCCAACCTACGTACCGTTCTGCTTCGAGCTTTGATCCCCCCACTGTCCCTTGGGTGCCCTGGAGTTCCTGTGCCGCCTGCTTTATTATAATCTCAGGTGCTCTCCTGAGACTTCCGTTTGTCGGCTACATGTGCCCTACAGCTGGATCAGTACTTATAATAATAAAGAAACCCGATCTATCGTCGCTACGATAGATCGCGAAAGCGGCTTTTGCAACATACCGCGCCCGTGCGAAGAGAATTACGGAACGCCAACGAAGAATCTGACCACAGCTTCGAGCTCGTAACCTCGTCGAGTACGCGACACTCCTGCAACAGGCATGACCGCTGAAAACCGCATACCGCCGGAAACTTCAACAGGATCATCCCTCGGTTGCATAACTGCCACCTGTACGGCCAACATGGACCACACCCACACCGTCCCGCAACATAGAATAAAGAACCAACTTATAAAGCCCAAACACACGGCTGCACGCACACATCACGACACTACTAGCGAGGCGCCATGCTGCTACGTATACGGTTGCCGGATTAAAACTGACTACTGTCACCAAGTCTAGCAAGCGTCTCAGGAGCTGGCAACCTCGGCGCGTAGCAACATGGCGGCGCTCTTGCGGTTCCCGATTTCAATGCATGGGCCCTATGGGTAGCTTGTCCTCACGGAGGAAGGAAACTAAGGAGAGGCCCTGACGTCACTCTTTGTGAAGCAAAAGTGAAGCCGGAATTTGGCGTTGCTCATGGCGATGCTCCGCCTTTTGGGCCACCCTCCTCTCTTGTTTACATCTTTCGCGAAACCACGCCGCGCTGCGCGTGGTGTCGCGCGCTCGCGCAACATCTGGCAGAGCACGGTGCAGGTAACACAGCGCAACAAGACACGGTGACTAACGCAAACCCGCCCACTCAGCGCCTTTGCCACGGCTCGAAACCTACCAGAGCAACACGTGTGAGCGTTCAAAACCATAACAACGCCGCCATTGTGGCCCAAAAGGCGTGGCCATACAACAAAAAAAAAAAATAAAAAAGCAGCAAAAAAATGAGAACCTACTACGTCATTTCCGCCACACTTTTCTCCTAGCGCGCGGAGGGGGTAGGGCCTCTCCTTAGTTTCCTTCCTCCGTGCTTGTCCTCTAGAGTCAGTATAGTAACTCTATGATGCCCAGTTGCCCATTGAGGAACGCGGTGACGCAAACGGAAGAATAAACCGGATACGCTACGAAAGGTAAAAGGTCCCGCCGCTTTGCTCTGACATATAGAGTGGAGCGTACGTCAGCAAACGGCTGCTGGTGCACATGTGCAGGATTATTGCTTGGGAAGAGATCGTTAATGCGACAGCGTTTTACAGGAAGTTCGACGGTCTTCGCAAGTCACTGGCTTAGCCAGGGGTTGGCACACCGGGCACCTGCTCCCCCCTCCTACTTCCTCCCGTTCCTCCACACTCCATTCTCTGTCAAGTAGACTCCCCCCCCCTCCCCCCCCCCAAAAAAAAAATGAGAGAGAGACGAAATTCTGGCTACGCCATTGTCCACAGTTGATATCGATTGAGCACACAGGATGAGAGAGGGAGCTTGCACGGAGCCGAGAGTAAAGGGAATTCAGCAAAGAGCGGAGGAGAATAGCAGGAGTAACGTAGAACGTCGTAGGTCACGCGGATAAAAAAAAGAAGAAAAAAAGTCATATCGCCTGATAAGGAGAAGGCGCAGCGGTGGCCGAACAGAGAGATGTGGAAGTATTAGGAAGGAAGCAGATAGGAGTATACCATATATATGATCAGAATGTCCGTGTGACCGTACCCGCCGCGGTTGCTTAGTGGCTAAGGTGTTGGGCTGCATCTTCACGAGGTCGCGGGATCGAATCCCGGCCACGGCGACCGCATCTCGATGGGGGCTAAATGCGATAACACCAGTGTACTTAGATTTAGGTGCACGTTAAAGAACCCCCGCTACGGCGTGCCTCATAATCAGATCGTGGTTTAGCCACGTAAAACCCCATAATTTAATTTCATGTGACCGTGAACCGAAGAGCATGTGCATTTCATTGAACAGCTGTCGACCGATAAAGGGCTATATATTGCATTACAGTCGCTCAGGTGTAGCGTGATGACCTGTGATTATCATAAGATGGTCATAAGGCATTTGAACATATGAACTCACATGCGATCTTTTTTTCTTTAAGCACCCCAACATTACGACATCTTAACCTGACGGCGCGAGAGACCTGCTTTTTTGGACTGCGGCAGCCCTGTGGTCGAACATAAAGCTCACCTTCTGGGTAAGTTTATTTCTGTGCTACCATGGCAGCAAGTGCTTGCGGCAGTTCAGTTTCACACATAGCAGCGCCCGCGTCTGGCTTTTCAAGCGAATAGTTTTCTTTGGCTCGTTGGCCCGTTCTTGGACGAGGCCGGTGGTTGGACTGTTACCATCGATACAGAGACGCCGAAGCGAAGTGCGCGTATTTTCGCTCTACCGAGTTGCGGGGGAGGGGGGGGGGGAAGGGCAAATCAGTTTAAAGGGGCCATGAACCTACTTTCTTTGAAGCCTCAAGAATGCAATGGAACAAGTGAAGTGCTTCCAAAGAATATATTACCGAAGTTATTTAAAGAAAAGACAGGCCTTGTACCAGCTTAGATATTACGCACGCAATGTCTAACTTTCCCTTTCCCTCTCAACGCCCTCCGTTCCGAAGGAGGGGGCGGCGCCGGTTTACGTTTCATTCCTACACCTGGGTTTGAAACTCAGATTTTCGATTACTTCAGCCTGTGAAAGTTAACTGTGT
This sequence comes from Dermacentor andersoni, assembly GCF_023375885.2. NCBI lineage: Eukaryota > Metazoa > Arthropoda > Arachnida > Ixodida > Ixodidae > Dermacentor > Dermacentor andersoni. The sequence goes on from NC_092818.1 coordinate 61,351,294, forward strand.
CAATTAATATACGCTTTAACAGTATACAGAAGAGCACAGATCAAAACATCTCGCTTGCCTCTTGTCAACTACATAGGCCAGCGGCAGCTCTAGGCGGGAATCTGCCCTATGACGACACATGACATCCACACTTCGAGACAAGATTCTCGTTGTTTGGCGAGGGAAAGTGGGGAAGATGTAGTGCAGTAACTGCCTCTCACATGTAAACACCTCAATCACACTGCACCGCGGAAAGGGGATGAAAGAGGAGACGACGGTTCTATAACCTCGAAATGGGTGAGGAGCACGCCTTTGTTTGATGAGGGGGCGTTTTCTTGAGAGAGGTCAACTTCGCGCTTTACTTCACGCGCCACGTACGACTGCAAAATTTAATTTGGCTGAGATGTTCACAAGTGCGTGATACTATCCGCGGAACGTGTTTCCCCACCAAGGTTGAAGAGAGGGGGGAGGGGGTAGTTTAGGGCCCCTTTAAGTAACCTTCGATGCGAACGTAGTTCTCACAAGATTATGAGTTCTAGATATGGCATTGGCAATTCTAAAATAAATATTTTGTAAGATTTCAAGAAACAACTAGCCCTTTTGTGGAAGTTGTGAAAATAGGCAAGGGGCAACAAAGAGACGTTAGTACAGTGTCTTTGTACGCTTACCGTCATAACGATATTGTTTCCAGTTGTGCTCGCAGGCCAGCCGGCATGTGTTCGAGAGTATTCGTGCGTCTGCAGGTTCTAGATGTTTGTGAGAGAAGTGGTTCTTGAGGGGAAAAGGAAAGGTTGACGCTGTTTTCTGCAGCCCTTGCGGGAGCACGGCTCAGAGCCAACAGGGGTGGGGGGGAGGAGATAGTGGAAGCAAAGGAGTAGGGGGTTAAAGTGTCGCCATGGCAGCGGCTGAGCAGACAGGCAGGTAGGACCTAGTGGGCCCGGCAGGAATGGCAATCTGGTGAAAGGCCAGGGGGCGGTGGTCAAGCAGGAGCCAGATGGTTGGGGCAGGTCGAGTAGCCTAGAGTGGTTTGGATAGCCTCACGGCTATCCATCTTTGCAGAAAATCCCAGAGTCTCGCCGAAAGCCCCGACGACACTTCGGAGGGCTTGTAGCTCGTTGCGACCAGAGAAGAGGATGTCTTCCTGCAGTGCAGAAGGGAGCCCCAGGCGTCGGAACTCCTGCAGGAGGCGGCCACGCTGCTGCAGGTAAGCAGGGTAGGCCAGCAGGAGGTGCTCCAGGGTCTCGCGCTCCCTACAGGAGGCGCAGGCTGGAGAGGCGATGAGGCCGTGCCGGTGGCGGCGAGCCGCCGTCCAGCAGCAGCCAATCCTCAGTCGCAGCAGGTGGGAGGTCTCCCTGCGTGCGAGGCCGCGCTGCGGAAGTGGTCGTGGAGGGCGGCCCAAGGACATCCGCTTGTCCGGATGGCAGGCCAACAGATGACGTCGCAGCCTGTGGCTTGTGAAGTCACTGGCTGTCACTTTCAGGCTGGCCGGGACCACGCAGTGATGGGCACGCTTTGCCAGTGCATCAGCCTCCTCATTGCCCGGTATCCTCACGTGGGCTGGAAGGCAGTGCAGGGACACCGAGCAGCCCGCCTCCTGGAGAGAAATCAGCTTAGTCGAGAGCAGGGCGACTCCAAGGCTGGCCCTCTCTGGCTTCTGCAGGCGGAGAAGTGCCGCCTTCGAGTCGCAGTAGATGGTCACTGGGGTCGCCGGCAGCTCCTCCGCGAGCACGTCCATAGCCAGGTGGAGGCCTGCTATCTCCGCCGCTGTTGACGTCGCATGGTCGGGGAGGCGACACTGCCTGCTCTTCTGCAGGGCGGGCACCACGCAGGCCGCAGTCGACGAGCCTGTGTCCGGCAACACCGAGTCGTCAACGTAGACCTGCAGGTGTCCTCCGTAGTCCTCATGCAGGAGGGAGGCAGCCGTCTGCTGAAGGGCACAAGCCAGGGGAGCGCCGTTTGCAAACGCCGGGCAGCTCTGTGGTGATGGGTATGGGTGGTCTCTGGGGAGGAGGCAGCTGGGCGTTGTTCGCTGGAGGCCTCCAAAACACCTCCTCGTACAGCCCCACAGAGTCTCCCCGTCTGTGAGTGGAATCTCCCAGAGTCAGAGTCTCCCCGTCTGTGAGCCGGTAGGAACTCGGGTTTCCAGCCGGCTTTCTGGCTTTCAGGATGGGGGCCATGATATGGCTGTGCGCCATGACTCCGGCACGTGCCCTGACCGCCAGATGTTTGTGGTGGAGCGCTCGGGATGCATAGCCCTTCTCTTCCCCCGCCACCCTCTCTCTTCGTGGCGGCTGCAGGAGTGGGCTTCGGCACCACTACAGAGGTGCTGGTTAACGGCTCTGCTCTCTCCGGAATTACGCAATGAAACAACAAACGCTTTCCAACTGTCCTATTCGCAACAGATACACAGGTTCGAGGGCACCGTTCCTTTAATTTTAGCGAATAAGTTTCTAGAAGCGTTCGGCTTTTCGCTTACGGTCATCATTTACGGTCATCATCCATGATTTCTGCACTTCTTTTTTCGTGTGCGCGTGTGTGAAAAATTGCGCAGCCTTCGTATGGTTGAGAGCAGGGTTATAGACCGATTTTTTGACGTTTGAGGCATTTTACGGGAAATACAAGCGAGGGAATGACAACATGATGTACAAGGACGACGCTAGACAGGGAGAACGCAGCTACCTCACCGTCCTGTTGTCTTTCCCTCTCTCAATATTTCCCGTTTCCCCTCAAGCGCTGGAGATGCATCAAACGCGTAGCGTTCGGTTTCGGTAAGTGCGGACGCCAAGAACGACGTCGTTTGGAGGTTCCACGAGAGGACTGGCATTGCGATTTTTCAACGAAGCCGCCCGCACCATTGGCTGGTTGCTGCATGCCTTTAACGTATGGCACCTACGCACAATGAGGGACTGGTCAAAGTTCGCAATGAAAACATAATGCAATGCCTTAATTCCTTCCCGCTAACCTAACGGTTCGTATTACCTAATTAAAATACATAACTAGTCCAAAATAAAAAAGAAAGCCCAACCTTACCTCAACCTCTTTGTCTTCCACTTATTTGTTTAAAAGATAACGTTCATTTCTTGCTTTCTCCCCCTCGTTCATTTTCCTGTCGCGTGGGAGCAGTCTTGCACGTGACTTACACGGTCGCTCTTCCTTGCGCCTCATAAGAGCGCCTCGTCTTCCTCGTGCTCTGAGAGACAGTTACAGAGGTGAGTCAGCCTGGCACTGCGCTCGCCCCAAACCCACGTAGCGTTCTGTCACTGCCTCGTTAACAAAGCGGCAGGAACAGACGAACAACGAGGAAACGCGCTCTCACGGCGCCGAAATCTTGGCACGGGCAAGGCTCACCCTGCTTCAAAGAATTGCAAACAGAAGGAGCGCTGACGTACAGAATACGATACTATACAGTACAACCCGTTGCCCGACGCGGCAACTCACTAACAGGCGTTAACGGGAAGGAGAGAGGGGGGTTTCACGCTTGACAGCATTCGTACGTTAAGAAGCAACAACAAAGAAACGAGCTGCCAAGAGCGATCATCTTGTTCGTGGGTCGATGTTCTCACGCTGCGCATAGTTTCGAAATTGTCAAAGCTGTGTGCGGAAATGAGCAAGGAACAAATCAGAAATAGACAAGGACGATTATCAAGCGTTGAATTGCTTTAACGTGATTATGGTTTCATATTGCCCTAACTCTTAATAGTAAAATTATCGCTTTTCTTTGTTTGTCGGCGAAAATTGTCTGCGTCAAGGGATCGGCTGTTAGTTTGTGAAATGCGATTGTAAGGTACCATAAGTTCGACTTTATCCGAAATGGAAGTACATCCGCCGAGTTTCGCTTAAATTTCACTTAAGTTTACTGACAATGTGTGAGCAAGTGTGTGCGTTTTTGCGCACCCTACCGTTGGGACTTTCTTAACATTTAGAGCCGTTTTCGACGACGAAAAGTGTTGTATCGTAATGATTTTCACCTATAATTTGTTAATCTTATGAAGTACTCTTATGTTTTCATTCACTCGAAACGCATTTTAAGGATGTTTTGGTGTGTGCCACCGTATACAGCTGTTTATTTATTTATTTTTTTGCCCGAACGTTCTTTTTTTTTTATCAGAAGGTTACGAGTGTAGCGAACGTGGCGTTCTCGAAGTACCTTCGCCGAAACGGACATACTTTGCAGCTTACACGTATCAGAAAACTGATTAACAAAAATTTGTCATTAAATGTTTCGTTGAGGCCTTCGAGGCAGCAATCACATTTTAACGTACCCCTTGTGTGCGTTTTTTAAAATCTTTAATATCGCGCCTAATTTAAAATATTCATAATCAAATTTCAATCCTCAATTCAAACGATATTTTGGCGTAAAAATAAAAAAATATAACAAGAATAAAAGTTTCCATTTAAAACTTTAATAGTAATAAAACTATTACTGCGAAATTAACGAGAGCAATAAAAAGTTTGGAAGAAATACTTCATCAGTCTGAACTAACTTACTGTGGATAGGATATGATAGGAATAAACTTTATTTGTCCAACGGTTGTTGATGTTGGTGCCCGGGGCTAGACTGCCAGGGGTCCATCGCCCGAGGAAAATCTTCCGAGATCCTCGGCAACGGCCCTGGCCCGCTGGACGGCCCACTCCTGGTCTTCGGGTGCCTCGCTGAGGAGGGCGGCTTGCCATCTCTCAGCGAGGCGCCCCGCTTCAGAGGGTCCTGCTGTTGTCTTCCCCCTTCCTCCTTGTCCTTCTTCCTCATGGCGTTGGCATTCCCAAAGCACATGGGCAATATCGGCCCGTTCGTGCTCGCACCACGGGCAGCCGGGCGACGGGTGCAGCGCGGGCCACAGGCTGTGCAGGTGGTAGGGATTGGTGAAAGTGCCCGTCTGCAACCGTCTCAGGTCGACTGCCTGTGACCTGTCTAGGCGCCCGTGGGGTTGTGGATATTTTCTTCGTTCTTTCCTATAGTGACCAAGCACCTCTCTGTACGTTGCCGGAAACTCCTTGACATCGCAGTCGGCATCCGCGTGATCCCCAGCTCCGTCCGCCGCGATTTGTGTTGTGTTGGTAACGACAGCGGCCGCGCCAGACGGGGTGGCCGCCGCCGTCGCCGTCACTCCTCCGCTGGGGCCCCGCACAACAACGGCAGCGGCTGCCCTCTGGGCACGGCCTCTGGGTGACCGCGTCGCGGCGGGTAAGCTGCCTCGCGACGAGGTGGGCGCGCTCGTTGTGGTTGGGTGGAGTGTCGGTGCGTCTTCGGCCGTTAGCATTGTTGTTGTCATTATGGTCGTGACTGTTGTTGTTACTGCCGAACTCCCCGACGTGCGCGGGGAACCGCTTGAGGGACTTGTTTGTAATGGTGCCGGATCCGAAGTCCCCGGCCCGGGCGTTGAGCATGCGCGCCACATCCGCGGACACCCAACCTTTGGTGTAGTTCCGAATCGCTGATTTGGAGTCGCTGATGATCAGGTTATCTTCCGCACCTCCGTGGAGTACCGCGAGGGCTATGGCCATCTCTTCCGCTGCTTCGGCCGACGGCAGCCTCGCTGATGCAGTGACTCGGATCGTTCCCTTTGTATCTACGACTGCCATGGAGAAGGCGGGCGCCGCCGCCGTCGGCCGGCCGTGTCGATGTTGCCATTGTTGCTGCTGCCGTTTTTGTCGTAGTAGCAGTAGTGATGGTGGTGCTGGTAACTGCGGTTCGTCTCGCACATTCCCTTGTAGCGGCGGTGGTGGTCGACGTCCCTCGTCGCCTGGCTGTATCGTACCTGGCTGCATCGACGAAGAGGACGCCTTCTCGTCTTACACGCTTCTCGAGGATTGCTACCGCCCTGCGTATACGTCTGTGCACGTCATGCACCGGGTGCATATTCTTCGGCATGTTTTCCGTCTATATGGCGTTCCTGACTTCCGGTAGCAGTGATTCCTTCAGTCCACGCGCCTCGCGATATCGAGTCCCGAGCAAGTCTAGGATTCGTCTTCCCGTTACGGTGCTCGACAGCCTCTCCAGCTGCGCAATTCTCTGCGCCTCGGCGATCTCCTCGAGCGTGTTGTGTACGCACAACTCGAGGAGCCTGTGGGTTGTCGTGTACTGGGGTACTCCCAGGGCGGTCTCCCAGGGCTCCCAGGGCGCACGAGGTGTGTGGCGGCGGCCACTTTCTTCTGCAGTCGGGCAACCAGCTCGCGGTTGGCACCGTTCTCTTCCAGCCACAGCCCGAGCACTCGCAACTTGGACACCGTCGGTATTCGGGTCCCCTCCCTCGTCGTGACGCGGACGCCCAAACGACGGGCGTCTAGCACGCCCTGCGGAATGGGTCCTTTCTTGCGCGGCCTGTGGAGCAGGATCGCCGACTTGTCGGGTGGGCAGACGAGTCCCGTGTCTTCGAGGTGCCGCTCCACGTCCCGGACGGCCCGCTGCAGTCGGTCTTGCATTTCGCCGACGCTCGTGTTCTCCGTGGTCCACACCGTCACGTCATCTACGTGTATCGTATATGATTGATGCCCTCTATCGCGTCAAGATCTATCGCGTCAGGCCGATCATGACGAGGTTGAAAAGCATGGGGGAGAGTACGGGGCCCTACGGCGTTCCCGCACCACTCATTCGGACCGTTCGTGGCGGGGCCCCGTCGATCGATCTTGACCGTCACCTCGCGCCCATTCAGGAAGCTGCTGACATATCGGTGGAACCTTGTCCCGAGATCGAGTCGGCTGATCTTGTCCAGTATGGCCATGTGCTTCACAGTGTCGAAGGCGCTCTTGAGGTCTAGCCCGAGCAGGGCGCGCACGTGCGTGCTCGGAGCGTTCACGACCTGTTCCTTGATCTGCAGCATGGCGTCCTGCGTGGAAAGTTCCTTCCGGAAACCGATGATGTGGGTGCCGAAGGCGTCCTGCTTATCGAGCAGCGTCGTCACCCTGTTAAGGCAGGCATGCTCCATAACTTTCCCGACGCAGGACCTGAGGGAGATCGGCATCATGTTTCGGACCTCCAGCAGTTTGCCTGGCTTTGGTATCAGTATAACGTCCACGGTCTTCCACTCTTGCGGAATTCGGCCCTCCTTCCAGCACGCGTTGATGTACTCGCAGAGCTTCTCGATGGCGTCGTCGTTCAGGTTCCTCAGGATTTTGTTGGTGATCCTGTAAGGACATTAGGAGTAACTCCGTATTTCTCTTCTTTTGCGGTCACACCCCACTCCCTACCGACTATTTCCCAAAATGTGTTTGGAGTTCTATACCTGCCGATGGACCTGACACGATCGATCATTGGCAGTGTCGCGTTTGTGCATGACTTATCGCGCGTAAGTGATGGAACTGTAACAATTCCTGTAATACTGGGGATGCCCTTTTCTGGCACCTAAAGCGCACCAGTTCCTGACTTCAGCGCAACTTTCGCCGCGCCTATGCTTGAAGCAAATAGCAGTATCCAAGACAATTAAGCGTCCTGACCTTAGCGTGTTACTAGTCGCCCGCCTAAAGATGAGCGCGGAGTTCAGCGACGAAGGAAGAAGTTAGCTCACGTAGAGGCCGCCAACCTGGGCGCCAGTTCTTCGAGTGGCGGGATTAACACCTGCATTCTTTGAACATAATAATGGCCTCCGAGATTGGAGGCCATGCATAATGCTATAGTACGTGAACTCACCCCTCACCGAGCGCCACTCCACATCGACGCGGCCCGGTAGGAGTTGTATGGTGACGATTCCGCGTGAATGATTGGAGACGAAGGGGTCTCACCTTATCTTACGGCGACTGTCGACTGTAATGCGTTATCACTGAATCTATATAGCGACACAGTGTATTGCCACAGTCGAAACGAGGTACGTACGAGGCGTGTACTGCAACGAGAATACCCGGCACATAGGCGCCGCAGATACGGTACCGCAGAATACCCCTCACAACCGCCTAAATTCGTTCTCACGGCAGTAACTCCACAAGGCCAGCTCGTGGCAGCGGCCTCTATATATATACAGGGCGTCCCACATAACTTGAGCCAAGAATTTCAAAATGAAAGATGCGTCGGAAGCGAATTGAACCGAACGCATACTATTCGTAATAGCCTCAGACAATTTTTCGTTTTAGCCATAACTCACTAATTAATTAAGTTTAATTACCCAACTATTTAATTATTGGCTGAGGACCCCAAGTATGATACGCAGATTTGTAGAGCACCTTCGGAAACCATCGATCGAGTCTTCTTTTTTGCGATACGTCTCACGTAGTCCTTTTTTTTCCGGGTTGCAAAGAGCGCCCGCGAAATATGAAAAAAAAAAAAAAAAAGACACTTGACGGAGCGCTTGCGCAGTGGTATCGTGCTGCTCTCAAGCGTGCGTTCGGTGAACAAGGTCGGCTCCCGTCGGATGACGGCGAAAATGCATGCTGCCGGCCTAGCGCTGCTGATGAGATAAAGAACGCCCTGCCGCTTCCTCGTCGCCAGTCACGATGCAGCCGACCTTGTTCACCGAACGCACGCTAGAGAGCAGCACAATACTTCTGCGGAAACGCACCGTCACCTGGCTTTTTTTCGTATTCCCCAGGATTTCTTTGCAGCTCAGAAAAAAGGAATACGTGAGACGTACCGTAAAGCAAACAACTCGATCGGTGGTTTCCGAGTGTGGAGCTGTGGGGGGCTGCCCTGGACAGCTCCAAGCCTGGCCTGCAGGACGACGTCCTGCACTGGGCCGTGCAGGTGATGGAGCTCTACCGCGAGTAGATGTGTCTGTCGCCTCCCACTCCCACAGGTCGTGCAGGGTTTTAATCCTGTCAAATAAAGTCATTCATTCATTCATTCAAATGGAGTGCGGTTGCTATGACAATTGACGTTGACGTTTGGGGTACCAGTGCCAGTACTCCTATGCGAAAAACAGCACATGACTATCGTCACACTTCTCCGACATATCCACGTGGGCGGGGGGCCTCTATTACGCTTTCCTTCCTGTGTGGGTACAACCGGATACCGTACTGATGCAGTCGGGAAACAGGTGATTAACCTTACCCCTCTGTACGCGTGGCAGTTCACCTAACATGACACAGGAGAAAGAAACTGAGTCGTCAGAAAGTGCTGCTCATTTGGGTTCTCTTCAGTAAAGGAATGATTGAATGAATGACATGTCTCTCTGTGTTCTGTGTACTACGTGGACAAATGCAAATGGTGCAGGCAAGGTAATATTTAGCATTACATTGCGACTGTCATATGCCGTCAACATCACCGCCAAATACCGTCAATGAACGCAAACAACATAGCTTCGCTTACATTGATGTCCATGTGCGAGGGATCTGCAAGTTTCTTTATAAAAAAACCTGTATTGTCTAAAAAAGGACATCCTGCATATGACATGAGTTAGATTTCGCCCAGCAGTGGGGAAATCTTAAAGAATTTTTGGTGTCATTAAAGAACGGCACATACCCAGTGAGCCAAGTTGGCATCAAAGAGGTTTGTAGAAGAGCGGCCCGTATACCCATGCAGTGGCCCTAGTTGGTGTGAAAAGTAGGCGCCCGTTCCTAGGTTTAAGCGTTGCCGTCCCTCGCCGTAACCACGCGAAAACGCTCGTACCACTGCTCGCTTGTTCGCAGTCTTCTTCTACCACAGCTGGCTCCAATGCCGCTCATCATGCCAGCGTTCCCATACGGCCCCTACCACTGCGAAGGCATTGATGGCACTGGTCCCACTGCCAGTCGGCGCGATGATTTCGTTCTCAAATTCTTTGCTTCAATATATCGGAAAATGAAAACACGCATCGAGTCGCGCCAAGATTTCGTATTAGGGAGTTTCGTAATCGTCTGACATTATTAAAGAGCAGAATGTACCCAGCGGTACATACTCTTTGACCCAAGTGTGAAGGAGCTTCATTGATGAGTGGTACATGCCAATTAACTGCCACATATCCAGTGACCCATGCTGGTCCGACAGTTGGCTTTGAAACCGGTTCCTTAGCACAGCAGCACAATGCATTACGCATTAGCCCATGGACTTACGTTCCCAGTGACCCAAGATGGAGTAAAGAGGTTAGTTATGGCCAAACAGAGAGAGAGGTAAGCATGCCGCAAACTGGGTGAAGCTCCTGCAGAATGCTAATCAGATTAATACCACCAGAATTCACGAGTAGAAACAAATAGGACCCCCCCCCCCCCCCACACTTTTGAACATGTCATTCAAGCATTCAAGCCAGTCTCCAGACCACGGTGCTACAGACAATATTCTCATGAAGATACGAGACGGCACATGCAGCAGGTAGACTACATTTTCGCCGAAAAGGCCCCGGTCTCTTTACTCCGTTCTAAAATGCCCGACTGATAAAGCGGTGTATCTATTGAGTAGCGGAGAACAAAACCACACTGCGGATACTTTGGGCGATGAAATGGCCTCTGAAATCGGATGGCACACTGATGCGATTTCTGAGGCTGTGTCGATACCAGATGTTGGTGGGCTGGTTTGTTTGGATTCATGAAAATGTGCAGTGCGACTGGACAAAAGCAGGGAAAGATGATGGCGCACGCAAGCTATGTGTGAGCTAATAACTCCACTTATATAAGTGCACTAATATTTTTTTGTTATACAAAGTTATCAAACCTTAGTTAGTTGATTTAAAATTGACTATGATCATAATTACTGTCCCATGTTTTTTCTACTTCAACCTTTTCTTCCTAGTTTCCCTTCATGAAATTTCTATTCCGAAAGCACCACAGACCCCTCCTAGGCATGGGCGTAATGCCCTCTCCATAGCTGTCAAACTCTCATGAACCAAATACTACAGTAGACTCCCGCTAATTTGACCTCAGTTATTTTGACTTTCTGCTGAATTAGGACGCACTGCAAAGTCGCATCTAGAAACCATAAATTGCTGTGCAAAAAAAAACTCATTTAGTTCAAACGTGAAACCAAATCGCTTTGGTTAATTCGGCCCCAACCTGCACCCCTCACATCCACTAGCGGTTACTATGTGCTTGAAAAGACACACTAAAGCGATGATGATGATGATGATGACTTGTGGTGTGCCCTGAGCGATGTTTCGTTTGAGAATCTTGTCAATGTCGGCGATAGTGTTGAGAAGCCTGTGGGTCACTGAAAGATGACAACGTGCACAGTTATTGTAATCTGTATTGAAGTAGTCTGTCGACAACAAAATACTTCAGGACATAAAAGAAATGTGAATCTGTTCATTTTGCCACCATTATTTCGGGTTTTCGGATAATTCGACCAAAACTTGTGGTCCCACGAGAGTCGAATTAATAGGACTCGACTGTACTGTAAATATCCAGATGAGTCAACTGACGGACCACCTTTGGAGATTACATTCACTTCACACCTGGACAGTGCACTGAACGGCAACGCAAGAAAACCCAAGTATTCTCATGACAGCACACTGAACTTTCAAGAACTCGCACGTCAACCCACATATGCTGAATTAAAAGTGGTTTATTCAGGAACATGAGCCAACTGATTTCAAATTTTATCTTAAAAGGACAAGGCCTGTAATCAAGTAAAACTGTGTCTTCACTATGGCAAATATGACACTTTCAAAACAAAGTATGATTACATCCTATTTAGTGTGGACACGTTACCAATCAATCTTGCAAAATGAACAAGATGGGCACTGCCTTCATTTTAAGCATCAGTGCTGCTGGCACTTTTGAATAGGTGACAGTGAAACACACCAGACGTGAATGCCTCCTCTGAAAACAACAACAGCAACAGAAAGCAGGCAACATTCTGCAAAAGGGCATTGCTTGTCAAGAGTTGAACACTGGAACGGCACGTACAGCTTCACAACATGGATTTCTCTACCAGTGTCACAAATATTTTTTTTCTCAACTGTACAGGTTTTCTCGCTGGGTGGCTCAATTTACCCTAAACGAGACTCCAGGGATTCACATTATTTAAGCAGCTGAGGATGGTACAGCTGTCGATTTCGCCACCCCCTCCGTTTTCTCTTTTTATTTCACAGGAAACTGTGTATGATCTTGCCAACGCTAGTATACACAAAATCACTCACTGTGCAAAAAGCGTGCAATAAAAAAAAAAGTGCAAACAATATCAACATTCTTGTGTGCATTGCTGCTCTATTAACACCGCCATAGTGGCAATGTTGACGGGCAACAATACTTTGCGGTACTTGAAGAAAAACAAAACAATGAAACATTGTTAAGATCACGCTATTAAAAGCTGTACTACAATTGCAAAACAAAACGAAAAGAAGTTTTTTCTTACATACATATCAGCCTAGCATTTACATATACAAAATTATTGCAGGCACTATGTAAAAACGTTGTGCAAACGCCCCCTTGTCCAGCACAATCCACTGACTGCTGACTTGAACCGGTTCGACGACTGCTAACTAAAATGCCATGCGACAATCATCTCCACAGGAAAAAGTAAAAAGAAAAATGTACAAGGGCTGGGAACGCCAAACAGATTAAAAAAAAAAAGAAAGCAGAGAGACTTCGTAAAGCAGGAGTAGTAAGAATAAAAGACGCCAAATTGACAACAAGTACCACACGTTAGCGTAAATGCTGTAACTCTTTTCTTGCCTCGTCTCCTTAAAAATCGTACAGTGGTCATCGTAGAACTCTTGCACCTCATCCCTTCAGCACCATGCGACACCAAATATGGAGAGAAAACGCTTCCAACCTTATCGCAGCCGGCCAAATCAATCAACACACTGCAAGGTATGAGACCACGGGAGAAGTTTCTTGGAGCCAGGACGATGTAATATTTCTATACCAATGTTATTCCTTTTCACGCTTGGTCAGCGATTGGGGCGGGCGTGAAGGGAGGAAAGGAGCAGGAGCGAGCACTGCGCAACACAAGTGAAGTCAAGAGGGCCGGCCCAACATGCGATCATGTCGTGGTAAGCTGCAACGCCTTCCACCGTCCTGCCATAGCTCAATGCAAGCTCTTCCAAATAGCCAATAATAGGTACGACAGCTATGTGTGGCTGCCGCAATCACATGTTAAAACTAAGATGACAAATGCATATCTTGCAATAAACGACCGAAATTGGACAAGCATATTAGACAGAACGGTTGTCAAGGGACCCAAATATGTGTGCCAGGAACCAAGCACCCTGGGCCGAGTTCGCCAAACACGGCCACATGTTAGGCTGACTACTTGTGAGGGAAGGGCAAAGGGTATGGCTTCACGGAGAGTTGGCTAGTGAAGGCAGGCTGTGTGACGTAATGCTCCTTCGTAGGTTATGTCCTTCCTTCGTGGGAGCGGGGCTCCGCCCACATTATAACTGGGATTGGCTGGTCATGAATGGTGGAGAAAAAAAAAAAAGAATCCAGCAAAAGGAGCCTGTGACAGTATAAGAATTCAGTACAAGCTCCGCCTACAAAAAGATGGAGGATGCTTAAGCTTCGCCTTTAAGAGTGGAACGCGATAGCATTCAAAGATCCCTGACTGCTTCTCACGCTTCCCGACAAATGGAGCGTATGTAACCGTAATTTTTACCAAGAAACGCTGGCCGCAAACGCTATGCACGAAGGCGGGCTTGCTGGTAGAAACGCGGCCTCTTGCGTGAGCTGCAATGCGATGGAGGTGAGCGCCACCAGGAGGTATTGCAAAGAACCGAGTGTGCCGCGCCGTGACCCACCCGAGATACTCACGCACCGGTGCGCAAAAATGGTGGACACCGTGGCCGGTCTATGAATAGTAGGAATGCTGGAAAAGGGGTTTCTTTGAGTTTCCGCGTAACAGAATTTTGTTTTCTCCTATAGTCAAATCACAATCCAATGCTATCATGTCTGTAGCTTGTGTGTAAGCCATACTTTACAGATTTTTCTGCACATTCTAGCTTGAGAAATTCAGTTAGTTCAGTAGCTTCCTTGTGCCACATGGAGGGCCTGGGTCTGATTCAAAAACCTTTTTGCCGAAACAATGTCTGACACTGGTTGCCGACACCCTCTGCAACATGGGGCCCTCAATGCTATCGCGTTCAAACCACACTCCACCCGCCCTGTGTGTCACCATGCTCCAAGAAATAGTTCCCGAGGGAAGCTGACAGTGAAATGAAACAAGCCTGGCTCTGCCGCAATGCCATGGAAACAAGCAAACGTAATTGGCCGGCGCAGCTATACAAATCCTCTGAACTGAACAGTGGTGCGTTTTCCACTGTATCCTTAAATTCTCAGACTATACTTTCAGCAAAATTGGAGTGTTGCCATATTTAACAGATTTTGTATTACGCCTAGTGGTTCTTGGGCTTGGTTAGGGGCAAAATTTACTTTCAGTGGATTCTTGTTTAGCAGACACTGATTGAAATTTTTTTTTTGTAGTTTTGCAAGACATTTAACAAATTCTGTGTTTTTGCAGGAAACCACAGCAACACTAATCTGTGCTGAGCTAGTCTTTGACGGCACAGATGTTACAACGAATCTGTTCAAATAACTTCATTCCTATGCACTTTGTGGTGACATGAAACAAATGTAGCACCCCAAGAATTTATCCATTTCAGATGTACCTTGCAAGTATTCAAGGCATCGCCATCAATAACAGACAGGTGTGCTACCCAAATGTCTGTTTATTATTGTCCTTATTCTTTGAAATTCTCCTTACTGGATCTTAAGCAGGTTTGCAAGATACACGTACAGCAGTTATCGGAAAGTTGCTTTAGCAGAATCTCTGAAAAAAAAAATATGGCAACACTGCAATTTATCCAAGAAGCTGGTCAGCCTGAACACGACTGTATTGCCAACCAGACGCTCACACAAACACGACAAATTGACGGAACTTGCTACAACAGCAACTACAAAATCATGCAACATGTGCTCCTAGACTAAATTTATTTTATCGGAAGGAAAAAAAAAAAATGTGCATGGTCATGCGCAGGCATGGCCAGCTGTGGGCAAATGTTCTGGCCGCCATGTCCAAAGTGCTCTGAAAGCTAGTTTCTACAACCTCTTTAGGTCAGTGCAGGTAGTGAAATTGGAATTTTCTGTAATTGTGCGGGGTCCACAAGTTCACCCGAATTGTTCGATATGGTAAACGCCTTTTCTCTAACGTTTCTTTTTACAGCGTGTAGTGTTAAAAAAGCAGATCCCCCCCGCCCCACATTTTTTTCTCTTCGCCACAGTCTGCATTCTCCTAATACTCTTGAGAACGCTAGTATAAACATTTAAATTCAGCCAAACATGTAGTACAGCTGCAGGTTTGGGTCTGTGCTCTTTTCAAGGACGATATTTAAAAAAAAAACAAAAAAAAACAGGAAACTTGGCCACATGGACAGAGACGTGGGTACATATGAACTGATCATTAAAGTGCACGAACGAACACGAGGACATAGGCAGAAACTCGTCCTGCTCCCTTGTTTTAATCCATGTTGACTGCTCATGTTTAACAACCCAAACTGACAGAGGGGCCTTGAGAGAAGCTTTAGTGCAGAACTCGACAATTTTTAACCACACAGGGTTTTTAAAGACCAACTGCAACAAAATTTTGGGGCAGATAGTGTAGATAAAAAACAGCCTGCACATGAAATTTTACGTTTGAAAAATGAGTAGATGCCTCATGAAATGCTTGAAAAAGTTTGCATTTCTGATGCCAAAACTGAAAACATAAAGGACACCCCTATTACCGCTCGCCAGAAGTCACGCACATCTCAGATTACATGAATCCTTGACATGAGCTCACAGCCTGCGGTTGCCCACTCAAAATTCCCTAAGGCGATGTACTGGAACTTGCATTGTATCCACTGACTACCAAGTGCATGCATCATCTGCTGAGGCATTATTAAAAGGCCGCTTATGAGATTATTTGGCAATTACCAGCCCTATAGCTTTGTAGAGGTTGCTTTAATAGCTTATGTATGTACTACT
Source organism: Dermacentor andersoni (assembly GCF_023375885.2). NCBI lineage: Eukaryota > Metazoa > Arthropoda > Arachnida > Ixodida > Ixodidae > Dermacentor > Dermacentor andersoni. The sequence continues at coordinate 61,367,065 of NC_092818.1, forward strand.
CCTTTATTACCAATTTAGCCACAGTGAAATTACACTTCAGTTGGCCTTTAAACGTGTTATGTACCCAAAGCATGGTACATAAGCGTTTTTGCCTTCCACCACAAGCAGAATGCGGCAGCCAAGGCCAGCAATCTAACCAATGACCTCAGAACAGAATGCCATAGTGACTGAACCACTGCAGCCATTTCTTTTTCTACCTACGTCATAATCTTCATTCGTGCTTATTAATCGTTCATCGGTGCAATACAAACCAACTAGCCAAGCATTGCGTGATCAGGTACACCTGGTAAAATGCTACCGATTGAGACCAATAAACTTGAGCACATCTGCTAAGGGGGGCACCCAATGCGTGTTGCAAGGCGTGCAAAACAAAACAATCTCATGTGCACATGCCTTGTAGGCTTAGTTAAAAGCACCAGTTCTGTTGTATGGTTACGTACAGGAGCAACGCACTCGGGAAGTAGATGACCAAGGCACATCGATTCCTTGCTGTACGATAGCTGAATGGGACTTAATCAGGCAATCTTTATTTCGCTCTTTTCTATGCATTTTTACAGACACTACCATCATATTCTTGTTAAGAGTATACAGTTGAAACTCGATTTAATGAAGTGATGACCACGCTCGAATTATTTAGTTAAATCGGGAAGTTTGTAAAATGGATAAAAAGTTTTCCGGTCCTTCGAAATCTAGAATCGTAATGTAGCGACACGCAAAAGCTACTGCAGCATCGTATTTGATTCTAATCCAGCCATCTGTCGCATAAACCATGAAATAACGAAAGCTACTGCCGCCCCTCCCGAGGCGATGTTGAGTCTGCAGTTCCGTGCATGAGCGCAACGTGCAGCCTCGTCAAAATAAAGCTAGGGCTGTGACTAGGGCACCTAGATGTTCTAACGCATTAGCTTGAGAGTGCATGCTCGAAGAAAAACCCATCTTTGTCAAAATTAGAAGGAAATCATAGCTTTTTTTACTAATTTATTTCAGGAAAAACTTAGTTAAATCGAGCTCGGCCAAGTTAGTTTCGATAATTAGTGTTGATGACAACATTGAACCCTATGGGTACCTGCCGGGGAAACGAAATTTTTTCGTTAGATCAGGAACTTCGTAAAATCGGGTTTCGTTAGATCGAGTTTTAACTGTATGTGTATTTTAACTGTCATATAAACATGGACTCATAGTACCCAAATTTTGGACAGAGGTGGCATTTTATGGTCCACTTAATACGATGCTTAAATACCATGCACATTTGCCTGTTTCGTTTGGTATAACTCACAATTATGTGCCACTCACAATGTGGAAGTAAAGAAATTTTGGGTTTTACATGCCAAAACCACAATATGATCATGAGGCATGCCACGGTGGGGCACTCCAGAGTAATATCGACTACATGGAGTTCTTTAATGCTCATCTAAATATAAGCAAGAGCGTAAACTTTATTTTCAAATCAATAAGATTCGAGTCCGGCGTCTTTTTAGTGGGTCTGGGCACCCGCCGCGGACGCGGTTCCGAGACCTTGTCTCGAAGCTGCTTCCTCGGCTCGCTGGACGGCCCAGAGTTGTGCTGTCAGGTTCGAGCTGCGCAGTGCGGTCTTTCAGTGCAAGCGGAGGCTGGCGGTGGAAAAGACGGAGGGGTCGGCACTGCCCAACTTGTTTGTTAAGTGCTGACATTCCCATAACATGTGATTAAGTGTGGCAACCTCGCCACACGATGTGCATCTGTTTGTAGTGTACATGTCCGGATATATGGCGTGCATGAGTCTAGGGTTTCTGTAAGAATCTGTTTGTAATTGTCTGAAGTGTACTGCTTGCATCCTGTCTAACCTAGCATGAGGGAATGGGTATATGCGCCTTTGTAACTGGTAGTGTGTTGTGATGTCGTGGAACCTGGTCAAACGATCCTCCCACGCCCAGACGTTTGCAGTACCCCACGGGGGCTCTTCCTCCGATGATGCTCGGTGAGCAAGGAATCGAGCAACGCGGTGAGCCGCTTCGTTGGGGGTGCTTAATCCAGTGTGTGCCGGGATCCATAGCAAATGCCTTCGGTTATTGAAGTCGGCCTCTCCCTGGTGTATGGGATGTCGCTGAAGTATGTGATACGCCTCTTGCGAGATGCGCCCATTCGCAAAATTGCGAATTGCCATTTGCGAATCGCAGATAACGTATGTCGCTTTGGTTTGTGTGAGGGCCAGTGCTATGGCCGCTTCCTCTGCCACTTCGGCATGTGCCGTGTTCACGGTGACGCTCGTGAGGTGGTTGCCTCGGTGGCTAGTAACTGCCGCCACGAAACTCTTTCTGTCTCGATAACGGGCTGCGTCGGCGAAGACCGCCTCTTTGTTGTAGGAGTAACTTTGGTTCGTGTGTTGTGCCCTGGCTTTACGTCTCCCCGTGTGGTGTTGGGGGTGCACGTTGCGAGGCAATGGGGGTACGTATAATTGCTCGCGTATGGTTCTAGGAATTTCCACTTTGATGCCGTGCTGCGCGTGGTACGTGATGCCGAGCTTTTCGAGCACGTGTCTACCCGGGCGGGTCTTGGATAGGCGCTCGAGTTGGGACAGTTGTTGCGCCTCCACGAGTTCCTCGAGCGTATTGTGTAGGCCTAGTTCTAAGAGCTTGGTGGTGCTGACTCTGGGCGCAAGTCCCAACGCACATTTGTACGCTTTGCGTATGAGGGCGTTGAGCTTGTTTCTTTCCGCTACAGTCCAGTTGTGAAACGCTGTCGTGTACTTTATTTGAGAAATGATGAAGGCTTGTATGAGTCAGATGACGCTGCCTTCGCGCATGCCCGCGTGTTTGTTGGTGATGCGTCGAATGAGCTGCATCGTGCTGGTGGCCTTTGCCGTTATCTTGCGAAGTGCTTCGCCACTGACTCCCTTGTGTTCGATCACCATTCCTAATACCCGGATTTTATCTACCATCGGGATGGGTAGGCCGTTTGATGCTATTAAGTGGATATCTTCCTTTTCCGGGGGGTTGTAGCCTTTAGGTGGGCGCCCCTTTCTGACCGGTCTATATAGCAGCAGTACGTATTTTTCGGCCGAGCAGGCAAGTCCCGTGCCCACGAGATAGTTTTCCACGCATTGGATGGCCTGCTGTAAACGTTGCTTGATCGCTCTGTCACTGCCTATTGTCGTCCAGATCGTAATATCATCCGCATATAGCGTGTGATGCAGTCCTTCAATTTGAAGAAATTGGTCAGGTAACCCCAGCAGCACGAGATTGAAGAGCATCGGCGAGATCACTGAGCCCTGGGGGGTGCCCGAGCTCCCGATGTTGATTTGATCTGACTCTAGTTGTCCCACTCGCATGCGAGCGGTTCTTCCCGTGAGGAAGTCTTGGACGTAGTTGTACGTTCGCAGTCCGAGATTTAGCTTGTCTATTTGTCGCAATATGGCATTGTGGCGAACGTTATCGAAGGCCTTCTTCAGGTCCAGCCCGAGGATGGTCCAGCCCGAGTTGCAGAAGGGCGTCTTGCATGGAGAGATGTCTTCTGAACCCAATCATGGTGTGTGGAAATAATTCGTTGTCCTCGAGGTAATCCGCGAGTCTATTGAGAAACGCGTGCTCCATCAACTTGCCCACGCAAGACGTGAGGGAAATGAGGTGCAGGTTCTCCAGCTGTAGTTTCTTTCTGGGTTTCGGTATCAGTATGATCTTTGCTTCTTTCCATTGCTGGGGTAGCTTGCTGTGCGCCGAACACTCGTTAATGTATTTTGTGAGTTTCTCGATCGATCCGTAATCATAATTGCGTAGTGCCTTATTGGATATTCGATTGAGGCCAGGGGCCGACTTGGTGTTGAATTTCAAGAGGGCTGCCTGGATTTCGGCAACGGAGAATTCCACGTCTAGGGTGGCGTTGCTTTCTCCCGAGTAGTCCGGATATATTTGCGGTGGCATTTGGGATATGTAAAGGCGTTCTACGTCCCGTAGGAATTGTTGCTCCGTTCCCCCATAAGCGTGTATGATCTTGTATATGCCTTGCATGTGTGTGGTCTTGGAGTTGGTGGGATCAATCAGGTACCGCAGTATCTGCCACGTGCAACGCGTCGTGAGTTGACCGTCCATCTCCACACATTTCTCTTCCCATTGTTGTTGTTGCAGGTTAAAATCTAAATAAAGTCTAAATAAAACCTAAATATAAGTACACAAGTATTTATTGCATTACACTCCCACTGTAATGTGGCCCCTGCAGCTGGTATGAAACTCGCTTCCGCAATGTGGGACTGAAGATGTAATCACCTCAGTGGGGAAAAAAAAAAAAAAAAAAGAACGCTGGTACCGTCTGTTACTGTCATGGCAACACACAGCATAAGTGTCTCTGATCAGTGACAGACGGCACTACGCAATGAAAATATGTCCCTTTTCTTCCAGCATTACTGCAGATGCACAATTCTGGTTTCTTCAGGGCAAAACAGGCAATCACTGCGCCTGAACCATTAGCCAAAGTTCACCATCAATATGCAAAATTTGGGTACTGATGAGACAACAGGTAAGCTGAAACAAACATCTATACCTGTTTCCCTAATTTATACATCATATTATGCCAGCATATTTTCTTTAATAAATGAGACGTTGGAGAGTTTTGTGGTGTCCGCTCATATCGTGATTTTGCCTTTCCTGGTTTCGTCGACTGCTTTTCCTTTTTATCAAGCTGCTTGGAAGTAATGGATCTCTAGCGATTTGCCCAAATTACCATTTTCGTCCACTTGGTCCTGAGTGCGTTGTACCTGTACGTTTATGAGCAACTAATTAGCCAGCCAGGTTGCGCTATGTCATCCCATGACGAAGTGGCGTTCACTTCACATGACATAACACAAAGTACTACCAAAATTTGACACAACTTATGCCCTCAGTGTTTCAGCGAATGGATCAACTAGGGTCAGAAAACTCTATTTCCCTATTGGCATGTTAAGTGTAGTGCGTAATAAAATTACATATGCTTTCCATAGAGAGAAGCCTGTGCATGTTTGCCTCACTTGTCTGGTGCCTTCAAAAATACAGGCTCATCTTATCAAGTGCATTGACGGCAGTGGCAGAGACACGCTGCCCTCTTCCGCACGCTCACACACTTTTTCCAAACAACAAGAGTGGTTACCACTTCTAATGGTGTGAATATGACCTATTGTCCAGTCTTCTGGCCAAACAATGCACGGCAACTTTGTCATCTGAAAGGTATGAAAGTCTGTTCATAATCCCGCTTGCACTGCATTCCAAGGCAATGTCAACTACTGAAGAAAAAAAGGAACCCTTAAAAGATGCAGAAGATATCCTTTCTCCACTTTCTCAGAGAAATTTACGAAAGTGCCAACTGCATCACCATAACATTATACTTGTGTCAAGGGAACAAGATTTATGTGCATGGAATTACTTTTGTCACTAAGTTCAGACGTTAGCTGTGAATTAACCTTGAGCTGCTTTTCGCCCTCTAAAAACAATCCTTCTAAGGTTCCACATTATTCTATAAAAAATTTAGTTTTGACACATTTCTTGCATTCATGGCACTGTTAAGAACATACAGTAGCATAACAGATTAACAACTTTGCCTTTTCAGTAAACTTCAGCACGTCCACAAATGTCAACTCCCTGCCACAATTCTAGCAAAATACTCAAAGTATGTTGTAGTGAGAGATGCTGTAGTGGGGGACATGGATTAATTACAACCACATGGGATTCTTTAATATGCACCTAAACCTAAATAGACGGGCAGGACTTTGTGTTTCGCCCTCATCAGAATGCACTCGCCGCAGCCAAGAGACAACCCTGAAATATTGTACTTGGTGACTAAAGAACAAAATTGGTCCAGTAAAAATAACACAGAAAGGCTAAATATGACTGGTAAAACTGTTTCGTTAGCATTTCCCAAAAGTCCTATGACTGAATGACTAACTCTAATGTATTCCAAAGCGACCCAGGGACTTCAAAAAACCTTGTTCCCTGCTGTGGTGATCATGCAAGAAATGTAGCTGACAGATGCAGCAAAAGCTTTTCTATACTACCATACTTTTTCTGTAAAATTTTTCATCCACTTTACTGGGAATTAAAGAAAAGGCTCTCACTTAATGAAACCTCATATGTGATGGCTCTTCTGACTTGGACAAGGTTCTTTGATGTGAAAGCCAGCCAGTCAACCTGACTACTATTCTCTGGGCAGAAGTCAGCACAACATCCCACAAATCTTGTTCCATTGGCACATGTGATCCACAAACATTTCATTGCTACTAATATTTCTTCTCATGCTAGTTTTCCGTACCCCACATACAGGTTATCAATCGCGAAGGTGTAAATAAAGCTTATCAATTCAAACTACCGATCGTTTTGGGTGACAAGGAGCACATCCTAATGCCATAAGAACCATTTCCGCTAATGCGTAAAACATTCTACTACAACATCCCATGCACATACTAAGCACGTGGCAGGGGACTTCACTTCTGCTTCTGCCATCGCCAAACCCAACGCACCACTCGTACCATCGTGACCAACCTTCTACAGACTACTAGAGAGTTTTTTACACCTCTGAAACGACACGCCAAACATCAACTTGGTCACCCATGCTAGTGAACAAAGAGAACACTACAATAAGGTGAGGGAGCTCTGAACATAAACAAACGGCAAAGGTGGGATTACTATAGTACCGGGGTCAAAAGTACAAACACTAACATATCAGCTTTGTAAAAGAGAAGATAAAAAAAAAAGAAAGAGGTCAAAAGCTACTCTCTTTTAAAATCTGTGCGCCCTCAAAAAAATGAAGATACACACGTACAATATATATATATTACAAACAGGCGACGTTTTCTGCCTACTCAACAGGAGCCTTCTGCAAGCACTTCCGTCTGCTTTGCCTTCCATCACAATATAACACAACTGCGATAAAACAACAGTGCTTCAAGAGTGAGGAAAAAAAAAAAGAGTAATTAAAACGGGGAAATGATCAAGCTGAGGAACTCGCAGGTTGGAACATATGCCACTGACAGCCACCAGTTTTGTTTTCGTTGAAAGTGACCGTAAAACCGAAACTTCGCTTCCTCGATCATTCTCACGGCAACTCAATTACCGAGGTGACAGGCGCTGATGAAGCTCGGACTCGTTCATTGCTATTCCGTGTTGTAAAGGGACACTGAAGGCCACTTCTAGGTGAAACTCAAGATTAAAGCCAGAGTGACCGATTAGTTTCAAAATCACTAATCCATAGCTGATCTCTCACAGGTTAGCAACAGGTGAGGCCCCGAGGTGCCAAAAGCATGTTTTTTTTTTTTCCTTTTACAGGTAATCAAATTTTCATAAGCAGGAAACTGGCACCAACATAGAACAGGATTGAAAATGATCGCCTCAAAAATCAAATTATGGTGTTTAACGTCCCAAAAAACACACGGACTGCGAGGGACATTCTGGGGAGAGATTCCAGATTAATTTTGACTACCCAGGTTCTGCAATTTGATCCTGAAACACAAGCATTTTTACATCCCACCCGCCTCACAGTGCTGCTTTGGCGGTGGTGCCATCGTCGGTGATGAGCTATGCGCTTGGCCACATGCCGGGGCAGGTAGAGTCAGTGAAGCATGCAGGAACATATGTTTGATATAACCGGGAATATAGAAGTACAAAGTTTGCATGTAGTGAAGCATTTTAAAAGGCTTGGGTAGATTTCCAGCAGTGGCAAAACAGACCCTGATAAGACTGCTGAAGGGTGTCAGAACTCCCTTTTAGCTACGCCTTTGATGTACAAGTTGCTCAGACTGGCATTTATCCGCGAAAGTGTTTTTATACAGGACTGTGAAGCCTCCTTATCTGCGGGCTCCCAACTAGGAGTAGGCAGCAGTGGCATTACCTCCAAGACTGCTGCTGCAGCTGCCTAATGGGCCTTATTCATTGCGGATGGTTTAAACAGCAGAAGGAGGTGTGCGGCTCTTTCTTTCTCAATCTTTCCTGCAACTAAGTCACTTCCTGGTGCGAAACGAATGTTCAAGGTTTCTAGAAGGCTAATCTAACAACCTAGCTTGATCCTGCCTTCACTGTACCTTTAACCATCAGGCCACAGTTGGGACCCCATCGTCACCTGCCACAGCTCGGTCCACAAGCTATGAAGGTCGCAGCCATAGAGTTTCTTACCGTTACCTAAGAGGGAAAAACGGCGATGCAGTGCTGCTGTTTCCATGAGAACACACGGAAGTAGGGCCTTCGGATTAACATTGTTTACAGAAAGCTAAGACACCCTGAAAATGTGTCTGAGCAGCAGCCATGGCCCCTGTTACAACAGTTCTTTCAGTCTCCACTAAAACCACATACAAGAGGCTATTGTTGTAGTATCATCAATATAATTGTCCTTAAAGCATGACCACTCACACCAGAACGTACAGTTATGTTGAATGTGAACCCTACCACTGGCAAATTGAATTTTAAGGAAAGACGAGAAGGTAGCACTGAATGTGTGCCAGTTTCAAGAATGTATGCTTCTGTCTTCCTCTCTTTAAATGTACGTGAGAAAACGTTACTGCATCATGTAGAAGAGAGAAGCAAGATTTGGGGCAAGAATTCAAGCAGGCTTTGTTAGCACAGTAATGACTGTTTTGGTCCGAGCCACGTTCAAAACAAGCCATACCTTTCCTATCCCGGCATACCCTTGGTTTCACAGTGCCCTTTCAGAAACTCGCATAGACAGTGATGCCAGATTTCCCTCTAGGTAGTTTAAATAAGCTCTGTGGAAATCCACCAGGTGGAGCCAAGTTTCATAAATGATTGCCATCCAGATGACAGTAGAATGCTGCAAAGGGACAGCCTTGAAAAGCAAGATTAACATTTGAGGTGACGCTCATCCTGGCCTAGCTAGTATTGTACTGAGAAACTCTATGGTCACGGCCAACAAAAGATCACACACCTGTCAACCTCTGGTGTACAAGAATTCTTAGCAAAAAAGATGCAGTGGCTGCTAGTGGCATCAACTGCCCTGTGGGAGGCTCAGCTCTTAAAAAGAAGGTACCTCACTGCCCACTCAGGTCATCTCGTCATCCTCGTTCTCAGCAGTGAAGTCCAACTCCTTAGCAAACTTCGAGAACTCATCACAGTCCTTGAGGTCTTCTAGGGTAGACTGCAGCTCGGCATCAAAGTCGTCATTGTCCTCAAACTTCATGGCTGGCTCATTCTCCAGGTTGCTATTCCAGTCCGATGCCAAGAAGACGTCGTCCTGCTGGGCCAATGTCTCGGTGCCGGTGTAGGTCAATGGGTCAGCAGCTGAGGCCGATTGCTGGGGAAAGTTGAAGCACTGACCCATGCTCGGCGTGGCCGGATAGGACTTGGAGAAGCTGTCGACCGCGCCGCTCGAACTGTGAGGCTCCATTTCCTCCTGGAGCAGCAGCATTTGGTGCACAGGCACTGAGCGGCTGCGATTGGCCGAAGGTGCACCACTGGCCAGCGTGGCGTTCTTGAAGTACTCCTGTATCTCGTGTGCCAGGGGGTCACTGCCGGTCATGCTCAGTCGCTGGGGCAGGACGGGTCCCGAAGCATGGCGCTGCCTTGCAGATGTCGAGGTCGATGGCCAAAGCAGTGGGGTGTTGGTGATGCTCTCCTTGAGGCCAGCGATCCAGCTGGGGCTCGATGGCGGTTGGCCCATGCCCGAGTCAGTGTCACTGGGCACCAGGCTGCTGCAGTCATTGAGCGAGGGAGCTGGAGGTGGGCACGACACCAGTGGCGACAGAGGGGCTGACTGAGGAGAAGGCGGTGGCACGCTTGATGCGGAGTTGTGGCGCGAACGCAGCAACGTGGGTGTCTCGCCAACAGCCGGAAATGAGAAGCCCGAGGTCTGCGTGGCACTCTCTCCCACCATGGGGGAGAGTGGAGCACTGCGTGGCGACACAAGCTGGGAGGGTGGGCCACCTGGGCCTGAACTGTGGCGGGCACGCCCTGGGAGCACCGTGTTGTAGCCATTGGTGAACGTGACTGCCTTGCCAGGGTTGTAGGTGGCAGTGTGACGCACGCGACCGGCCGTCACCGGGGTGCTCTGTGGTGAAACAAAGGGCGAGCCAGACACTGACGATACACCCGAATCCACTGCCTGGAAGGGTGTCTGTCGAGGTGTGCCGCTGTAGCCACTCTGGCCGGAACTGTGCCGTGACCTTGTCCATGGAACGGGCGTGCCTCTCGGTGAAACGAATGGGCTGCTCGTGGCACTTGGTGGCTGTGAGGATGTACCCACCGCCACCGATACCATATCTGTGCTGGTGGCCATCACAGGGGAAGAGAGGGAAGGCAGGAGGCTGTCGGGGTGGGGAGTCGTCTGAGGCGAGATGGGCGTGAAGAAGCGTCCCCGGCTGTTGGGGCTGCAAGGAACAGGCGCAATGGACACATGGCTGGCCCCAATCATAACTTGGTCCAATGATGCCTGGATGCTCGGATCACACACAAGGTGTCCCACGTCTGCAACAGGGTCTTTCAATTTCACGAGTCCGTCGAGTGAAATGGCACTAAGGTCGTCCTGTTGCTGCAGTCCGGCGCTTTTGGAGACTAAGTTTGTCCAGGCACTTGTTTTCCAGTGGACCGTCGACGAGGACGCACTATTCTGAGGCACAGTGACCTGCTTGAGCGTTGTTCCATTCTTCAGATTATCCAACTGCCCCAAGAGAAGCGCGGGGTCTATACCGCACTCTAAGCCTGCGCTCTGCTTACCAGTGTTCAGCAGTTTAGTGACGTCTTTGCGCTGGTACGAGCTAGGGAGGTTCCTCTCCAGCAGCATTCGCAACTGAGAAAGCTGGGCAGTTTTATGCTCTGCGCAGTGGGCCTTGGTCACCTCACTCACTGCCTGTGCAGTAACTTCATTACTCATTGTCCCTTGCGAGAGTTCGTCCTTGGAAGCAAGCCTCTCCAGAACTGAGGTGTCATATGAGGTGTTGCCATAATACTCGTTCAGTGCTTCTTTCTCCAGGTGGCCCACGCACATTTCCTCCTTGACTGACCCTTGGGTAGGTACCAGAAGGTCCAGGCTGGCTGATTCCAACTTGAGCGTCCCGGTGCCATCATCAGTGTGTCGTCTCTTGCAGAGCAGAGCCTCTCCGTCCTCCGAGTGCCTCTTCATGGTTCCCGCCGAAACCTCGGTGCTGGGCTTGGCGTCCCAGTCTGAACTACTGTTCACTCGATCCCTGGGCACCTGGAGCACAGTCTGTGAGGCTATGCTGCTGAGCTTGCTGCCGCATGACGATCCGGCGCCCTCCGCGACCGGGTCCGCACAGACGACGACAGGCGACTGCGACGAGGAAACCACCTCAGCCGTGGGCGTGGTGAGGCCGCCTTCTCGGCTGAAGTGCACGACCACTGCCGTACTCCGGCATGTGGCTGGCTTGGGCTGGATCTTCTTGTACTTGCAACCCGGAGCCGTGGCGACCATGGCGCCGGTGCCCGTAGTGTCCTGAGAGCCAAGCTGCAGGCTCTGCACGGTGGGGACAAATATGATGTTGTTCCCTGGCGTGGCAGAGGTTTGCAACTTGAGTTCTGCGGGCTCTTCCTTCAGCCTCCGTGCCACATCTCCTTCGGAGGAGACCAGGGACGGTGAGGCCTGGTCCCGTTTGCCCTGTGGTGTGGCAGCCAGCGTCCGTCTCTGCTGGGAGGAACGGCCTTCGGTCGGCGTGCTGCACTGTGAAGACTGGGCCGAGTGGGAGCGCTGCTCGGTGAGCTTGCGCTTCTGGTCGCCCAGCCTCTTCTTCTCTTGGAGCTTGCGCTGCAGCTGCTGCTGCGCCTCTCGCCGTTTGCCGGGGGTTCGAGGCGTGCTGCTGGCTTGGCTTCCTGCAAGTCGAAAAGCAGCTATAACACCATCGCATTGCTCGCTCCTCCCCGACTTGGAAGACACAAACTGCCTTTACCAACTCCTACACCCTCTAATGTCAAAGTACAAATAAAATTCTCGTAATGCAAATGCACACCTTGGCAAACAAGAGGAGTCTAGTTAGGGAAAACCATGAGGAAAAAGAAAAAAAGAGAGAGAAAGAGGGGTGTGGGTACAACAACCTATTTAAACATAAAATTACCTTATTCAGTATCTAGACATGCTCATGTTTTGGTTTTCTGGTGTTTGGCTTCATCTGCGTGCTTAACGGTGTCACAGCTGTAATGCACCAGGTTAAAGAGAAAAAGAAAAAAGAGGAAAGAGACAGCAATGCCTTCTACGCGAATGAAGGCGACTGTAGGTAGGCTGCTAGCAGCAACTTGAACAAGCATCCGGCATTCTTTGTATGGTTCATAATGACCTAACTGCGCTCCATGCCTGACCTAGTAGTTGCATCGTTTTTACAGGACGTTCAGCTTGACATTGCTGCAAGATTTCTGCTGGTGGCGAGCCTTGTGTCTGAGCACACAACAGTTTGTGACAGTGGTAAGTAGATGAGCAGACTGAAGCCCATGTTATAAAACACCTAGAGCAAGTTATCATTTGCCATGTAAGGCCAACAAGAACGTGATCATGGTGTAGCAGCTATCTCAAAGCAACTTGACTGGTCATATTTATGACTGAAACGGTCTGTTACACGGCCGGTATTACTTCCTCCACTGCACAGCTCAGAAGAGTGCTGCTGTTTTGCAGAAGTGGGAATTCAGGTTTATATTTTGCAGGATTTCCTTTGTTTGCAGAAGAAAGAGCCAATCAGAGAGCACACAGCACAAACTATTGAAATCGGATGTTTTTGAATGTGTTCTAAGATGCGCAATGTAGTACTGACATATCTAAAATTAAAAATGCACTGATATTAACAAACAGTAATACCAGCATTGTGGAAAATGGAGTGCTGATAAGTGTTACCCTAGAACATTAGTGCATTTCACCACAGGTACCGAGGACGAATTTCTCGAAACTGGTGCTGAGCACATGATTTCTGTTAAATGAACGTGACTTCGTTATTTCTTGTCTACAATTATGCAATCACGGGCATTTGCTCTAAAGTGATTACTTTTACAAAATGAATGAATGAATTTTTAAAACTTAACTGACAACCCTCAGCAATTTGTTTTGCAATTAATATCTGCTCTTTCAAATAATCCAGGTTATTTGACACGATTACAATATCTAGCATAGGAGCCTTTAACAAGTCTGTTTTCATTAAAGTAGATAATTGCTATACGTGGTCTGCGTATCACCAATAAACCTAGCTGCATGTCAGTACAATTTTGTTTCCTTTCCATTGTTGTTTTCTTATATAATGCGTGCATTTGATCGCAAATACTGTCAAGTGCCATCATCTCCACTGTTTGTCGGTGCGCTTAAGTAGGAGCAATGGAGAAGGCCTTTCACTATTACTTCATCATCATCATCATAATCATCATCATCATCATCATCATCATCATCATCATCAGCCTGGTTATGCCCACTGCAGGACAAAGGCCCCTCCCATACTTCTCCAACTACCCCGGTCATGTACTAGTTGTGGCCATGTTGTCCCTGCAAACTTCTTAATCTCATCCGCCCACCTAACTTTCTGCCGCCCTCTACTAGGCTTTCCTTCCCTTGGAATCCATTCTGTAACTCTTAATGACCATCGGTTATCTTCCCTCCTCATTACGTGTCCTGCCCATGCCCATTTCTTTTTCTTAATTTCAACTAAGATATCATTAACTCGCGTTTGTTCCCTCACCCAATCTGCTCTTTTCTTATCCCTTAACGTTACACCTACCATTCTCCTTTCCATAGCTTGTTGCGTCGTCCTTAATTTAAGTAGAACCCTTTTCGTAAGCCTCCAGATTTCTGCCCCGTACGTGAGTACTGGTAAGACACAGCTGTTATAAACTTTTCTCTTGAGGGATAATGGCAACCTGCTGTTCATGATCTGAGAATGCCTGCCAAACGCACCCCAGCCCATTCTTATTCTTCTGATTATTTCAGTCTAATGATCCGGATCGGCAGTCAGTACCTGTCCTAAGTAGATGTATTCCCTTACCACTTCCAGTGCCTCACTACCTATTGTAAACTGCTGTTCCCTTCCGAGGCTGTTAAACATTACTTTAGTTTTCTGCAGATTAATTTTTAGACCCACCCTTCGGCTTTGCCTCTCCAAGTCAGTGAGCATGCATTGCAGTTGGTCCCCTGAGTTACTAAGCAAGGCAATATCATCAGCGAATCGCAAGTTACTAAGGTATTCTCCATTAACTCTTATCCCCAATTCTTCTCAATCCAGGTCTCTGAATACCTCCTGTAAACACGCTGTGAATTGCATCGGAGAGATCGTACCTCCCTGCCTGACGCCTTTCTTTATTGGGATTTTGTTGCTTTCTTTCCCACTTCATGTCCACTTAATAACAAAGGCCTCTCCTGGCAATCTCTAGTGGCCCAGATGATTCCACAGTATGCCCCCAATTTTCCTAACCTCACCAGATCACCCAATCCCTAACTGCACCCTGTCTGCGTTTACCTTCTTTGGCACCCATTTTCCAAATCTTATGCGTCACTGCTTACCTTTTGTTTCAATGAAATGTCTATAGAGTAGAATGCCTCTATAACAAACACCTCCAAAACGAACTGACTTATACAGCCGATGCTCGTTAAAAAGGATCCTCATCATCAAATGAAAAATTGTCCGTTGTGTATGAAATCCGTTATATCCAAAATTAGGGCCACAGTATCTTGTGAAATGGCGGAACTCCACATACACCGCAGTCAAACCAAAAGGTGATCGCAAATACAGTGAAAACATTGAAATTAAAGTAAACACATAACATACAAACAGGTTTAAATGGTAGTTGTACAAACACGCAGCATGATGCCTCGCTGTCTGCCATTTTACGGACGTTGGTCCCCGACAAATGGCAGTTTTCCCACACTAGAGCATATGGACACCCGCACAATGGCAAGATTAAAAATGTTAGGTTTACCGCACGAGAGCATACATACACTTGCCCAACGACAAGACTAACAACCAGAACAATGGCACCATGCCGACCACCCAGCTTGGGTGCGTTGCCACTCGCGGTGATGCAAACATCCGACTACTGTTTTTCATACAAAACACTGGTCGGTTGAATAAAGTGTCTTAATTTAATTTGTTTGCAACAAGCAATGACCCCTGTGAAAGCAACACATATGAGGGCTGCGTTAAGAGGCAAGTTCAATTTGGAGCCCATGTCTGGTCGCTGCTCTACTGCAGGCGAGACAGCACGTCCGTATCACACACTTCGTGCCCTAGTCGCCGTGAATAGCAGCCTATCGTCTTTTTTATGCAAATTGTTGCAAGGAGAAATAAAGCGTTATCAGAATTATGTGTTTTGTGATCGTTGGTAGGTTCACCCCCCCCCCCCCCCCCCAACGTGCCTAATGCCACGACTTAAAGTCGAGCTGGTTAGGTGGCAGGGAGCCACTTGCATCGACAACTTGAAAACTTCCTGTTAAGCATTGCGTGGAATGCCGTTGCGGGAATCTCGCCGCTAATGTGTTTGTTGACTAAAAAAAAATTCATTTTCACACATTCTGTGAGTGGCCGAAAATAGCTTCGTGCAGCACACTGTCACACGCACACATCACCACAGCATATGAAGTACATTCTAGTTACACTATGCAGTAAACATTTCCCCCAAAATTTGTACACTGTGCCCGACAGTCCATTATAGATGGGTCAGTTAAAAGCAAGAGTTTGTTGCATCGATAATATTGGCAGACCAAACAAAGTGAGAAGAATCGTCTGGTATTTCCAAATTATGTTGTATGCAGATCCACTGTAATGGGTGTGGACTGCATAACGAAGGATTCCCTATGTTTTGGCCGAATCCCTACAGTTCATACGCATTGTGAACGCCTCTACAGCGAAGACCACTCAAACGATTTTGCGTGTCCAAAACGAAGGAATTATGTGTCCCCGATGGCCGATTTGTACTGCTTTGCAATGAATGCACATAGGGCTGCTGCCACTGCCTCTTGTGGCCATCAGTGAACTGCGGTGAGAGGGAGCACCAGTTGACACCACAACAAAGCCCATGCGGGAGGGTCTGGACATGGCAGTAGCTATTGCAGACCCCAACCCAGGAACAGTAGATCCTCACTTGTATGTTTCATTTTTATATTATGGAGGGGCGAAACAATACATAAAATCCAAAAGTTACTAAAAAAATGTTGCAGTTTTACAAAAGGCACTGATAGGGATAGAAAAGTACCGTATTTACTCGCATAATGATCGCACTTTTTTGTCAGAAAAATTGACGCAAATTCAGTGGTGCGATCATTACGCGGGTTAAATTTCCCGCGAGAAAAAAAAATTTTTTTTTCGTCCTGCGTTTGCTGCAGGATGCGGGTGCGGGACACCAAAACAAAAATGGCGGCCGGCAAAGCAAGCCGAACGCGCCGAACGCGATCTTTTTTTTTCTTCTTGTGAGTACATTACGTGCACTGAAACAGTTTCTTCCGTATCAGTGATGAATAATATCGTTAATATCGGCAAGTTTGCGGCAATAACGTAGCCATGTCCACTTTGAGGGGACAGAAACAGAGATGGGCATGCTTAGCTGCCAGTGACATAGAAACACATGGCCGGCGTGCTGCGGAAACTGCGGCATCTGTCTTCACTACTATCCTAACACGGCACGTTTCCACTAAGGGTAGGCGAATATCTTAGCTGTGTTAAAAGCGTCGGCGTATGAATAGGGTACACTTTTAACGTATCAGTGTAAACATGGCTACTATGATTGCCGCGCGCGATTTGTTGCGTGCTCACGAGTGCAGATGAAAAGAATCGAAAGGAGCCTTTTTTGTTTTTGTTAACCACAACCATTATAAAGCCTACCCATAATAAAGGCAAGTTTGGTTGTACGTCTTTTAGCCATGGAAGTGCGGAAAGTGATGAAAGTAATGAAATGAGGCATCTACTTAAGAATGTTTGGTGCGTGCAGACGAGTCGTTCGCGTAGCATTCGACAGATGGTAAGCGCGATCATTATTAGCTAAACTTGGCACACGACATATCGCTGCGGCAAGTTCAGGGTGCGATCATTACACGGGAAATAAAAAAAATCGAATTTTGACGACGAAATTCAGGGGTGCGATCATTACGCGAGTGCGATCATTATGCGAGTAAATACGGTATTCGCCTGTTACACAAAGTAAGGTTCGTAGTTTTATGGACACCGTAAGCTCAAGTAAACATCCGTGTACTAACTAAAGTGTGGTGTAACGCGACTAAAGACACATAAACAGAGTTCACTGGATGGGCGCAAGCACTCGCAGTCACAAGGCTGCCATGATGAGTCACGCTGGGAGTGGGAAGCATGCACGCTCATCCCAAAGTGAATTTTCCACGCTGTCCATCACTTCAACAATTGAACCATGTTGCATCTTCCAAAATTTGGAAGACGCTTAAGCTTCATGTTTAAGAGTGGAACGCGATAGCATTCAGAGATCCCTGGCTGCTTCTTACGCTTCTCGGCAACTGGAGCATATGTAACCGTAATGTTTACCGGGAAACGCTGGCTGCGAACAGTATGCACGAAGGCGGGCTTTCTGGTAGAAACGCAGCCTCTGGCGTTTCTACCAGACACACACACACACACCCGTGCACGTGTACGTGTACGCATGCCCACACGCGCACGCCGGCATACCTTTGTCGTTGGAGAGGGCCTTGGCCGAGAGAACAGTGACAGCGGCCACTGAGCAGGCATCCACAAACGTGCTGTCCACCAGGTGCCGTGCGAGGTGGCGCACGGTGGGGAACTTGTGTGAGAGTACCTTCTCGGCCCACTCGCGTACCAGCAGCCACGAGGCCTGACTCAGCTCCTCCCGCTCTTCTTCCGACCCGTCCTGTGGACACTCCTGTGCAGAGGATGCATGGGCCCACTCATCAGTGTGACAGTAGCCGACGTCAAAATCAAACCATGGGGCTTAACCATAGCATTTCCTACTAAAATTACTAGACAAGAATTCATTTTTTTTTGTTTAGGTATGTATGCATTTATGTATCATACTGCAGCCCCCTGGGGCTATTGTAGCGATGGGGGAAACATTTCGTATCAGTTGCAGACAAAGATCAGTTAATGAGAGTAACTGCCAAGCCAAGCATTTTCCAACATTACTCAGCGTTATACATAAACACACTTTTGAAATACACTTTTCACACTTTTGAAATGCACTTTTGAAACACAACCTTACCAGCCTAAATAGACATAATGTTGCTCTTTTCAAAATCCCTGTAAGAGTTACAGTAATACAGAGTTTCAGCCATGCCTTATTGTACAGAAAAACAACTTATCAACAGGAGCATCAGATAAGCAGCCGTCCAGATGTGGGCTGCCTCATGCATCGTTAGCTGAGGCAGCCCACATCATGAAAACTGGTGCTGCCATGCGATAGTGCTTCAAGTGTACGTATCGTTCAAGTGGAAGTGAAATCTCTAGATGACCATCTGTAGCTGCAACTTTGACTTTTTCACATTTGTCAGCATATTAATAAATTTGGCTTGAAGTTTCCGAAATACAGTAGGACTTTGTTCATATGTTTTGAAACAAAACAAAATACTGAGAAAAGCTAACTAACTGGGAAGATGTGTGATATGAAGTCAAAAAAAAAATTGGCAGATTCAATTGTAGTTGACATCTATGGAATGTGAAGCATTGTTCGAATCGCTGCAGCACGAGACACCCACTTATGTCGAGTTGGCGGGGCACGAGCGACCTGAGATGCGCATTGTCATTTTCGAGGCTTTGGCAAGCTTATATTTGCGCTCCTCGAGTTTGGCCTGGGTCATCAGCTTTTCCAAATGGGGGCATTCTTGCGGGAGCTTTTGATGTGCCCACTTGGTATGAGTCGAATCGCTGCAGTATGAGAGACACTGATGCGCATGGAGCTGGTGGGGCCCCAGCGACCCGAGATGCGTGTTGTCTTTTTCTACTGCATGGTGTTTTAAGACGGCCGAAGGCAACCGAAATGAAATCGAGCTGGTGGGTGATGCTGGAATATGAAACATGACGCCCACTTCGTGCCGCCTGCAGCAAACAGGAAATGGCAATGCGTTTGGGTTATATCATATTACAAGCATGCAGTACACTTCCAATGGCACTATGCCATGCACGCTGTGACACTGATATGTGAAAATGCTCATCGCTGTAGGGTTGGCAGTGACAGCTGTGAATGCGGCATACGATGACCCACGAGGAAGCTTGACGGTACCGGAATAGGAAACTCAATGCATTCTGGTGATTTCCCGTGACACGGGTGGGTGAGTTCTGTGGGGAAGCTGCTGAGATGGGCGGCTACTGTTCTCAAGCGCACCTGCCTCTAGCCTTTTCTTGTTTACACGGGATCTAGTGGCTGGAAAACGTATCTACGATCGCAGTTCGGCGACGTACTGAACGCTGGTGCCAAAAGATTGTGTTTTCAGAGAACGTATCAAACGGAAAAAAAAAAAAAAGCGCAACTGTATTGGACAATTTTTTTTCTGTTCTTTATTGCGAACGTTGGCGCCGGGAAACAGGATCGCATCAACGAGGTTCTACTGTAAATGGTTCGAAGTCAATGCTTCTGCATGTTGTAGGTGTGCCTTTGTTGTCCTGTCCATTCAAAGTGGGTCGCTGACCTCTTTTACAGCAACACACCAAATAGTCTATGAACGTGCACTTTAATATAACAATGTTCTATTTTAATTTGTTTTAAAGCCCTTAATTAAACGCAAGCAAATAACTTCATGGTGATCCAACAGAAGCAGCAGAAATGCAATTATTATTAATGTATAGACAGTAGCATCATTTTATTGCCAGAAGAGCTGAATTTTCCACTAGCTGGTGGCACATCAGTTGTTTTAGTAGTTGGTAAAATGGCACGTAGCGCTACCTGCTGGCGACAAATGTTGTCACTCCGGCAATATATCTTGCTTAATAAAATATAGAAAATAACATCTCATATCTTTCTGAGTATTCTGTGAAAACTGCACTGTGCTGCTGTTTATTACATTTTAAATTATCGAAATTTTAGTTCTGTTATTTTTGTATCAACCTGTACTGTTAAATAAGACGTTAGTACTACTTGCCTTGGTCAGCGAGTCCTCGCTTGCTGACAGGTCTGGCAGCGTAGGCGATTTCATTTCACACTTCTTTCGAAGCCCACTGTAACAGTACCTGCAGAGACAGAAAACGTTGAGATGTTGAATACAAATTCATCATGCAAACCTACTCGTGATGCCTATTAGTGTTTCAACTGAAGCAGATTTTCCGCCAGACTTTTGGCATTAATGCGAGAGCATTACTCGGCTCCTTGTTTGACCCCGCTGTCATCAGAAAGCTGTGACAGAAAAACACCACACAAATTAGGCCATCTTCACCTAACAACAAAAAGTGGGCACGGTGAGGATTCAATTCTATGCCCCACCGCCACTGCTACCGCTCCGCAACCGAGCGGACTTATCACTGCGTCACTATTTCACTGCGCCACCGTTTCAACAGGCGACAGTGGTGAATATCTACGAGGCTGTGCAAGCAGTTGGGGTCTGTCTGGAAAAAAAAAAAAAGAGCTCCACTGATAAAACTCGGCTGAGAGGTTGCAAATATGGCCGGTCTGTTGTCTTGCGTTGTTGGGACCTCACGAGTAGCAACGTTAGACTCGCAAACAACTCGCAGCAGCACTAAACTCGGCGACGTAACTCAGCGACAAGCTCAGTGACAAGTAATGTTCTTGCATTTACACGTCATAAGAATTGCCCTTAGGTGCCACCATAGCCTTTTTATTTATTTATTCACTAAGCATTTTGAGACGCACAGTACGGATAATATACAGCAGTCTCGGGGAATGTGGCCAAAGGCAACAGTCTGCCTGACTGGGCCGCAGCGCCCTTAAACAGATGCGGAATGCAATGAGATGCAGAACACCTTTAGGGGGAATGTAGCGGACAACAGCAAGGTACAATACAATTGAAAAGGGGGGAAAAAAAGAAAAAATAATAATATACAAGTGCAAATACTGCTTCACATAGATTTCAAATGTTGCACCAATGACAAGCATAAATAAAAAAGGAAAAATAAATGTACGATAAACAATCGTAATTGTACCTCGGGCATACTTAAGACATTCAACCAAATGCACCATTAGTACTCTTTTAAAGGCAGAAGGAGACAAATCAGAGGCTAAATCATGAAGTATTAAATAGGTTTTGTTTAATAAAGAAGAAATTTGCAACGCTAATATCTGAGTACTGTAGTTCGTATGTGCGCGGCGGGGTGACAATTTTACTTCGCCTCAGACTATAGGCGGTTTCTTTGGGATATTAAGTGGTGTCGAAGTGTTGGCGGCTCATCAGTCTTAGTTGAAAAGCTTTAACAGCAAGCCTGTACTGGAAGTGAACTTCTATGCCAAATTTGACAAAGTATGGTGCTGCATGCTCAAGGAATGGAAAGTTACAAATGGACCGTGTGGCTCTTTTCTGGAGCCTTACCAGTACTAGTGCAAGATTAGTTTTAGAAGTGGTTCCCCACATAAGTAACCAACTGTGTAAGCAAGAGTGAAGGAGAGTATATAAGATATGGATGGATATAAGATGTAAGATATAAGATGGATCATGTCCATTATCTCAGTCGCTTTTCAAAGATCTTTGCAAGTAACTTTAATATGAACGAACCAGGTTAAGTTTTCACGAAACTAAATTCCTAAAAATTTTGTTGATGTTGCATTTTGCAAGACCTGTTTACTTCAGGTTTCCTGGCAAGAATTTATTTTTCAATTTAAAAGTAAGATATTTGGTTTTGTCAATATTTAGTTGGTTTGTTCACTTGTAGCCAATGGTCCAAATGATCCAGTCGTTCAACTTCACGCATGAAAACTTTTTCAAGATTACAACAAAAAAAAAAACACTGACCTATCATCGGTATATAATGAAATTGAAGGGGTATCTGGAATATTCACTACGTCATTTATGTAGAGGAGGAATAAAGAAGGGACCAAGAAAAATCCTTCAGGAACCCCACACTATACCAGAGTTTCACAAAACGAGATGGATTCCTGAAACGAAACACATTATAGAGACCAACGGCAAAGTTTTTGTGTGGAGGCCCTCATACACAGCTTGCTAAAGTGGCATCCCTTAGACAGCCAAGTGCCTTTAAGCTCGGAGTCAAGATGTGAGGTTGCAAGCCTATTTTTATAATGCAACATGTCTAGTGACGAGGCATGATAGTGATAAGTGCTTCCACTCACTCACTAGCCAAGTGGCCAAAAATCGAGTAAACAAGTCCAAGTTCCAATGCCATGAAAAATCACAGCATATTGCTCAAATAAATTTTGCAGAAACCTGCAAGGTGAAATACAGTTAAACCTCGATATAACGAACTCTGATATAATGAACTCCAATATAACGAAATTCTTGATGTAACAATGTATTCAACTTTTTGTAACTTCTTGTCCATAGAACAACATGTATAGCACCTCAATATAACGAAATGTGTTTATACAGGATTTCAATATATAACGAAATTTCACAGCTGCTACGAAGGAATGCCGAGACAATGGAAACTTCCACAGATGCAGATGTCTACGTGGCTTAATTACAAGCAGCTGCTTGTGAATGCACCTCTCAAATTGCATGCTGCGCGATCAAGCATGAAAACGGAGTGGCATCATGATTTGGACAAAGTACCAATAAGATCCTACTGTGTCCCCCACACTGTGTGCTTTGGGTGCGAGTGAAAGCATGTGAAGTGGAGCCGAGAAGCATGGGGGCTTGAGTGTTGTCTTCCCGCGAGGAACAAGGGAAAAGGGGGGTTGGGGAGCAAGGTCACAGTAGAACGCCAACAATAGCATGGAAAAAATGTAAAGATGCATTACATACTAGCGGGGAGCATTTCCACGTGATCAGTAAAATGTGCAGTGAAAGTACTTGCCGAGAGTTGCCCCTCGTGCCGAGCCTGCGTGGTCTCACCGACGGAAACACGTGTTTCATCACCTTGCCAAAGTCAGCCGCACAGAGTGGCTCAATCTTGTTCTTCTCAAAGAAACTCCTGCGTGTCAAAATCAAATATGGTAAAAACAGGTGAATCGGAATTCCGCAGAGATGTCCTGACATGTAAATTAAAACTCAAGATGCACAAAAGTCAAAAAGAGATACAGCTGCCCACTGTTCATGAATGACATCGTCATTGACAATGACATACGTTAATGACGATGACATACATTAATTAAATACAACTGTTTATGACATCACATGTTTACGAAACCCTACAAGTCATGGTGAAGCAGCAGAGCGAAGGTGAGAAGAAGTTTAATCTTTAGATAGCTTCTTTGCAATGGTAAGTTGTCAAACAACTCACATGTGCCCCATACAGCAGGGGAGGTATTCTGTAAGAGTCCACCTAGTGGACATGTCCATTTCGTCTGCTGCTGAAGTGTTGATTGGCTGTGATGCCTGTCTGCTGTGGACGCGCAGCGCAGTCCAGCCAATCACAAGTTCAACAGCAAAAGAAATGGACATGCCCAGTAGGTGGACTCCTACAGAATACCTCCCCAGATGTCATCTGTTACTTCTCAGAAAGCAATCATAGCTTATTTTCATGCCCATGATAGCAGGTGAAATGTCCTTAAACCATGTTTAAATTTGACAGGGTGCATAAAGATGTGCCAGACAATCCATGCTTTGACAACATAAGATCATGCAGGAAGGACAAATTTCTGGCACAACCCATCTCACAATGAATGTCAACGTTACTGCGATTAGCATTGAAGTAATGTAGTGGCAAGCTGTATTGCTACCGCCAAAACGGGTCACATATAAGGTGCGTACACAGCCAAACGAAGTCTTCTTCCTCTTTGAGCTCCCACTGCTGCTTGTGGCAGTGGCCAATTTGGCCAATGTACACTTAGCACAGCTGAGCAGAACCTCATAGATTACTTCTGGGGCACAACAGGTGGATGTGATGACGTGTAATGCTAATCGCACTAACGTCGACAGCCATTTTCTTCCTCTGCGAGCTTCCCACTGCTGCTTCCGGATGAAAACAACAGTGATACAAGTTGGCGCCAAAGAAGTTCACTGAAGAGCGACACGTACCCAGTGGCACATACGCCGTGACCCAAGTTGGTCCGACAGTCGGTTTTGAACCCGGCTCCCTCAGCCCAGCAGCCTGATGCCTTACCTATTAGACCATGGACTACCCAGTGACCCAAGTTGGCGGGAAAACGGTCAGGCATGGACAGACAGACATAAAGCAAACTGGGTGATGTTCCCCAAGAATACTAATCGCATTAATGAACCTAGAAGAGACCCTAAAGCTCTAGCTGCACTGAAAAATGTGTGGCATAAGTCACATTCCATTCTAGGCTTCGTTGACCACTGTTATGTCCCAATACAGCGATGAACATTCCTTAGATGTTTACCACGAGGCAACCCCCAATTCATCAGTGCCTATCCAGAAGTCAACGCAGCGTTGACGCCGACTGTTGACGGGTCACCTGACAACCTGAACTAATTGATGAAAAGGGTGAATGTCAAATGTTACCGTGGGAACGGCTTGCTTTGACCTCGGATTCCCATATTGCTAAATATGCGGGGGTGAAGGTACAACATGGAAGGTGGAGTTTGGCGGAATGGTGCGGTATCATGGGCAGGATATTGCGACTGATTTGACGATTGTGGTTGGCTATAATACAGTCATCAGATTCCGCAGTCTAGTCGCCTAGGGAAGAAGACGACTGCATTGAAGCGGAGACTTTTGGTGCAGTGAGGTGGTGCTGACGTGTCCTGATGTGAACACAAGACGTTTAATATGCTCCTGCATTGAGTGGGCTTCCGTATCTGGAGCCAGCGTAGATAATGTAAAATAAACCCATTTCTCTTCATTCCTACTACCAGATGTACTCATAGATGGGCTTGATGCATTCCTGGTCCATACGCCACCTTGAACCACAACACCACCTCGAGAAGCAAATATCAATGGTTGCTAAGGGAGTCAGTTGCTCTCGGCCGCTGACAGAAAGTGAAGAATGCATGCACTTCAACAGTTGCTGTGAAACTTTTTTTAAACCAGTGCCAGACTGTGAAAGCAGCCTGAAGTACTTATTTTGGCTTTACAAAACTGAAGACAAGTCTCCAGACAGAATAGGGCGATGATCGCATGCGGCCATAAACAAAAGGAAATGGATCACCACATTGTTACAAAAGATCAGAGGGTGGAATGAATTAAAATACATCAGTCAGAAGACAACACATAAAGAAATGCAAAACAGGTCGATAGATTTCAGCATTGCCATTTGTTGGGCGTGTTCGTAAACTGACTTGGAAAGCATATTTAGCGTCAGCGAACAAGGACAGAAGGGAGACGACACTATAATACGCTATCAGGAAACACCCTCCTATTTAACCCTTGCACAGCGGCGCCACCTCATCCAAATTTTAACCATCCAAAAAGCCGTCTCCTTACCTAACAAGTAAACTGAAGGGGCACTAACACACGTATCACTATTCCGACAGATTGACTGAGCCTCAATAATCTCTCGCACATCTTTATCTTTGTGCTTTGCAAGAACCCGGCAGGACCCATACACAGGCGCATTGTGGTGTCGTCTCCCTTCTGTCCTTGTTTGCTGGCGCTAAATATGCTTTCCAGGTCGATAGACCTACACTAAACTGGGGATAACAACATATGAGCACTTTCAGGCAGTGCATTCCAGTTAATTGCCCTCAGAAAAAAATGAATACACTTAAAAATTTTGGTGCAAATACTAATTTTATGCAATGGCAATGTTTATGGTGAGAAGCTGTAGACATTTTTAACTATGTCGTCACAAAAAACCTCGCAAAAAATTTTGAATCATGCAAGTTTTATTCTGTGTTCCAAGTTAGCATATTGCAGCATTACTGATGAATTACATGGTTTAAAGCAATTTTAGATGTAAGCAGCAGCTAATCATTTAATTTTTTTTTGTCTTTCTATACATGTTAACCTGTGGGGGTCTCAAATGATTTTAGAAAATTCAAGGAAACATTTAATGTAAGTTTTATACACTACCAGCTGTAGTGAAGATGTGGTGTTGCCTAAAATATGTTTTAGGAAGAGCAGAACATCCATGAATGATGTCAACATTATTTCCTGATGTACTTACAACTCACTATATATTTGTAATCTGGTGTTCCAGATTCCACTATATTATAGTATTATGTATTTTACACATTTTTTGTAGTACAGCATATGGTTGTACTATTTTATCAAGGTTTATAACTATGCTCCTATATAGTGGGCCACGCCACCAGCCCATTCAGCTTTATTAAAAAAAAAGAAGAAAAACTAATCTAGACGTTAAGAAAGCTATAAATTATGCAATCATCTATGAATGATTTCATGCATACAGATGATTTTATAACTTTTATAAGGTCACTCATAAAAAAATGCCAATTCCATAGTCGCCTCAGAATGTCTAAACATCTAGATCATGGCCCAGCTACTTAGATACATAGTGTTTGTCACCAGTAACATGGAGAATGAGCCCAATTTATAATCTGTGGTGTTCCTATTATTTGCATTTTGAATGTGGCACTCCACTGAATGCTTCTGAATAATCCAGAAAATTCAGAAACACATAATCCAGAAACACATTAAAAGAAAGAGCACATTAATAAAATTCAGAATGCAAACATCAAATGTGTTGGTTTATATCTGTGAGTCGTACTGATTGATTGATTGACCAATGGAGTTCGAACAAGACAGAAGTTCACAGGAAGATGAAGGCTTGAAGAAATAATAGTGGCCGAACATGTTTTGACAAGGGGACTTGTCTACGTTGCTGCCCTGAAAAGACAAGCCCCCTGTCGAAATGTTGTTTCCCGCTACATTCCTTGTTCGAGTGCTGTTAATCAAAAGCAATGCAGGATCTAGGAGAGAAACTGTAGTAAAAAAAAGGGGGGAGGGGAGGGCTCCAGATTCATTTTGGCTATCTGGGGATCTTTAATGTGCATCCAATGCTTGTAAGCAAGCGTTCTTGCATAGTGCCCCTGTCAGAATGACGACCACTGTGGCCGGGAACCAAACCAGTGACCTTGTGCTCACCTGTACTCCTCGTAAACCTCCTGTTTTGGCAATGATGTCTCGGGGTCTTCCTCGAGGTGGCTCTGAATCCAGGTGTAAGTCTGCGCCACTTCCGCGTCTGCCTTCTTGCCCAGCGGATTGCCCGAACTTTTCCTACACAGCGTGCAACATGCATCACGACATGACTCTTAGTCGGGGTTGCCACCGGTCCCAAATTTAGCAGGTCAGTCCCAACTTTTGAGTAAATGTCCCGAGCCTTGAGTTGACGAAGCCGGGGACGGCCAGTTGTCCTGACATTAGCTTTTCTCCCCCCCCCCCCCCTTCCACCTACTGAATAACACTCAATACCCATATTTCCTTTTTACAATGCCTGACATCTCAGTTGCACTTTTTTTTTGTCTTCTATTGCGTTGTCATAAACATAAAGGTGGTTTCGTTTCTGAAGTGGTCCTAGTGTCGTTGCAGGCCCTAGCCATTTACAGTGCCTCTATCTGCACTGGTAGCTATGTCAGCCAGGTAACTAATGCACCTTTTTTGTTGTAAGATCACGACCTGGTAGGACATGGTAGGCTTGTGTGCAAAGTTTGGCCATCTCAGAAAATTTTATTCCCACTCAAAAATAATGTAAGACCTGCATTAAGAAATAGATATTTAAAAGATGAACAAGCAGGTAAGCAACGAATTGCTTAAGCTTAATTAGTAACTAAGATTAAGCAACTGATACAGTTTAAAGATGGACTAGCTGGTGCGGGAACATGCCTCAAGAACAGTACAAAATGGGGACTGGATAAAGACGGTATAAATACAAACAGTAAGATGAGATTAATAAAAAAGAAAATACCATGGATTTTTGTTTTTTTGAGTAACACTGCAAGCCCTTCATGAAGACAGGTATCATAGTTAATGACGAATTAAAGGACAATGGGTGAGAAGAGCCGGACAGGACAGAGCACAAAGTTCAACTGGCGGTGCGTTCAATTCGTGCAGGATGATCAAAAACCGTAATGTGAAGTTTGTCCTGTTTCTTCTCGTCCACTGTCCTTTATTGAATTAAATTTTGTCGTCCGATGAGTACATCTGTCACTCGTAATGGTAACTCCACTTGGCCAACAGGAACTCACTGCTTAAGAGGATCTGCATCGACGGGAGTCCCAGTAGGAAGCTGGAGGTACAGATATAGCTTCTCAATGTCCGTAAGCTGACCGACATCCTCCTGCGGACACAGACAGAGGAGAGAGAGATAATCATTTTACCACACAAGGGATTACCTGAGCACAAGGCACACAATTACATTGCGCCATGCATAGTATGTGCCCACATATGGCTACAGTGGCCAATGCCCTCCAAGCGCACAGAATAATGTGTAAATGAGAATACTAGGTATACATAAATCTCCTACAGACCTGCCAACCTGAAGATTTTAAAGACACTGCAGTTGAAGCAAGAATACCTTAAAATCAGGGGGAAGATACTAAAAACTGCTTTACTTCTCAAACCAGGTGGCTAGCAGATGGCAGGCGGCTAGCAGGTGGCCACCTGGTTAGCTCAGATGGTAGAGCGGCTGCCCCGGAAAGGCGGTGGTCCCGGGTTCGAGTCCCGAACCAGGACGAATTTTTCTTCAACTGCGAAGCTTTCTTTTCGAGGAACCAGTATGGGTTTCCTTTGTAGCACTTAGCTACATTTAGGTGGATGTCTCATTTTCCCTTCATTAATTACTTCTCTCCACCTTGCGAGTTTCTGCAGAACTATTACGTCAGTACTTATGTGGTGTTGGTCGGAATGCTTCTGTAGAACAGGTGGTGTTGATGTGAGTAAATTTTTAAAAATTAAGCGAGTGAAAAATTGGGTGGTGAGTGTATTAGTATTCTTTTGAACCAGTTTGGCTCTGAACAAGCCAGAAGCCATGAAATTATTGGTGCCCTTATGGAAACCATAAACAAGCTCTGAAAATTCAGCATTTTACGATAAATTCATAAGATTTACCAGGTATGCTCCCAGCTAAACTACTGGCTTTCTCACGCTTAAATTTCACATACAGGTGTGGCACATTACTTCTGTGTGCATTAAGTACTAGCCTGTTTCGTAGAGAATAAATCTGGAGTACAATAACTTGAATGAACCATCAGCTTCACAGAAAACAAAGTGCTGGATGTGACACATTAGGTGAACTTGGGGCGGTATTCTATGGTGATTACTTTTGGATACAGTTTCACTTTCTCAAGATTTTGTGAGAACAGGGGCGCTATAACGTAAAACTATTCCAAACTTTTCTATTCCAATTCTTGCGATTGGTTAAGAACTTTTTTGGACCACCCCCACTCCGCCTCGCTGTCACAGGACATCACGAAAACAGCGATAGCTCCCCATCTGATATGACGTGTGCACACTGATTATGCATGATTTGACCGAACGAAAGCGAAATAGTTATTTCTGAATCGATGCCTTTTCGCCATTAGCCCTCGGCTATTGGTCAAAGGCTTTTGGGCTGCACCCACTTCACCTGCCTGTCACGCGACGTCACAAAACCACAAAAGCTCACCACGTCAAAGTGACATGTACGCGTTACAGATGCATTAATATGCCGAACAAAACCGAGTTTTCTTCGGAATAGCGGCAGGCTGCCCCGTTCCAAAAGGAATAAAAGATGACTGCCGCCAATCGCCCAGGCACTGGCTACTCACACCTACAGGAAAACATGGGTTTATTTATATATAATAAAACCTTCTGCTTGGCACCGTAACATTTTCGAGCACTTTTGGCATGTTTACGACCTCGTTCTGCCAACTCTTCTTTGCTGAGGATCCATTTTAGCATCATTCTTAAGCTTCCGTTGCACGTTGCCGCGATTTTCCGACCAACCACAGCGAGTTAATAATGAAAAGTGGATTAACCGCAGACTCCGGCACCACCCTCTTCGTCCGGTTATCGATTTTCAGTGCAGCGGCTCGGCCCCATCAAATCCCTCTCCACTTGAGTGTGCTCCCTGCCTCTTGTCAGCCAATTAGATAAGACAAGCTGCTCAGCGTAGGCAATGTTATTCGTTTTTGAAACAAGCAAAAGTGACCTCCTATGAACGAGGAGAGCGTTTGATTGGTCTGTTAAGACAAACCTGCAGGTGACCGCCCGATGCTTGCGTTGGCGGTTACGCAAATTTGACGTCAGGAGATTGGAATAAAATCATCTTGGTATAGCTTTACGTTATAGGGCCCCAGGGCCGGTATAACGTACGACCATTTCAATCTGTTTTTATTCCAGATTGGCTATTAGCCGTCCGTGATAGGTCAGAATGGTTTAAGTTCAACCTGTATAGGCAGGTGCATTGCCCATATGGGCAGAGCCCGAAACATTTTTACCTATTACAGAGGGCCAGTGGCTGATTTGGAGAAAAAACAAATTAAAATAGTTCTACATTATACCGGCCTAGGCACTGGACGCATACAAGTATATGACCAACAACGCTCTTGGAACTGCAAAGATAGCAAGCTTGGCAAAGTGCCAGAAATGCTGTTGGCTGTGTATGCAGACATGTCCAGTGCCAAACCTTGTGAAAGTGAAATAAGTATCTCCAAAGTGATTGCCCAAGAATACTGCCCCATCATTGGCGAAATATTATAGCTAACGTTATTGTGTTAAAACTGAGCTTCAATCAGCCCTGAATAATTATTTATTTGGCATTCACTTTAACAGTAATCCACAACGTACATGTAATCTGTGACAATTACAGACAAAACGACATTGATTTTGCTGCAATGCGACTGTGTTGCTGTTCAT
Source organism: Dermacentor andersoni (assembly GCF_023375885.2). Taxonomy (NCBI): domain Eukaryota; kingdom Metazoa; phylum Arthropoda; class Arachnida; order Ixodida; family Ixodidae; genus Dermacentor; species Dermacentor andersoni. The sequence continues at coordinate 61,397,774 of NC_092818.1, forward strand.
CATTGCTAGGGGAAAAAAAAAGGGAAGTGTCAACCAAGCGTCAATGTACATGGTTGTTCAAATGATTCAATGAGTAATCATTGATACTATGCCTCTATACTGCCTTTTTTTCATGGTTATTATATTCACTTAGTTTGTATCTTAATTGTATCGTATTTTACGCGCAATTAGGGTGATGCCCATTGGGTCTCCTTTGCCATCCTGCAACATCGGAGACGCTTGCTGTGCTCTTCAGAAGTCTTGGCAGCCACGCATCTGTGTTGGGCGACTCTCTTTCATAAGAGCCCCCAAATGCTGGTTGATATCCAGCAGATTCTAGCAAGCATGATGTGAAACACACATTTGGGCGAGACAGGCCTCGTGTCCTACAGCCATCTTGGTGTGGCTTGCATGTGTTTTATGCACATCGGCACTCTCATTGGCTCGTCGAATGCACGCAGCCTCGGCATGCTTGCGTTTCCTCTCTTCAGGATCGACAGCTGTCTTTCAACAATGCAGCATCTTGCCGTTACAAATCCCTCAGGGCAATATATAGTCTGGCGTTCTTAGCATGCCGGGCAGCAGCCAGTGAAGTCGATACATCATGCCAGCGATCCCAGAATCGGCAAAGATTTACCCCTGTATAGCTTGACATGCTGAACATGGCCTACAACGGCGTGGGATCAGTTGCGTCCCCAGCGCATGCGCACAGGTGCGCGGTGAGTGAGCGCTGTTTCGTTTGTCAAAGGAGCAAACTCGGCATGATCTCTTCATTGCACCCAAGCTGTAAGTCAGCATGCTGCCGGCCAGTCAAGCTAGTGCGCGATGCACTCTGGCCTAGCAGCTTCATCAGCGTGAGATGGAACATGTTCTATTCCCATGCCGGCCACTGCTAGTCACGCTGACTGTGGCAGAGACACTAGACTGTATGAGCATCTACCTTTAGCCGGCAAGGCAGAACTGCACCGTGCGTGACATGCATCTGCATTATGTTGAGAGTATAAATTGTCAAGCTTTGTCAAGGCCAGCCACTAAGTAGAAATCAGTGAGGCCACTTTCGCACTCGCGTGAACTCAAAGATGACAGTGTGCATTTTGCACTCAGACTCCTTCCTCCCGAGCTCTAGGGTGCCTCGATGTATGTGCCATCCTTCCTGTAGTGCGTAGTGGCATGCATGCAGCGAGGCACCCTATTTAACTCTGGCACACCACAGCAGTTCAGTTAAATGACACTTGGTGGCCACATGGCAGAGGGTGACAGCGACGCAGACTCCCATCCCACCCCATTTACGACTACTTAAACTTGTTATTCATTATATCTTTAGTTGCTTACTGTTGCACGTATTCTGGGCATGACGAGGTATCATTTAATACTATTGTCATGTTCATACAACATCTACAAGTAACCTAACCGACCACTGACCATTAGTGGCTACAAGATGCCCAGATCCCAGATATACCAAATCCATTTGAACTAGGATAAGAAGAGACTGTCTTCAAAACAGTATGTGTCATGTTTTGCTGATACTTCAAGAGATAACGCCACTGGTCTGTCCAAGCAGAATATAAATGTTTTTTGCTTGGTATTGCCATAAATGAAATTTGTAAAGCACCAAAGGGCAGTATACAATCACTCTCTCTCAAACACACAAACACATAAAAGTAACAGGGTTACAGAAAATAATAAAGTAAGGCAGCCAAAGGGAGCCAAAGAACAAAAATATCTACTGGGTTACAATTCACAGCTTAGATAAAATCTCGGTGTACCTTAAAGACATGAACAAGTTATTTGCTGGTATTATTGATTGGTTCTTGTAGTTTCGCATCCTAAAGGATACCGCTGTGAAGGGCTCTGGATGAATTTTGACCAACTAAGGCTCTTTAAGTGCACCTACATCTATGTACATAAGTGTTTTTACATTTCTCTCCTCTTGCAATGCGACCGGTGCCCCAGCCAGGATTCAAGCCCCCCAACTTTGTACTCAGCTGTAGAACACCATAGCACCTGTTTACATGGGTGCTTAATGAAAGAGAATATCAAGTTTGCAAGGAGCAGCAAAAGGACGATTTTTCTGCTTTGATTCTCTGGATTTCACAATGCAAACATAACACGAGATGATGACGACCTTTCTAAGGAAAGTTCATCACAAGACCTGGCGTGGCCTTAACTCTGAGAACTGATTACTTTGACAGCAGCTGTTTAAAACAAGCCTACTCAACTAATAACTCATCATGGCAAGCGAAGCCAAACATAAAGGAATGAAATTATTATAAGGCAAAGATATTGTTACTTGAACCTGTACTCTGTAGGCAGGTTCCAGGCTTGCCTTTTCATTTGTTAATTATCAACCATTAATTTCTTTTTAATTATTCAGGATTAGTGTTGCCAATTTATGCTTGCAATGATTCCAGCAAGACAACATTCAATATCTACAAATACTGAGCAAATATTTCTGCAGATCCATAAAAATGCACTATGGAATGATTCAACAACGTGTCTAAATAAAATATGATAAACAACCATTTTCTCATTTTCAAATGTCAGTAATTAGAACAGATATGCTGCAAACACCAGAAAAGCACATATGATATGTGAAATTCTGATAGTGTACAATTCAATTACACTAACTGCAATGTAATTATTTCGTGACTTTTAAAGGACAACTTATGTTTTATGACACAAAGTGTACCAGAAGGGTTGCCTTAAAGGGACCCTAAAGGTAAATACTAAGTCGACGTGGACTGTTTAAATACCATTCCAGGAACGCTTGTTTCGTGCCAAGAAAAGACTTATACCCCTGTCAAGCGGGCAAGTTAAGTGCACTTACGTAGAGTGCACTTGGTTTTAACTGCACTTTCCCAAATCTAAACGTCGCAAGTGGAGTGTACTCGCAGAAGAGTGCACTCCGGTCGGAGTGCGTTTATAGAACGCACTTTGCTGTTCGAGTGCGTAACCTCACCGCCAGCGGTTTGAATGATACAACATATAATGCATAGAAAAAGGGCACAGAAGTTCATTCTAGCTGTTGAACAGCTTTTAACAAAATAATCAGAGCAGAACTCACTGATATTCTGTTCTAGCAGGATCAAATGCTGCCTCATCGCATGCCATTATGTTGTTCTAGATTGGCTAGGCATTCGTCTTGGCTGGCCTTGACTTGCAACATTCATATGATGAAAATATTTTCATTTTTTGTTGAGTAAATATGGATTAAGCGGTTTTTTATTTATAATACAACTAAAGCAATTGTTTTTTAGAAGGTTCTTGTTATTGTAATCTACGTCTTCAAAAAACACGATTTTAGTCTGTCAACATTTTTTTTTAGTGCGAGTGCGCTCCGTTTTCCCATTTAGCACCACGTAGCCTAAAGCGTCACTCAAGGTCTCGAAGTGCACTGCCCATAAGTGCATTTAACTTGCCCACTTGACAGGGGTATTAGTTTACAAGGAAATCATAGCTGAAGGGTTCGAATACCTTTTTCGAAACTCAAATTTCCCACCACCCAATCAAGGGAGTGGTGACGTTGCATACACCCTCACCGTCCTTTACTGCCGTCGGTGAGTAAAATGGCGCCCGACAGGTGGCGGCCCCGTGCCAAGACAGGGTTGGTGGATTCGCCGCGGCAGCTGCTTTTTGGTCAAGTGGCGTAGATCGGTCGGGCATCCCGTGACATCACATGGAAGCTGAATTCTCTGCTACTCGCAGTTTGCACATTTCACGAGCCAGCAAAACCAACGCAGTACTACGCGTTCAGGAAAGTACTGAAACGCGAAGGCGTGGGCGGCGCAGAGTCTAGTGAAAACAAAACCTTTCAACTACCCGTGACTTCGTCAATGGTAATTGCAATGAGTTCTTTTTTTTGAACATGAAATGGAACTGAACAAGTAGTATTTTATTTCATCTTAAAATACAACACCAGGATGCTTTTTGCAACGAGTAGTTGGGTACTAGTGACAGAATTCAACTGAGGAGTGCTTTCGTCATCGGGCAAGTGCTTGAATGTCCCGGGGGAGTCTCTAATCATGTCCTGCATTTACCTAGATTTCTCGATTATTTAAGGCTCTGTTCACAGTAATATTGACGCCTTAGAGATTCTCGAGGACTAATCTGTCACTTTAGCTTGACTTAGTATTTGCCTTTAGTGTACTTTAAGCAGTCTGTGTTATGAGAGAAAGGCACTGTTTTCTATTTTTGTAAAAATTTCACTAAAATGTGATGTGCCTGGTTTTGAGTTATGCATAAGGTTGCCACAGCAACAAGGCAATCCCTGTTACAAATCACAGCAACAAACTCGGAAAAGAGATTGCTGCAAAAGCGAAGAGTATAAACAGCTTCTGCTGTTGAAAGTCAACTGCAATAAAATTTTGGGCCACAAAAGAAGCCTAGTTAGACATATCCTATACATACAGCAGCCTCCGCACAAAATTTAACATTTTAATTATGAGTGTATGCATCATAAATGGCTCACAAAGATATATATTTTTCATACCCGGGGGAGGGGGGAACACCACCATTACCACTCATCAGAAATGACGCCACAACTTGGAAAGTTGATAACTAGTGCAGCATCTGAACATGGCCTCTGATATTGAGCAACACCTCTGACACGTTTAAAATCTCAGAGGCCGTGTTCTGGAATCCATGCCGTATGTTTGTTAACCACCAGGTGCCCACACTGTCTGCTAAGGTGCTGTTTAAGGGGGGACACCCCACTTAAATTTTCTTTTTTTATTTGTGGCCACAATTTGATAAAACTTCCATCGCTTATGTGAGGCTGTTAATAATAATTATAATAAAAAAATGAGCTATAACAAGCGTGCTGCAGCTTTGCCAAGGTTGTTTCGAGGATATGCACTACTGACTTACGAACAATTTAGCCAAAGTGAAATTGGGGTTGGCCTATAAGGCAAGGATTTCTTTCAGCTGGTTCTGTTCCTTTCTCATCACCCCCCCATGCACAACTGGATGATCCCGGTGATGGTGTAGACGAACCTCCACTCAGACCATTGACGAAATGCAAAAGGAACTAGCACTGGAATGAAATTCTCACATTGCTGTGGCCTTGCTTGCAGTTGGCCTTTCCCTGCTGTCAACTTAACAACTGCACCAAGGTTCTGTTTTGATGGCCTCGATTCCTTTTTCACTGTGTTTACTTTCCAAGCAAACTCAAATGGAGCGCCAAAGCCAGCTGCAGTGTGCATTTCCCCAACTAAGTACTTTGATTTATTTTAGGTGCGAGGGGAAGGGAGCTGGTGGATGTGGGTGTAGGTGTCTCTAGTAAAGCCTGCCTCGACTGTAGTCTTATCAAAAATAACTTATTAATGCTCTCCTGCAACCTTATTGCAAGGGTTTTAAACATAAACTAAGGAGAAATGCTAGATAAATCTAGGCTGATAAAGTAGTCCTTCAAAACTTTATTAATATTGCATCAGGAGGCTGATTACTAGAAAAGAGAATGAAGATCAGAGTTTGAATTCAATTCCGTATTTGCATTTCAGCAACGGTACGTCAGTGTGACGTAATGCATTTCCAAGTATCTTGTTACACTTCATTCGGGCTGTTTTGGTGCCGTAAAAATTAAGGAACAGTGTCAGAGTTCAGTCTATGACTGTAGACAGGATGCACAGAATAAGATACACAATGCGCCTCTCATTGACTAGTTTAGAATTCAATGCAGTCCATTTTTGCAGTTAAACTAGGAGATAAACAAGCAGATGCCATCATGACATCATGGTGAGCTGGATGGGAACTTTAAGGCATTGGCACCACATGCATTTTGTTTTTGTGTCTTTTTTGGCTTACCACGCTTCCTCTAATGGCAAGAGTGGCTTTTCTGGTATTGTAGACATGTAATTTCTCACTACAGCTCAACTTAGCTTTTTTTTTTTAGTGTCCCTATAAGGTGGTTTTCCAGAGGAAGAAAACACATGCACACAGAAACATTAATGTTCGCACTCAAATTATTGCTAAAGATTGCGCGGTGAAGCACCAAGCGACTTCAAAGACTGTTCATTCGACACATCACACACAGCGGTGCCTACCGTATCTTTCATGCCAATTAGTAGGTAAACAGTGATGAATGTTCACTATGTAGTCAAATCACACAAATTTAGTTTGTATGGAGAGACTGTTCCCGATGTAACCAAGCGGGGAAGTGCGACTGGCGAAGCGTCCCGCCGATAGCTTTCCTGAAGGCCTGCGGCAATAAATTGATGCAGGAATATTTTTTTGTCGCCAAACAGCGACATGCAAGTGCGACCTGATATACTTTCTAAAGGGGTTTCCTTTTTATTTTACGTTGCGGAACTGTAAGCATAGGGAGTGATGCGCGCATATCGCGGCCGCCTAAGCTGGAGCTGCACTCTTTTGCCTCTAGCAACATGGCCTCTGCCAGCTTCACTTGCTCCCGTAGGCAGCAGCTGGGACTGCCATTTGATACATAACCTCCTTGGGTCGCTCCCACAAACATTTGCAGTAACCCTGTATCCTGTATACTACAATATGTCCATGGTCTGACAGAGTGCTCTAATAGCTGGTTTTGCCATGAGCAGCACATTCAAGTAGCAGCCAAAAAAAAAAAAAAAAAAAACACACACACACACACACACAAATAACTTTTTCTTTTTGTGGCTTACAAATTATGTGCACCCCCCTTTTTTTTTTTGAAATAATGACACATCAAAATAATCGCAATTAATCTTGTGTGCAGTTACTTTCTTTGACACTGTGTCCCTGCTATGGGACACCTGTTGTGCCTGGCATTTCCAGACAGGAAATGTAAAGGGTACGTACAGTACAGACATTTGCACAAGGATTGATGGCAATTATTCTTGTACAGTAAAATTACACCCCAAATGTTTTAACTTTTTATGAGAATGAAAAAAAAAAGTAGAGAAGCCTTAATAAAGACTCTTTTTCTTTAAATCAGTTATACCATTTGATGTTTTTTGTGAGCTCCACAACCTTATGTTGCATACCCATTCCCCAATATAAAAGCTACATTATTAACACAAACCTGCTGATTACACAACAAAACACATTTTAATTAAAAGGTATGATAGTTTATGCATCACAAGATTTGATACAACTACAATAGTATATATTCTACCAAGTGCTTGTTGGTTAAGAAAAAACACATTCTTTCTTTCCCCCCTTTTTCTCCCTTTCTTTCCTGTTATGTCTACAGTATTTGATCACTAAAGTATTTTTATTGTGTTCCTTGCTGTGTTTTGGTTGCATTTTCTTTACAATTTATTTAAACATGTCCTCATGTGGGTTATATATATGATGATGTTATATGCAGCTTTCCCCTTTGTATTGGGTGATCAATGAAAGTTCGGATCTGGCGCAGTTCTTTCTTATTCAATGTTACCAATGTGTTGGTGTACATTAGTTTCTGCTAGAAAAGCTAAGACAGTGGTCGTGCGAGTTAATTGGAATCACCCTACTGAGCAACACTAACACACGGAAAGGATGCAGACGACAAGTGTCCACTTGTCGTCTGCATCCTTTCCTAGCATTTTTGTCACTTGGCATGTGTCGATTCAACATAGTTTCTGCTAATGGAATAAAATGTTCGATTTTCTGTTGCTACAACTCTGGGATTCTCACCTGTGTTCTCGATTTTCTGTAAATCTTGCCATGCGAATAAAATAGTTACACGTACACTAGACTATAGTGTACGTTACGTACATTATAGTTACGTACACCTGCCCCTAACAACACCGCACTAGTTACACTTTTGTAAATTATGTTCTGTAACAGCTGGTTCCAAACATTTGGTGGCACAGAGAGAGACACACAACAAATGCAATACACACAAATTGCAAAAATGTTTCGTCAGTCAGTCGTCATTTAAAGCTTGCGTTATGGTCAGTTCCAGCAACACCTCTTGTCATTGGAAATGGAGGACCCAAAGCAGAGTGAAAATATTCACTTGTCAAGGTTTAGTGGAGGAAGTCAGCCAAATAATGATACTATTGGTGATAAAGCCCATTTCCTGATGTACCTATCCCAGCTAGAAATTCTAGCCTGCCCCCCCTTCCCCCCCCCCCAAAAAAAGAACGCAAGGTAATTGTGTCTCTAATCCCTTATTCATATTGTAATGTTTCAAGCACAACTGGGTATAACCAAGAGACGACACACGAGACAAAGGACTACAAACAATATTGCATATTTCTGATCCCTTTCTCCCAACATCCCCTATTTTTAATAATCAGAGCCATTAACTACGGACAGAAACAAATGGAATCTCTTGTCTAAGCACAAGCTCCTAAATATATCATCATTACTTCAGCACAACCTTGTTGAAAAACAGCATTTCATTACTTACATCATTAATTTCAGACTACCTCGCTATGTCTACACAATAAAAATCTGATTCTTCCACACACACCACACAAAAAAAAAAAGAAGAAAAGATAAAACTTTGATTTAGAGTGCAAGCTGTCATTGCTGACAGCTTTTAGTGCTTGGTCCCATGTCACGAATGCAGTACATGATGCCATAAAGAACATTTTTATTGTAACTTAGTCAAAAGTTTATCTATGTGTTCAGGTGACTGCCTAGCGACTCTTATATAAACTGTCACAGATAAGGCAGTAGAAGCATGTATACCAGGGAAGCACTACTACAGGGGGCGTCTATTGCCTTAGTAGATCAGAAAGTAGTAGGTTTATTGCAAAGTGGCTTCACATAGTAGTACATTTTTGAATTCATTCACACATTTGTGTTTCCTTACAATATCGCACACTTAGAACAATGGCTCTAACATACCCACTTCACGGCTGTTGCAACCACAATGTAACGGTACAATGTGCTTTGTAGAAATGCAAAGAGCACAATGAGTCTATAATTAGGAACTCTGTTGTCTCTCGCTATGGTTAGGGTGCAAGACAAGACTTCTGTTGATTCAACGTTGGTTAATCTGATCATGTTCGAAAGCCTCAAGAAAGGTGTCAATGGCTTTGGAAGATGTTTTTTTTTTTTACTTCGATAAAGCTCATTGCAATTAATGAAAGTCAGCCACACTGTTTAAACTTTCCTCAGAGCACAAATGATGTCAATTTGTAAGCACTGATAAAATGCAGAAAGATGTGCTTGAACTTACGATGAGAGTTGCTACCTTTTTCCTTGCTTCCTCACTGCAAAAATAGAAGTAAATAATTAATTAAAAAGAGCAAGCTAGATACTGTACCACACATATGAACCACCAAGCAAAGAAATAAATGCTCTCTTCCCAAAATATTAGTTATTACAACAAGCATTTCACTAGATGACTCAGGTGAAGGCCATAACAATGGTTCTTTCAATGCAAATTTAAGCACTTATAGGTCAAACTTCAGTCACTGTACTTACAGAAGACTGATCTGAAAAGAGAAAGAAAGAGCATGCGATTTTCTTTTGTGTGTTAGCTTTGAAACCTTTACAACGCTTCATATATTTTTCTTATGACATATATGGGACTCAACTTAAAACCGCGCACGCGTTGACAGCAATCGACAAAGCTTCGGTAGGGATGGAAAAAAATAAAAATAAAAGAATGCTACATTTCGATCGCCGTGGCCTCTACACAAGCATTTTCGCAGCATACGTGCCGCGGCGGACGGCCTGCCGACAGCGGGCGGTAGTTACACAGCCGCGCGAACAAGGGAGCTGGGGCTGCCGTAATTAACCACGTATAGCTCGCGGCGCGCTTCAGGAGCAAGACGCCGCGCGACGTCTTGCAGCTGACCGCTGGCAACTTCATACAAGTCGCGTGAAAGCGTCGAAAAACGCACTTCTGGTATGCCGTGATGCAGCGAAGTATCGAAAGGAATGAACCGGCTTTCGCGCAGGTTAAAACCACCGTCTCCGAAACACATATACAATGAAGCTTCGTTTCTTTCTTTCTTTTTTTTTTTCTCCCTTTCCGTGCCGTTCACAAACAAAGCATCGACAGGGGCTTTTAAGAAAGCTGAT